>NW_022145570.1:600000-1090000 GCF_000002235.5 Strongylocentrotus purpuratus | reverse complement strand
ATGTAGGATTTGTTAGATCTTTAGCTACAAATAGTGTGTATAGGCCAGAGTACCCCCCCCCCCCCGCACTGTGTTTATAGTTGCGACTTGAGGGGGTACTCGTCTGTTTTATTCTTTTGCCGTTTGGAGGTCGGACAAATGTAATTATCATGATAAATTTTCTGTTGGTCTTAAAGATCGATTGATCGATCTGTAATTTAAAAAAAAGTCAGAAAAAATCTTGGAACCAGCGGGATTTGAACCTGCCATCTACTGCTTGCTTTCAATTACAGATCGATCAATCCATGATCAATCGATCTTATTTACTGGGTGTAAGCCACAAATATGTTTAAACTATTACATTTATAAACGTTTCATTTGATATAAAAAGCATTGCTGTAGGCCAAATAATATCGTATTGCAAGTGCAATAAAGAGACCCTACTTCGCCATATACAGTATACGATGTCGTCTGCTCCCCAAGGAAGCTGCCATTTTGTCGAAATTCCCTTCAAAACTTCCAGGTTGTGACGTATCGCAAGGAGAACTGGTGTACCGCGCGGCACACGCGTCATAATTTATGCAGTACACGTTAAACATGGTGTACTGTTGTAATAATTGTTCCTCGAAAACCAAGTGGAAATCGTTTCATCGGTTAACAGACCAACACAATCGGTGGAGAAAAAGGGGTGCCGGAATATGAGAATCGGACAGGAGGATGCAGGGGGGACGGGGGTCGAACCCCCCTCAATTTTTTTTTTAATTGAAAAAACAAAAAACTAACGATATATCGGTCAGCCCAATTTTCAAATTTTCGGGACAAAAAAATGTGCTCTTACCCCCCCCCCCCCCCCCCCCCCCCGCTTATTCAGCGGCTGGCTGAGTCGTTGCGAAATTTTCGGCGCGATTTTCAAATTTTAACTCCCCCTTCCCCCCCCCCCCCCCCTCGAATGTATAATTTTGTTTATTTATTTTATGTAATGTATTCTCATTATTCAAAAGTTAGAAAGAGGATGGATTCGGGCGGCAAGATACTCGAATTATTCTTACTTTTCGGGAAGCAAATTGGTGCCCGAATATCCTTTTATTTGGCAGCAGGATATACGAATATTATCATTCCTGTTTCTTATCTAGTGCATCAGGATGGAGTCCCAGGCAGAATGAAAAAGGTTGACATTTATTTCTTTTCCAGTTATACTACCCTTTGTCCTCTGGATAATCTATGTTTTGTTTTTATTTAGCTTTTCTTCGACTCCCCTTACTTCACTACGTCCAGTTTACTCTGTGTTGTTCTGGCTATAGCAAATTCAAGACATATTGTCATGATTTTCCATTTGATACCACTCTTTTAAGAAATCCATTTAAAATTACCCATTTTCATGTTAGCCTCGCCCTTTCCACCTCCGCTGGGAGCCACCGAATCGTGAGCGGACCTAGAACAATAGAAAATTGGGCTAAGATGTCTTAAAGGAACGGAGAAAAAACCCACCACCACCTCATGGACTTACTTTTTTAAAATAAAAATACCGGATGTTATATTTTTGATGGAAACTTATTTTTTAAAGGTTTTTGTCCTACTCATCCCCACCCCCTCCCATCCTCTACAGTTGCAGTACCAAAGAAGAACGAGATACATCTTTTGTTTTTAAATTAAAGCTGCACAAACTATTTTTCTTGGAATATGAAATTTCCAGCAGGATATTCCGCGTGTTAACGTTACAAATTGTAAAGTAGATGTATCCGAAAATGAAACAAGGTGTCTTTCTGTTGAGCTCTCTTGGCTTTTACTAGCAATGTGTGGTTGCATGTATCAATCTCCCGAAAAGGAATAACAACAAAAATAGATTTCCTTCCATACCCCAAGAGGAAATCCAATGGGGGTGTCATTATTTACTCAAAGGACAGGTTGTTCGATTTCACTATCATGCAAACGACGGGCATGCGGTATCATGATTAACCGAATAGGCCTATACGGGAAGTTTCTGTTCATTCTTTATGTTAAGTGATCGATAGGAATACATATCTCACCCCTCCCCCTCTCTTTCTCTCTCTCTCTCTCTCTCTCTCTCTCTTTCACACACACACACACACATACACACGCACACGCACACGCACACTCCAAAAAATGTCCCTCTCTTGTTCTTTTCTTTCTCTCCCGCTCTCCCCCTCCTCTCTTTCTTTCTCACTCACTCTCCCTGTCATCTCTCCCTATCGCTCTCTCTCTCTTTCCATTTCACGCTTCCTCCCATCTCTCTCTCTCTCTCTCTCTCTCTCTTTAAAAATCTACCCATCCACTTTGAAATCTCCCTACCCATGTTCCCATCCTCTTGGATATCAATCACTCTTGAATATGATTGACAACCAGCAATGTTACAAAACGATGGATGACTAGAGTTTTTAGTAACCATATGCAGTTTTTAGATATTTTATTGTTTCGTTCTCTTCGTCGAGTTCTCCTTCTTTTCCATTTCTGCTCCTTCTTCTTCTTCTTTTTCTTCTTCTTCTACTCCTACTTTTTCTTCTTCTTCTTCTTCATCTTCTTCTTCTTCTTTTGCTTCTCCTTCTCCTCATTCTTCTTTTTTTCTTCTTCTTCGTCCACTACTACTACTTCTATTACTCCTACTACTACTACTAATAATAATAAAAAACAATAATTCCCCTTCCTTTTCGTCTTCTACTTCTTGTTCTACTAGTACTATTTCTACTTTTCCTCTTCCTTTCCCTCTTCTTCTTTTTTGTCCTATTCTACTACTACTACTACTACTACTACTACTACTACTACTACTACTACTACTATTACTACTACTACTTTTCCCCTTCATTTTCTTCATCTTCTTCTTCTTCATCTTCCTCTACTTCTTCTTCTTCATCTTCCTCTATTTCTTCTTCTACTACTACTACTACTACTACTACTACTAATAATAATAATAATAATACTACGATTACCACTACCACTACTACTACTTCTACTACTACTACTACTACTACTACTACTACTACTACTACTACTACTACTACTACTACTACTGCTACTACTGCTACTACTACTAGTAGAAGTACTATTTTTGTCTTCTATTATTTAGCTTCATTTCTTGTAAGTTCAGCCCTTTTCATTTTTTGAGAAAGCTTTTAAGGATTAATAGCTTCTTTATCCCATTACGCTTTCTATTTATCGCTTATGATTATTTTTCATATGACTAGTCAGTTCCGTTTCCATAAATATCGATTAAAATTACTAACTTATTAACTTCACCATTCTGAATTGTTATTACTTCCCTCAATTCATCAGAGTCTTTTTATGGGATAGACCGGATATTCAAATCCTTATCATCTTCAGACACTTAAAGAGGATGTCTTCTAAAATGTGATGAAAGGAAGCCGGATATACAGCAGCAAAAATATGATTGACGACAAGGTCGTTGTTGTATTTCTGTATAGGTAAAAGATTTTTGGCGAAATAATGATATAACATCAAAGTAAAAGACTTTGCAATCCAGCATTTGAGAGCTGATGAACGTTGGAGGATACATAGAGTAAAGATGACGAAAGAGTGTGTGAGAGGGGGAGGGGAGAAGACGAATGGTTTAATATTTGACCAACTTTTTTCTCCTTCCAATTTTTTTATATGTATCTTGTGTTCGGAAGTCAAGGAACTAAAAACGACATCTTGATGGGAGGAAAAGAAAAAGAGTGTGTGGGGAGAGTTGCGTGTGTGTGTGGGGGTGTGTGTGTGTGTGTGTGTGTGTGTAAAAGAGAGTGAAATAAAGCACTGAAACGAAGTTGGTATAGTAGTAAAACCAAACCCGGGAGGGGGGGGGGTACTCAGATTTGATTTTTAAGTGGCGTAACTCTCAATCTTCGAAACCCCTACCCATTTATTAGGGGCATTTGGGGGCATTTTTCTCGAAAAAAGACCCATTTCCCACAATTTCGGGTGTGCAAATTTTGGAAATTTTGAAAAAAACGGACCCATTTTTAATGTTATATTTGTTAAAAGTTGGACCCATGTTTGGGGATCTTTTGTGAAAAAAATGACCCATTAGAGCGGTACCCCCGTAAGTCCTAATATGTAAGTATCTCTCTCCCCCCCCCCCCCCCCTCGGAGTAAAACATGGGTCAACTTTGTAATACTTCAGTCACTGACACCGGACCGATAGAAGACCGAACATCGGTCAACACTCGATTTGTAGTCGTTGACCGAGGTATTGGAAATTTTCTTTTTTCTTCTTCTTCTTCTTCTTCTTCTTCTTCTTCTTCTTCTTCTCTACTACTACTACTACTACTACTACTACTACTACTACTACTACTACTACTAATACTACTACTACTAATACTACTACTACTACTTTTTTCTGTTTCTTCTTCCTCTTCTCTTCATTTACTTCCTCTTGGCGTTTCGCACGATAAGGCAAGACCCTCAGCCATTAGATTAAGATTCAAGTGAATGAACCACTATATCAGGTATAAGAGGGAAAGCGAGGGAGAGGGAGATAGGTAAAGACGACAATGTGAGAAGAAAAGATAGGAATACTTGAGAGACAGACAGACGGACAAAGGGAAAGTAAGACAGAGAGGAAAGACAGACAGTACAGGAGGCAGACGGGTGAAGCAAGCAGACAGAGCATGACAGTGATGGAATGATGTAGGTATAAGTAAAATAAAAAAATATATATTTATATATAAAAAAATTGCATTAAAGAAATAACACGTTTAAAATGTAGGCAATATGGCTTTATTGGGTATAAATCTTATAGTATCTATTTATCTATCTATTTATAATATCCTCCCATTTCTTAATAAATCTAAATCAAATTGGTCATGGAAACTTTGATCATGCGTGTACGGGGGAAATGCCAAGTAGCGGATGTATTTCTGTATGAATTTATATACACATGACAAGACTTCCTGAAATCTAACACTCAAGGAAATATAATTACAATCATAACACACATTATGAAAAGAGAACACGTATTCAATCTCTCTTCATACATGATATAAGAAACATTTACAACAATGTGATATCAGAGTATACTACGTGTAACATCAGTTCTGGTATCAACATTTTGGGAATGTACAAGATATATATTTAAAGTGACTCAGTAATATTGTTGAAGGTTGATGAAAAAATCTGTGTAATTTGTGTATGAAATGTTACTTGTTATATTCCTTCTACTGTACCGTCTGTCCATGAAAATAAGAAATAAAACAGGCTTTTAAAAATCGTTCAACACTTAAATGTCTGGATTGGTATATAAAGTCATTTCATTGCTTTGTGACGATTTACATTCCCCTAAAATATAAATAAACTGTAATAATATAGTTAGGAAAATTAAGAAATCGATCAGATCAGTTTTTCCCAATTTTTATCATCAAAAATGGTTTGTTTTCACTCAAACTGTCAGATTATCTTTAATCGTGCTTCAAGAATTGAAATCACTACCTCAGCACCATTTTCTCCCATCTTAAAGTAGATATTCATTGATTTTAAATCTAGCTTTATTTTCATTATTGCAAGGTTGAAACTTTGATTCGACAAGGTTATCAAAATTCAATTCTTGGAAACATTCGAAGTAATGATTATTATAAATTACAAAACGCTTAAATACAGCCCCGGCATAGCACCTGAATAGCTCTCCGAACGCTGCTGAGATGTGTGAGATCACAGCAGGGACATGATTTGCACCAGCAGACGATGTACCATGACATCTCACACATTTTCAGTGCCTGTATTTTCATCTTCTCTTGAGTTCTTTCTCTTACTTCACTACCGCCAGGCTAAATGTATAATCTATTGCCTCACTCTAAACCCCGCGCATGGTTTTATTTTGATGACAAATGCAGCGATACAAAAATAAAAGAATCTGTCGCTTGTAAACAAAATGAGACGCCATTGTATATCATCAGCTGCAGACACCGCGGTATGTTCGGCGTTTTAAGAGGGAACAAATGTCGTCCTTAATATCAATCCGGGGGCTTTTCAATTTGAAAGGCTGGTTTCTTTGATTTTTAATTAACCCCTATCCTGTGTATTTACAAGCATAAGATTTTAGTTATCAGAATCGGGTCATGTCCCCTTTTGATCGGTTTGACGTGCTAGTACATTTATATACACTAAACTCATTATAATTTGACAAATAATAGCTTTGCAATTATGTTCATTCTTTATGGATGTCGTCTGCTTGGGCAGTATTGGTCCCTGTTGTGACGTCATTAAAACATCGTTATTTTTCTGGCGAATCTCTCGTATATCCCAGCTGCTATGGAGGTGGTTGTATTTTTATTTTTATAAATCACCCGATATGTAGCTGACCTCAAACTCGTACGATGGCCATCTGTTAGCTTACCAGTTTCTAGTGATACATAAGTTGACATATTTGTGATTTTCTTTGAATTTCACCTTTAACAATGTTACCAAGTCTCTTTAAGTAGAATTTCACCATTCTAACCTAGTCAAGCAGCATTACCTTTCAGCTTTCAGCTGCCGACGATTGTGGTTACCACAATACCGAATCTTCGACAAATATTCTTTTTTATTGTGAAAGCCGATAAATATCTACCATTGATTGTTTCTGGCAAACAATAAAATAAGGAAAAGGCAACAAATTTGAGACATAGAATGATCAAATTTCTCAGGCTGGTACATCGTACATATTTAATATAAATACACGATCCGTATCTCTTTTAAATTCACAAGACGTCGGAAAAATAAACATTGGGTTCCCTGCATTCCATGAAAACGAAATTTCCCTGACCTTTCTTTAGATGAAGTTTAAAACACCATACAGCATGACTTGTAAAAAAAAAAAAAAATTATATTCCAGGTTTCTCCATACTATCCTGAATGCTGATGGCTTGCAAGTCCAGGGCCCCGTCTTACAACGATTTGATATCAATCGAAACTTATTTGCGATTGATATCAATCGCAACTATGTACTTAAGAGAGAGGAGACTGCAAACGTACGATTGATTGCAGGACTTGCGATTGATTTGGATCAATCGCGACTCTTTGTAAGACGGGACCCAGATGAGGCTAATTATTACATTGTGAATTTCTGATAAACTTCTAGTTTGCCAGCAGTAATCCTGTCATATATTTTCAAAACAAATTTAAATAAGCGAAAACATTTTTTTAATCATATATTTGCAAGCGAAATGTAATCTAAAAATCAAAGATAAAATTGAAATACGTCTTAATTTTGATATTGTAGAAACCGCAGTCACACCGGCCAAAACCGTCGAAACCGTTTACCGTTCACTTTAACGGGAATCGATCGATGCGTGCCGAACTGTCCCTGAATAGTCCACAACCGATCCGCGTTTGTCCCGGTTTTGGATCTCCCGGGGAAGTTCAACCTAACAGACCCTGACAAAAATAAGGGAAACGATTCCAAACCGCCTAGAAACACGAATGCACTGACATAAAAATGATAGTATAAACCGTAATCATCTCGAATGGATAACATCGGGCTACTTGGGATTGGTTTGACGGTGTGACGAAGGTTTTCTCAGTCGCATCAACGAGACCGATAACGGACCTACAACAGGTTTATCAAACATTATTTTACATATCCTTCAACAGCCAAGAACTGGTCAGTTTGGAATGGATGTAAAGTCATTTTGACGGTTTGACAGGTATATACATACAAAGTCTTTTCAAAATTATAACAGTACTGCCCAAGAAGCCATTCGAACTATTCGATAAGACGAGCATAACCGCCCGTTGCGTTGGATTTGGAATCTTTTCCGTCGTAGTACTTAGGATTTTCCACGGCGTGATCATTGAAGGGTTCGACGTCGACACCCGTGATATCGTTTTCGGGCATGGCCGTGGTGCATCCCTCCAGCTTGCTACGATCACCGTTGGTGGTGGCAGCGTTCTTGATGGTTTCTATATGAGCGATGACGTCAGACATCGTTATGGCGCCGCCGAACCCTCGTCTGCGTTGACTCCTGTGGATTACGAATTCATAAAAATAAAGGTTTTTCTACTGAATTTAAACCCGTCGTTGGCTTTAGGGTTTTGTTCAAATTCGGGTACATGTATACACCCCCCCCCCCCCCAAAAAAAAAAGAAGTTATGCTAGGGTCTAATTTTTCAACTTTTCTAACTTGATTTAGATTCAGGGTCAAGTTTAACAGAATTATTAGCATCCTAAATTAATATAAGGCTTTAATCTTCTCGGGTGTTCACTTTGTATAAAGGAGGCGAAACTTATGACCGTTCTAAGATTTAAAGATGGCCCTGATTAAAAAAGAAACTATGAGATTTTACCGAATCAATCCCCAATTAACTCCAACAAAAGGAAACTTTAGATTGCAAAATTGTTACCGTTTTTCAAATGCAGTGTAATAAAGAATGAATGGTCATCTATTTCTGACGAATTATTATTATAACATGACGACGAACTTACCGTACGACAAAGAAGATCAAGATAATCATCAATCCAATGAGAATTAGACCCACCAATACAGCAACTATGCTTACAATCATTGTTTTATTGGAACGAGGATGTCCTATAGAAAAAGAAATGGTAACATTTAGATAGTGTCATGGAAACACATCTTCTTTTAAACAAATTAAAAAACATCATTAAGACTTTCTAGAAACCTGCACAGAAAAAAAGTACTGAAAGCCAGTATCAATTTCAGACTTTTATACAAAGCAATGCATGTATTAAAAAGTATATATATATTACATCGGGCAGACGGGCACTTATTCCTCCCCTCCTCCCCCCTCGCCCCCACCCGATCTCCTCTGAAAATTCACCTTTAATTCCTGTCTGACATGCAGAACATACCTTTAAGGAAGTTAAAGGTACATGTACTACGTAAAGAAAATAAACGCTATATAAAAACTGAGTATTAGTATTATTATTATTTACAATTAATAATAATAATAATAATAATAATAATAATAATAATAATAATAGCCTAATAGTCCACTCCAAATTTTATTAAATCGAAACGGAAATCCATTTTGCCCAATTGATCGTGAGCCCGGCAGCCACTGAGCAGCGCCAGGTCGACGTTGCTCTGTCCCTTATTGTTGAACGCCAAACAAGGTAACAACAACTCCCATCTTTTAACGTCTTTTGCTAAGACGCGGCCGGGGTTCGAACCCACGACCTCCCGGTTGTGAGGCGGACGCTCTACTGGCTGAGCCAATTACTACCTGGTAAATGACCATTCCTATATCCAGTTACAAAAGCGCTTCAATGAATTAGTTATCATATAGCAACGAGACAGCTTTTCCTCTTCCACTCATCGGGGTTATTTTCAAGAATAAACAGAAAGCCGAAATCAGACAAATATAAACTGAACCTGAGAGTACTAAGCGCGCGAAAGATCACATTTTTGCGATTTACTCTGACATGTGCAAGACAAAAAGCTTTGGTCTAATTATGTTTTTATTCGTTCTATTCTTCGTTTTTGTAGAATCTATTAACTCTTTAGTTATCGTATAGTACTGCTAAGTATTGCATTGCATTGTATTGTCATCAGGGGCCCGTTTCACAAAACTTGCCATCGGTGACAAATGACAGTCTTTCTTATAAGTTGCTGAAATCCTTGCTTCTGATTGGTTATCTGCATATATGTCACTGATTTGTGTCATTTGTCATCGAAAAAAGGCTTTGTGAGACGGGTTCCTGATGATCAGCAGATGTAAGCAGAGATTGCTAACCTTTCCTGGGAGGACAGGTAAGGGATAGTCCTGTCCATCTCTTGTCGGTGCCGCATCGCCACTCCACCGACCCGTTGCCATAGGTACAGATGACGGCTATGACCTCATCCTCATTGTAATGTGACTTGACAAAACTCATGTATGTGTTTGGAGGGAGTGATGGAAGATCACATGCAAGATCTGCCAAGGAAACACATGGAAAGAAACTGCTTTGAAGTAGAGAACAGATTTTTAATTCTTGACATTTGAAAACCTTCGACATATTCTCAGTAATGTGATCACGTAAATTGTGTCTGTGACCTCGTAATATTTTGTAGTTTAACTTGGCAAAGCTCATGTATGTCTTTGGAGGGAGCCAATTGCAAAGTCACGTGCCACATCTACATCAAGATAAAGCATTGAAAAATACTGTTGTTTACATGTGACTTTATGAAATCAGGGAATTGTTTGTTGCCAAATTATGCAAATTAACATTTAGGGCTAATTCACAGATAAATCTTGTTTTTTCACTTTTTACCTCTGGCAACCTTAAACAAGATGCCATGGAAGGCATTTTGGCTATGACCTCGTCTTCCTTGTAATGTAACTTGACAAAGCTCATTTATGTGTTTGGAGGTAGCGACAGATCAGGGTACATCTGATCGTGTTAACCATATACCTTTTCCTGTGCAGATAACTCCAGCATCCTCCAAATGCGAGCAGTCATGGGTAGTGTCGTGTGGGCAGTCTGTGAGGCTTTGTTCATCCCCTACACAAGCCACGTTATCCATGTGGATAGAGCCATAAGAGCGAGAGCCGAAGTAGCTAGCGGGGACGGCCCGCTTGGCGCTGCCGAAGCCGAGTTCGTTACAGACCACAGTGGCGTCGTTGATGTCCCAACCGTCATCGCATACAGTCCCCCATACGATGTTGCGGAGAATCTCCACGCGGCCCTCGTACGGACCGGAACCGTCTACAAGTCGGACTATGATTAAAGCACGAAAGAAAATGTTATAACTTCAAGTGCGGGTCGTGACTGCAGGACCTGAATTCTGCTTTGGATCCTGAATGCAAGTATGGGTCCTGAATGCAAGTATGGGTCCTGAATGTAGTGAGCTTTAAAAAGTAGACATTTATCCACATTTGCCACTCCCCACCCAGGTGATGTTAATAGGTACCCTGTAGGAATTAGTTCCTTGAAATGCTAGAGCGCCTTATAAATAGCAGTGGAGCGTCAGGAGTCAAATATGTCGGACATGAGCACTATAAAATAACCCATGATGATGATTATTATTACTATTATCACTATTATTATTATTATTATTATTATTATTATAATCATCATCATTATTATTATTATGTTATTATTATTATTAATATTGTTATCATTATCTTCATTTTTATTATTAACTGAACAAAATCACCATGCCTATATTTGCGACAAGTTTCAATTGCTAAGAACTGAAAATAAATGAAAAATAAGAAGTGCTGAGACTGGCATATTACTGACTATTGCTGTAATCATCGTGCATTGAAAGACTTTAAAAATACTTTAATATACCTAATTGTGGCTGGTTAGAATTATTTATAGACAACCACATGTGTTTCTTCCGACTGCAAAAGATTAGAATGAGTTGCAATCATATAATATTGATGTACGTTTTAAATATATTTATATTAGGTCACATCCTCGAAAATATAAGTATTGACATTCCAATCAATGTTCGCTTTTTTATTGGAATACTAATAAAAAAATAATTGTATTTTGCTTCAGTTATCGCTTTGTAGTTTAATAAAAAATGAAAATTCTGTATGTATTATTTTCTTTTCTTATTTCTTCCGATTAATACAGTAAATGCAATCCGTTTCGTTTTCTTTCTGTTTTGCATGTATTACCGCGCTTTTAATCATTTATCTGATAATATATTGTTCTTAAAATTGTACAATTGATCTTGTGGCAGATTAGCCTCGTGTTCGTATACTTCTTATACTACACTTCTACTATTAAAGGGGAGTAAAACATAATAAGTCTTACTAGGAGCTGAGCATACGACTCCTGCGTCGTTATCATGAGTGCAATTGTGGACTTCTACCCCATTGTTGGGACAGAATGCGATTGACGACTCGTGTCCTCTACAGGCCAGGTTGTCCACGTAGATCGGTCCAGTACCCGGTCCAAAGGTGGCTCCTTTCGCGGCCTCGATGCCGGGACCAAGACCTAGCTGCTTGCATACCACACGAGCATCGTTCTTGTCCCAGTTGTTGTCACAGACCGTGCCCCAGATGCCATCGAGCTCGATGTCGATCCGACCTTCGTAGGCGTTTTCGCCACCGACCAGCCGAAGAGTGATGTTGTTTTCTGAGTGTATGAACGAGAAGGTGATAATAATAAAAATAATAATAGTACAAATTATTATTGTTATTATAACAACAACAACAACATAAATTTGATTTGTATAGCGCATTTTCCAGCGGGTGTAAATGGTTGTTGTTTGTTGTTTGATTAGGTTTTAACGCAATTCAGTCAAACTTGACTATTTATGCCTTAAGGCGCTGTTACTTAGTTAATAAACTACTGGAAAATAGTAAATTTGGAAAATAATAGGTAAATGTTTTTCGATTAAGAAAACATAAGTACTAGTTCTTAGAAATGTAGTTAGTTCAGTCAATAGTCTTGGGACAACAGATTAAAGAATTTGAAGATAGTTTTATTTCGTGGTTTTGGGAAGAGGAGGGAAGGAACTGAATTAGATCGAAGTGAATATGATTTTCTTTACTGCTGGAAGAGTGAGGGGATGTATTCAGACGTGTGGTTGACATAGCTATAAAAGACTGAAGTATCCGCAGTTCTGAATTATGTCGGTAATCATCATAAGATATACTGAATGTAGTCATGGAGATGTTCGGTCGAGTAAAGTCCTGATTTTGTGGACATACTCTTGATTTTGTACATTGGTAACATTTAAATCAAGATACAACTTAGTCAGCCTAATCAAACCACATGATTGAGTGACCACGCTTATGCGTTTTGAGTAGATTAAAGGGGAAGTCCACCCTGAAATTAAGTTAGTTTTAATAGGAGTAGAAAAATGAGAGAAACAAGTAAGTGAAAGTTTGAGCAAATTCCGATTAAAAATAAGGAAGTTAGGATTTTTGAAGTTGTGATCAATCAAACACAAATTGGCAACTCTATGACGTATCATGCGAGCTCAACTTCCATTTGCTCAGTACTAAAAAAAATCTAAAATTTTCATTTTCCCTCAAGAAAATTTCAACCATACATGCACCCTAAATATAATAATTGCAAATATGTTTCTATACTCCCCCTGCAAGGAACAAATATATATTCCGTCATCAATAACGAAGAAAACATGATTTTATGGAATATTATGCACAAAGCAAATGAAGGAGAGCTCGTATAATAAGTCACAGAGTTGCCAATTTGTATTTGATTGATCACAACTTCAATAATTCATAACTTTCTTATTTTCATTCAGAATTTGCTCAAACTTTCACTCACCTGATTTTATTATTATTCTGCCTCTATCGAAACAAACTTATTTTGGGGGTGGACTTTCCCTTTAATGGATTACTGAGTATTTTATGAGTTTTATAAATAAATACAGTTGCTCCCCAAGAAGGGGCAGTTTTTGTTTATTCCTGAAATTGCTACCCTAAAAGTCGCTTCTTTTAGTTGTAAAGGAGAAATCCAACCCCTTCGCCCTTGAACTCACCTACGATATGTCAACAAATTGATTTTTATATGATGGTACGTTCATAAAGTGTGGTGAATGGGCTTTATGTGGTGAAATCGGCCCGACTTTGGTGTCTGTTTCGGGGGCTCTCGACCGGGGCCAAACTTTAAAGCCCGTCTGTACTAGTTTCGCCAGGAGGGATTAGACCACCCAGCGTGGTCACTGACAGGTGGTTATCTCATCAACTCAGCTTTCATTTCACATAAGAAAAAGAGGATCATGGGGGACCAACGGGCACCGCTTAGGCATTGTTTTCTATATAGAGGGAGCAAGTAGCTACAAGTAGTACAGCAGGGATTTAAATTAGCTTCAGCTAGGTTATGCCAACAACATTGTTGTTCATGCATAATGGATGATATAGGTAACTTTTTTGGGATAATATCCTAGACTATATACATCCTTACCGGGGAGTGAGCAGATCACACCAGCATCACGCGAGTGGTCGCACGTCGTGTTGGGCGAGATGCCGAACTGCGGGCACTGCACCAACGACCCCTCATAACCGCTGCACCGTATGTTCTCGGCGAGGATCGGCCCCGTGCCCTCTCCGAAGTACGAACCGGTCTTGGCCGTAGCTGCGAAGCCGTACTTGAGCTGACGACAAGCAACTCGGGCCTCGTCCTCATCCCACTGCGTGTCGCAGATTGTGCTCCACTCTTCGTTCACGAACATCTCTACTCGACCCTGGTACGAGTTCATACCTCCCATGAGACGAACTGAGATTTGACAGGGAGCAAAAACAACAGCATTTACTTTCATGTTATGTAGAATATTATTGGAGGATATTAAAAACAAAAATTACGAGGAAATAAAGGGCCTCAAAAGTTGATAATTTTTTTATAAAGACGCGACTCGTTCTGCAAGAATTCTGACAGAAAACCGGTTGCCTGCGACTTCTGTGGCCCTCACATTCAATGAGAATGCATTCTGACCCGACAAGATGATTCTTGGAATCAAATCGTCTAGGTAATCTGCTCTGAATAAAAGTTATAGTGAAATAAGTAGTTATTGTACCAAAAGGTATCAGCAAGTGATTCATAGGAAAACAAATATGATGAGAATAAATTTTAACACGATAGCAACTACTTTTGACAAACCGACCGAAGGCAAGAGACTTGTGCGTCACGGTCGTCACCTATATTTAAATGTGCAAGCATGACAATGACGTATAACGTAACCCGAAAATGATATCTATGGGAAATACAATAGGCTATTGAAATTGTCCTTTAGTTGATTTGACCAAAATAGTTGCCTTTGGCAACTCGATATAATAAAAGGCTATTATGCATGGATACGATTTTGTTTTAAAGGAATCTCTTTTCATCATTTATTATTTATAAAGCAATTGCTATCTACAGTCGGTACCCACTTTTTGGAGCGCACACCACACCGGCATCTTCACTGTGAGAGCATCCAGTCTGGTTGTTATATTCGCAATCAAAGATGGTTGCTTCGTCTCCAGAGCACAGGACATCGTCCATGTGGATCGGTCCGAAGCCCCGGCCAAAGCTGGCGTACTTTCTGGCCTCGACGGCCCGGCCGAGCCCGAGCTGGTTGCAGACTACCGAAGCGTCTTCCATGTCCCAGTAATCATCGCACACGGTTCCCCAGGTATTGTTGATGTTAACCTCGACGCGGCCTTCGAAGATGTTGTTGCCGCCAACCAGACGAAGTCCCATTGCAGAATCTGAGAAAGAGCGGGAGAAGGAAGATGAAGGAAGGGGAGCATGTATAAATTAGTATAAATTATGAATCTGTATAAATTATATCGGCAAATCCAATCTACGTCATTTTGTTCCAAATGTTATGGAACTAAGTAAGTCGACTTGTTTAGGACGAGATTAGGACGAGAAGGCCCGGGAAGACGAGCTGTTGCAACTCGGCAAGTCGACTTGTGTAGGACAAGAAGACAAGATGCCGCGATGATGACGCACTGAAAAGTCACTCAAAGGGGACTCGGGTGATTAGGGGGTCTTAGACGTATTTTTTTCTCAAACGGGCAAAGCAGTCTAAACATTTTGGGGATAGGGGTATGGGTCACCTTGTACATGACTATACCCTTTCAGATGACAACCAAAAAACAAAACAAAAAGTCGACTCGTCGTCATCTTCTCGTCCTAAATAAGTCGACTTGCTAAGTTCCAAAAAAAAATCTTCTCGTTTATTCGGCTTGTTGCTCTAAATTATTCCAAAGTAAGCTCCAAGGAAAAATGGGACCGGGAAAGACATTTCACTCACCAGAATTTGAGCAGACGATGCCGACGTCATTGTCGCTGGTGCATTGTGGGTCCCCGTCAGGTACCACTTCCGACGCGCACTGATACATCAGCTGAAAGTTGGAATTGCAGTTGACGTTCTTGACCACAGCAGTGCCGGTGGCGTTGCCGTACCGGTCGTTGCCAAGCGACATGCTAAGAACTTCTCCGTACCCCATCTGATTGCAGACAATGTTCGCATCTATGTCGTCGAAACCGACGCCGCATACCGTCTGCCATTGTTCTCCCACCCTGACCTCGACGCGACCTTCGGAGTGATTGCTGCCGCCAGCTAAGCGGGCTGCGTGACAAAGGTAAACAAAATAAAAACTTGATTTGCATATATATAAACCTATCTGTTTTGACGAGAATAAAACTGATTGAAATACATTCCAATGTATTAATTATTGTTATTATTATTTTAAATCCTATATTGGGTAAAGAGTTGGTCTACTGATTTAAAACGCACCAGGTCTCCACATGATCATACTAAATATCATCTGTAGCTGCAGTGATTGAACAAATTTATGTTATATTGATGAGCTTGTAACATCCTTTTCAATGCTTACTTTCAGCGCCTTTACGAAAAGACTGAGTTTGACTCTTGACATTCATAACCACCATCATGATCATCCTCATAATCTTTTTCTTCTACAGCGCTATTGCATCTTCTTTATCACTGACAGCTCGTCATCATCGCCATCTTCGTCAGCATCATCATAATTTTCTTCTTCATTTTCGTTTTCTTCACAATCTTCTTCTCCGTCTCTTTCTTCGTCGTCTTTTTCTTCTTTGGGGTGTAATTGTCACCACCACCAGCATCATCATCAGAAACTTCATGTTCATCTTAATCGTCATCATCTTCCATCATCAATTCATCATCATCATCATCATCCGCCATCATCATCATCATCATCAACAATTCATTATCACCATCATCCTCATCATCATCATCAGAATCTTCATCTTCATCTTAATCGTCGTCATCATCACCCATCATCCTTCACCATCATCATCCGCCATCATCATCATCATCATAGTCATCATCAATTCATCATCATCATCCATCATCGTCTTTATCTTGATCTTAATCGTCATCATCATCATCTTCTTCATCATCATTATCATAATAATCACCATCATCCATCATCGTCATCATCATCATCTTCACCATCATTTTCATTCACCATCATCATCCGCCATCATCATCATCAATTCATCCTCATCATCATCTTCAGCATTATCCATCATCGTCATCATCGTCATCATCATCATCATCATCATCCATCATCGTCATCATCGTCATCATCATCATCACGCTTATTTTTCTCTTACATTCGGGCAAGCATATCACGCCAGCGTCCTCCGTGTGCCGACAATTGTGGACGCCAATGCCACGGTGTTGGCAGTCGAGGATTGACGTTTCGCTGCCGTAGCATCGAGTGTCGTCCATTTGGATTGGTCCGAGGCCCTGGCCGAAACGAGCGTTGGTGGTAGCAGCGAAAACTTCTTGGAAGCCGAGTTGACGACAGACGATCTATTGGTGTATTGATAAACGACGGAGTTGTTGACGTAAGTTAATATAAATGTTTAAACTTGAATATATTGATAGATTGTTTGAAAGATGAGAGTGTGAGCTGGGACAAATTTACCTCACTGCTACCTAATTTCGTATTGCATTAATTTGAATTTTGACGAAAATTGTCTATACTTTTTGGTTTGTATCGTATACGTGTACTACCGATCCCATTAAAACAAATCTTCTTCTTCTCCTTCTTCTTTTTCTTCCTCTTATTCATCTTCTTTTTCGTGTAATACGAAATGGAAATAATTAAAAATGCTGGAGTTAATATATATGAGTATCGCCTTTTGTAGGAAGAATTAAAAGCAAAAGAAAAAAAACGAGACAAGGAGTGGAAGAAGAGGTTGCTAAAACGAAAACACAAGATTTGAAAAATTAAAATCGTGAATACGATACAAAACCTTCCAAACAAAAAAGAGGAAAATTGTAAAGGGTATCAAACAAAACGGGGAAGAGATAAGAAGGGAAGACATAACCAGAAAAAACCCGAAGATGGCCACTTTCTCCAAATTAGATTAACTCGATCACAGCTACTTTCGAACATATCAACCTAAAGCCTCGGTCACAAATGCCATTACGAACTGCTACGAACGCCGTACGAACGATTTTCAGACAATGAAAATTCGGGAAGACAATGGAAAAACAGGGAGATTCGTACGAAATTGTCGTTCGTACGAACCTCTGTGACCGTAGCATAGGGCTTGAGCGTCATCTATTGAAATTGTCGAACATGAAAATGACGTACTACATGTGCGTAATTCGAGCAATTAGATTTTTCCCTTGAATTGATTTTTCGAAAGTCTTTACAGTTATACTAAGTATACAAACCCGAGCATCGGTAGTATCCCAGCTATCATCGCAGATCGTTCCCCAAGCATTATTGAGATAGACTTCTACCCTCCCCTGAAAGGGACTATTCCCGCCCATCAGCCGAACGGGTATGGGTACATCAGGCGGAAGCGTTGTCACCAGGTTAGGTAGCATCGTCGTCATCATCGACGCTATTGAAAATGAAAATGACGATAAAAGCGTATATGCTAGTTTGAATCATTCGGGTTTGATATTGATTTTGATTTTATTTTATTTTATTTCTGCATTTTTTTTCCATATAAAATATAACTGAATAACAAAGAACATATAAATGTAAGGTATAATACAACATAAACAAACAATAATTTCTTCATGTCAAAATGTTTTTTTTTTTACATAATATATGTACATATAATAACGAAACTTATTATTTCCATAACATAGTATCATAAATTTAAAGTATTATCCGAACTATTGTGTTGGAAAAGTGCAGGAGACCGCAATCATAAGCAAAGCTTGACAAGGATGGCGGCCTCAAAAAAACATTTGCAATTGTTTCTAATGTCAGACTGAAGGTATACTTAGTTAGTATCTATGATGACCATTCGTGACGGAGTCTGGGTTAATGACATGTAAAAAAAAAAAAGAAAAAAAAAAAGACTTATGTGTTCATGATTTAAAAAAAAATATTTTTCAGATTTTCAAATTCCCGATAATGGTAGCGTTATCCAGTGGCGGATCCAGGGGGGGGGGGGGGGGCCGGGCCCCCCCCCCCTTGAGAAAAAAATGTGCTCACTACCCCCCCCCCCCCCCCCCCCCCCCCCCCCCCCCCCCCCCCCCCCCACTGAGCGAATTTTTGGCCGGCGCGTTTTTCAAATTTTCGGGAGCAAAAAAAAAAAAAAAAAAAAAAAAAAAAATTGTGCTCTTTACCCCCCCCCCCCCCCCCACTGAGCGACTTTTCGGCCGGCGCGATTTTCAAATTTTCGAGAGTAAAAAAAAAAAGTTGGGCCCCCTCCCCTAAGAAATCCTGGATCCGCGCCTGGCGTTATCAACTACAAAAATGGTCATCAACTTTTCAAATTTGCCGACGAAGGAAAAACGGTCATCATAATACATGCGATTAACCAACAAAGCTCTTAAATCGCTGAATCCTGGACAAAGATTTTTCCCATACACCCCCCCCCCCCCCCCCAACCCTGCTCTCTCCCTCTCTCTCTCTCTCTCTCTTTCTCTTTCTCTTTCTACTTCTCCCCCCTCTCGTGCCTCCAGTAATTCATTCTTTGCCCACTTCCAGAAATTTGTTAATGTTTTACTGTCTGTTGTAGTCGTCATACGAATCATTAAACAATCACATGTACAACTGAAAATATAATTATACCTTAAAAATTGCGGTAGACGACAGAGAAACTGAAAATGAATGTAAGTCAATAATGAAAATGCACAGACGTATTTTTAGGAATCTTAACAAAAACTAATCTTAACAAAAACTAATCGATATTCATTTTTACTTCTGTTTGCCATGCGTCTCCAAACGGACGAAGAAACAAGAAGATAGAAGGGCAAATACTCTAAAACTTTGAAATATTTCCTTGAAACCTTCCAAGAAATTCCATTCCCAAGTAGTTTAAAATAAAACTTATGGATCGACTCATACTTGAATATGAATGATTTATATCAGTTTTAATTCTTTTGATTAAAACCCTTAGCGATGGTCTTCAAATAATTGCAGTCTTACCTGGGGTTGAAGGGTAACAGACCACACCTGGGTCAGCGGAATGTTGGCAGTCCCCCTCGGAAAACTGCCCCACTGGACAATCCTCGAGATGACTCTCACTCCCCGTGCACTGGTAGTTCGTAGACATGATCCGTCCCGTGCTCGACCCGAAGCGGGCCGTACGCGACACCGAAGTCGCGTTGGTGAAGCCGAGGTGTTGACAGACTACCGATCCGTCACCGATGTCCCAGTACGCGCCGCACAATGACATCCAGTCCGAGGAGTTCGATCGCATTTCAACCCGACCTTCGTTTGGCGCGCTTCCATTGACCAATCGAAGCTCGTAAGACCCTTGAGAATGTAAAAAAAAAACGAACCGAAAGCAAAATTACTTTCAAAATTGAACACCCTGATAAGGCATAGGTATATAATAAACCTTTACTTAGAGGAGAAGAGAATGAAGAAGAAGAAGAAGAAGAAGAAGAAGAAGAAGAAGAAGAAGAAGAAGAAGAAGATAAGATCATAAGATAAACGAGGAGAAAGAAAGAACCTATCATCATGGGAGCCAGCATAATGCAGTTCGAAAGAAAGCCAGACAAACAAAATCAATATAGGCCAGCCAAAAAGTATTCAATTCAGAATATCAGATTGAGAATCACATATTATTATGCATCAGCGTAGCATTGGAGAGGTAGGGCTACCTCATTTTTAAAGGTCATTTTGGCATAAATTGGTACCCATTATTATGGACTTCCATTCAAAACGCAACCTATGTTTAAAGTATAGCTGTATTTCATTTGCATGAATGATTTACACTTTCACATACCTTAATTTGTCGTAGTAACAGCTTTTCCAGTTTCAGGGGTCGATTTTTTTTTTCTTCAACTGAATCTTTAGGGTGAATTTGTTTTCTTTTCATTTTTAAACATGGGGTGATTTTTTTTATCCAACGTATAATGTGGAAGGAGACATTTTTTGTTACATGTGGGGGGGGGTCTTTTTCTGAAAACTTCCTACTCACCTTGGATATCTAATGGCGCGTCTCTAAAGCAAGTTTCCTGCTTCTTTCAAAAAATGGTAGCCGGAAGTTGTAGTGGCATTGGCTAAGTTGTGATTCTTCGTGTGTTGCATACACAGAATTTGTTTTGCGTACGCTCGAGAAGGGGGTGGGATTACCAGTTTGTAAATTAGTCAGAAGCAGAGATAAAATTAATAATATTGATAAATCTGTGCGACCATCGGCGAGGACTTTGGATGAAAAAGCAAAATGATTTCAATTATTTTTGCGGGATTTTCGCATCTGGAATTTTCACTGTAGCGAGATTATGGTTGAGATATTATCCTGACGAAAATAGTAACCCATGTTTAAGACCAAGATCAGAAATGTGGGGGCACTTTTAGGGATTTTGCAGCACAAAATCATACCCCGTGTTAGGGAATTTTTGCAAAAAAGTAACATATTAAAGCGGTACATCCCCGTATACCGTATTAGTGAATACACCCCCCCCCCCCCCGCCTCCGGGCAACTGTCTAATTTAACCTGGATGCGAACTCAAACATCGGCTTCTCATCTTTTCAAAAATAACAGTGGATACTAATATAATTTGTTTACATCTGAGTTTGATAGTTTAAGTCATTAAATATTCAATTTGAGAAAAATACGTACCTTGGCACTTCACTGTCTCTA
The DNA here is from genome assembly GCF_000002235.5 of Strongylocentrotus purpuratus. NCBI lineage: Eukaryota > Metazoa > Echinodermata > Echinoidea > Camarodonta > Strongylocentrotidae > Strongylocentrotus > Strongylocentrotus purpuratus. Next base: position 1,068,558 of record NW_022145570.1, on the reverse strand, counting down.
ATCCATTTAGACAAAAGAACAATAAGAGCATAGACGACCAGATAGGTAAAGTTGGTGTAATTCTGTCAGGCGCCATTTTGTATTCTGCAAAAATATGAAATACATGTGAATGAAATAGCATAGTGCGTCAAGAAATAGTCCAAGGTATTTTGATTGCTATATTTGCATGTCCATGCATTACACAGTATTATGGTATGATAAACATAAGCTCACAACTAAATTATTCGTAACCTTACCAAGTTTTTTAATTTGCATGTACGTGAACAAAATGATTTGTCCCAATTTATGTTTCTCATTTACTATTCTTTGATCATGTAAATGAAAATGTTTTCTAAACAGTTTATGAAAATGTACTTAATTTGTTTTTCTTTTATTATTGCAATTCATGTTTCAGCCAAAACATCAATGTACATTGCATCCAGTTGTGTTATGAAGAATATGTACACTTTTGTTTAATATGAATGATTTGTAAAAAAATGCATTTGATGTAAGAGAAAACAATCTAAAAAAAAACTTTAAAAAAATCCTGCTGACTCTGTATAGTTGCATTCTGTTTGCTGTTTATCTTGAACTTCGCTATACATCTTCTTACGTATTTTTTTAGTAAAAGCATTGACGTAGTAATTTGTTAGTTAGTTATATAGATATGAAATATTTATACAGCTAAATAAATGTGTATAACATTTGATTAATTGATTATGCAATTTTGTTTTTTATATATTTGTAAAAATGCAAAAGAAAAAGAAAATCAAACAGAAATAAATAAATCAAAAATCAAATCAAATCAAATTAATGATTTATGTACGATAGACACTTCTATATATGCATAAATCAAATCAAAATCGTATAATGCATGCGACTCCAGTAGATTGATACACCAAGTCTTTGAACCCGGACTTCTTAGACAATTTGAAATCAAATACTGTTCCCTTTTGTATAGCTTCATTTTACCCGTGCCACGTCATGCCATTACGCAAACTATATAGTTGTTTCCTTTGGTTTTTTAAACTCTGAAAGTGGTCGAGAATTCTAACGGATTTTCCGGAGTGCGCATCCGACGGATATCTGCGTTTCCGAGCCAGTGTCGTTTGCTTACTGACCTAATGTGATTGAGATGATCTGCTTCAACCATGAAAGTTAAATATTTTTGTTCTAACAATACTATTTTCTTTTATAAATGTAATGATTCCTGAGAGAAAATTCAATTATTTAAACATATTTGTGGCTTACACCCAGTTAATTAGATCGATCGATCGATCGGTCCTTGCATTCAAGGAGAGGGGGAGGGGGCTTGAAGACATTTGGAGCGGGGGCCTGACCTCCTCATAGCCCCCCCCCCCCCTCCATAAGAACCGGTATTGCCTTGTGGTTATAGCGCGACATGGTAAATTGAAACGATATAATCATTTGCTTCTGAAATTGCTGAATTACAAATGGCAAGTTTCTTTTTCTATAAAGAATTACTAACCTCGAAAATTGATATTTCATGGCAACAACCAATGCCCTTTCGATGCAGATTTTAGCACCTCTGAAAAACATTATAGTCATGATTCCTACTGTGGTTTCCGAGACTTACATGTATGTATTCATATCAATGTACATGTAGGCCTATGCAACCAAAAATACTAAAAGTAACGTTTAATTATTTTATTTGCAGTATGATTTGTATTATGGTAACAAGTCACTTCGACCTACAGAATAACAACATTTTGATGAATGTAAGCACAGTATAATTATGTTAAATATTGTTCACTCAACAATATACAAGTATAGACGTGAATGTTTTATCTTGAGAAAATAAATTGGTCCAATTCTGTAAGTATGATGCAAGTAATGTAATATAGCAAAGCTCCCGTGGAGTTCATTCCCCTTCGTATGTCATTATAGTAGGAAAGAGGCGTTCCTGTATGATGGATTTTTTTTTTAAAGGCAAAGTATCGCATGGATTCCGGGGGAAATTGAACCATTTAGATACAAAACGTTTTGATTTTAATCATGGATGTTTACAATGAATCAAATGGCCACGAAGAGCAAGGCACTTCCCTTATACTGCGAATCTATATGACACCTGTATAACTACTCGAGTTTTAATCAAAGGTTAAAGGTATTATGTCCCATTTGCAGGCCCAAAAATGAAAAAAGTTAAATTCCAACGGCATTTTAAAGATAATACTAATTTAGAACTTCCCTCAAAGCATAAGGGCTTGAAAATGTACTTTAGTGTGAAAATAACAACCGTTAGTTGTACGACATCCGATCTCCCCTACCCCCCCCCCCTTTTTTTTTCTAATTGCACTAACCACGCCTTTGAGTGCCTTAAATGGAAAGGAGTGCCATGTCGTACACCCGAATGTAAATAATGAGATACACTGTTTAAAACATTTTTCTAATGAACAAAGTCACTGAACTGTGTAGACTTGATACAAACATTCCCGCATTGTTTTAAAGCTTTTTAAAACTGTAAGATTTTGTTTGGGTTTTGGTTTGGTTTGGGTTTGGTTTGGTTTGGTTTGGTTTGGTTTGGTTTGGTTACTTTCGCTTTTCTTTTCTTTTTGTTCTTCTTTTATTTCCAATTGAAACGTCACCCCGTGGACCTTGAAAGCCATAAGGCCTCTTTCAAAGAAACATTAGTCATAGAGTGAGTGACCTTATTTTGATGACATAGATCGATGTAAATCAGTAACGTATAGGATTCATGTTTCTATAAAGTTTCTATAAACAATTCGATGAACATATTATTGGCATTCTCCATTACACGCTGATCAACTTTCCCCGGATGCGTCTAGGTGTATGCATTAACCCTCTCGGCACCAAGACAATGTAATGCCCCGGTGACACTTGCCCGCATTTTGGTTTGCGCATAGTTTGCGCATAGACACATACTCTTGCGTGCCAGTGCGGGAAGTATTCGTGGTAGCGTGTGGGAGAATGCGGGCGGATGCGGGACGTGCGTGAAATGCGTGACAGAATTTTCAAAATGTTCAAAATTTTGGCACGACAATTTTGTTTGGCAACGTTTGTGAACACTTCGTGAACTATGCGCACCCTATGCGCTGCCTAGTCGTGCCAGTGCGCGCCGATTCGTGTCCGATGGCCTAGTGGCACGCATGCATATTCACGACTAGTTAACGACTAATTTGCGCACAATTTGCGCTTTGGCTGCGCATACTTCCCGCGCAATTTTCGCATGCCATGATCATAGTCTACGAATGCGTGTCCTGGTGGTTACGCATTGCGTGAACTATTCGTAAATTAGACGTGACCCTTCGTGCCGCTGCGTGCCACTAATTGGCACGCATTGGCACGCCACAGAGCGGGGCAGTGCGGGACCAAAATACGGGCAAGTGTCAACGAGGCACTATGACACTCGTTTCTCGAATGTGTTTTCTCTCTCTCTCTCCCTCTCTCTCTCTCTCTCTCTCTCTCTCTCTATTTGTATCTATCTACCTCTATCTCTATAGATCAATGTCTTCTTCTTTTTATTCTTATTTTTGCTCTTCTTCTTCTGTTTCTTCTTCTTCTCCTTTTTCCTCTTCTCCTTATTCCTTCCTCTTCTTCTTCTTCTTCTTCCTCTTTTTCCCCTTTTCTAGATCTTCTCCTTCTTATTCCCTTCTTCTTCCTCCTCTTTCTTTTTTTTTAATTCTTCTTTCTCTTCCTCTTCTTCTATTTCTCCTTCTCTTATTTTGGTGTCTCATGATGTTGCGTATTCCGTTTTTCTATGAAATGCCCTACCACCTCCAACAAAACATAATACATCAAGAAAAGGAAACACAAACCAACTTTCATGCGTAATACTAGTATCTGGTAATGCCATCAACAAATATTTTCCAACGATATTTTAATTGATAACATCACTATTTATTAAACCGGAAACATTTATCGACATGATAATTATCATGTGTACTCTCACATGACTATACGATGTCAGTATACTTTCGATTTCTTTCTTGATTAATAGTGCCCCCCCCCCCCCCCACCCGAAGCACGGTCACATGATACCGGGAACGCTATGAGAAATTTGCAAGCAATCCTATCACCGATGTATTACCGAAGACGAACGATGTTTATTAAAGCGCTAGAATTTTGGAGATTCCAGTATTCGCGGCCAACACCAACTCATATTTGATTTGATTTATTCCCGTTTCAGTACTTCCACAGGATAAAGTACTAGTAGTTGACGTATTAAATTCACATGAAAGACGAAATGGACATTTTAAAGAACTGAAAACGAAAGCGAATCCTTGTTGACATAAATATACGTATACCTTGAAACGGAGGGCAATTGTCACCTCGTATTCAGGCAGTGCGATAAGTAAATCGCGTACTCTTCATGGTTTTGATAAGAATAACATCTTTATTTAACCAGGCCTAATTGTTTGCTATTTAGTAAAAACTGGAAATGGAAAGTTGATTTCAGGGCAAGGAGCGCCAAAACCGCCCCTGTTGAAATCGTGTTTTTTTTTTTTTTTTCAATTTTTTTCTTCATATTTATTTAATTTTCAACAGAAAGATAAACAAGGGTATTACATTTTTTTTAAAACATAATTCATTTTTCTGGTAACTATACAAATACACTTTGCACATAATAACATTATTACAAGAAATTCTTAATTTCTGAGAAAATGGGGGGATCCACTAAAAAGCAGAGCTTGTAGTTTATGGATCCCCAAGAAATACAATTGTTCCAAATTTTGCCTACGAAGACTTGTAAAACACAAGACAATGTTACAAACAAGCTCATTTTAAGCTCATAGACCTATTTAATAAGTTAAAGGCCCATAATGGTGTCTGCGGGTACCAACAAGAAAATAGTTATTATCAGTTTAGCATTATTCAATTTGACCAATGCCGAAATAAAAGCTATCCAATAAACAATATTTTGATAATTTTGTGAAGTGTAAAGTAGAAATGAGCTTTATCTCACAATAGGTAGATGCTAGTTCTTTGTATTTTCATGATTAATTACTCTTTCCTCTAAACCATTAATGTGAGAATGCGGTTCATCTCTCTCTCTTGACAGCAAGACTATTGACAGTCAAATAAATGGGGAGAGCATCCGCTTTAAAACAAGTTATAGAGAGTAGTCACAGCACAGTAAATTATTATAACACCTTGAAGTTGTGAGATTACTCCATACCGTTAAAGGGCAATCTAACCCATTTAATAAGTTCATTTGTATGAAAGCAGAACAATCAGATAAACAGAATGGTGAAAATCGATATAAATCGGACCAATAAAAAAAAGTTAGGAATGTTTGAAATATGAGATCACTAAGTCTACGCGAATCTCAAATTGGCAGTTTGGTCAGTGGACTGTGACAGACTCTGTCGTTTGCTGTTTACACAAATATCTGTTATTTATGTTTGTCATGTAATTGCCTTCTCCTTTGGGGTACTACTCAAAATATTTTATGGATAGCATATTAGTATAGGTCCTATAAAGAGAATAGACGCTCCTGTGCCATAACTTATGGTGCGTTAGATCAAATGGGAAAGTAGTCCGGCACTTCGTCACAGTGACATTACCGATTCAGCCCATTTGAAGTGCACATTATATAGTGACTATGCAACTTTCAAAAAATCTTAACTTTCTTATTTTTAGTCAGATTAAATTGAAACGTTCATCATGTCTGCTCCTCTGAATTTTCTGCTTTCGTTTAGAGCAATTGTCTTTTAAAGCCACACTCCTCTACTTGTAGATACTTGCGCCCTCTATATGACAAACAATGCATAATCGGTGACCATTGGTCCCCCATGATCCTCTGTATTTTATGTTATTTGACAGCTGAGTTGATGAGATAACCACCTGTCCAGTGATCTTGCAGTGTGGTCTAATCCCTCCGTTACACTAGTACTGATGGCCTTTAGATTCCTCTTTAGCACGATTTTTGTGTGAGTTACAAATTGTTTTCGAAGACGTTATGACTTTGTAAAGTTAGTTTGTGAAAAATTGCACAAACAGCTATTTTGATGAGTTTCCTTGATTGTTATCGAATATTTTACCAAAAAAGCCCTAGGATAATTCCGGATGACCCGCTTCCGCTATTTCCCCTCGCTTTGGGACATTTTTATAACAACTATATCTATCAATGCTAAGTTATGAAATCGACATGCGGCAAATTGTTACGTGCACACAGTGAAGTCATATAATTGCAATGTCATATGGTCTTCTTTTTTAGAAGACAGAGAGGTGTCAAGCAAATATCGCAGCCTAAACTTCAATTAAAAATAATGAACCTTTTTTCAATACAAGTCTGTATCCTTAAAAATCTCCGAGAATAGCTTTGATAATACTACAGACTATGAAGCCAACTGTGATAAGGAAAACTAACATTTAATTCATGCATGCAGACCGAGCAGTTAAACATTGGTGAGTGGCTATGACCTACCCCCACCACAGTCCCCCCCCCCCCTCCCCGCAAAAAACCCACAATAAATAACACGACAAATTGGAAAAAGCAGGCCTGATGTTTCCTTCGAAAAGTTAAATAAAGTTATTAACTTTTTCTTAAGTGTTCATAGAACAGGTTGATAGAAAAAAGATAAAAGGAAAGATGACTTTCCACCAAAACAATAATTTCATCAAACGATTGCCAACACAATCTATTTCCCAGCATAAGGTTGTAGATTCATGCACAATGCAAAGAGATTCTCACTAGACAAAATAAGGGACAATAATCAATGTACAATAGTCTTAAGAATGTATATTATCAAACGGATCTCTAATAAGTCAAAGGGCAGTAACTGTATCAGATTTCGAAACAGAGATAGCACACCACAGTAGCATAATAGCACAAGCAATTGATACAACCCTGCGATGCCTCGGGTAAGATTCGCCTTATCACAAACTGCTGTTGAAAAGATATTAAACATTCAGACATAATTCAATATCAATCATAAAATTTACAAGTGTTGAACTACTTACCGCCGCAGCTATGTATCCTTAGTACGAGTCGATTGACGTAACTAGGTTATATGTAACTTATTTGCGGAGACAGATAGAAGAGAGACAGAGTAAGTGGTACTCATAGAACCTTGTTTTTGGCATGAAGTGTTCTACCTGCACATCTCTTACCCAATTGCTACTTGGCAAATAATGCTATCGAAAGCGGAAGAGGACACGGAAGTTTTTCCGGGTGTTTTGTGTAAGCGTGGACCCCGGCTCGGTATTAAATGGTTGTAGTTTAAAGCCCCGTTGGACCAGTTGAAAATGAGTAGATACGAGCATTGATTCCATCTCACGTGTCAATGGTATTAAAGCGCACCGCGATAAAAAGGCGGGGAGGATTTCATAATTCTAAATACTGTGACCGCTTTTCCTCCTCATGTACATATTTGATTTGGTAAACATCAACCATTTAAGCCCCTTATCTCACGCACTTTTTTGTAATCATTATCGGGTCATTTTTACCGATTTTTGTCCCTCCTCTCCTTTCTTCTTCTTGTTTTAGCTGGACGACTGTCTTGTCAGGCGCGGATCCAGGGGGCCGAGCGGGCCTTCCCCCCCCCCCCCCTCCCCGCAAAAAAAAAAAAAAGGAGAGAGAGAGAGAAGGAAAGAAGGGAAAGGGAACGAGGAGAGAAAGGGAAAAAAGAAGAGGAAGAAGAAAAGAAAAGAGGGAAGAAGTAGATCGGGGGGGGGGGGCAAAAGGACTTGCCTCCCAGGCTGTTGCCCCCCCCCCCCCAATTAAAAAATAAAAGAGAAGGAAGGAAAGGGAAAGAAAAAAGGAAAAGAGGAGATACAAGAAAGGAAAAAAGAGGAAGAAGAAAAAAAAAAAAGGGATAACGACACAACAAATCGTCTTCTTTCTCTAATGATTTAATGAAACGTAAGCTTCCGCTTAGCGCGGGAGGGGGAAAACTCAATTCAAACGAGGATTATTTTTTGGGAACGGTAAAACAAATCGTCTTCTTTCTCTAATAATTTATTGAAATGTCAAAGCTTCCACGTTTCGCGGAGGAGGGAGGGGGAAACTCGCCCCTCCCTGCACCCACCCACCCCCAATTACGTCACTGCTGGTCACCATAACGAACCAATATTTGGCTCGCATAATTTCCAATTTTGCCCCCCCCCCCCTAAGAAATCCTGGATCCGCGCCTGATGTATATACAACGGCAAATGAGGACAAATATATAACAATGAATACATTTTTAAGTTAAAACATTAAAGTAGTAACAAGAAAATAAAACAACAAATAAGATTTTTTTTAAATACAAGATATGAAATATTGCTAGCAAAAATGAATAAATGTTGACATATAAACAAATAAAATGTATACAGATACGTGAGTTCAATTAACTGTAACATTGGAAATATTGTAATTAACTATTGAGTATTGAGTATTGAGTATTAAAAAGTATTAAAAAGTATTAAAAAGTATTACAATTGGAGTCTTGGCAGTGTGCTAATCACAAGCGTGATATGAGTACAGTACTTAAATCATTGGTCTGGAAACAATTATTTGCCCATTGTTGTGTATTGTATTACATTTTCACTGACAATGAATTCACATTGTAATGCAATTTTCAAGTTTCCCAGGCTTATTTAGGAGAACAGAAGATTGATATTGTTTAGTTGTACGATAACATCACTCAGTTTGATTTGATTTAATTGGAGATATATCTCATTAAAAACAGAGTAAAGGCTATACAGTTTCAAACAAACCTACACCATTAAACTTCAAGCTCACTCACACATGATTTATTGCGACACTTTCAAGGCTACTTATTATTTCAAGTTCATGTATATACAAAGGGCAACAGCTTCAATGTTAAACGTAATTAAATCGATGGTCTGGAAAATGTTAATGCCCATTGTTATATATTATACAACATTTTCCATAACGATGAATATACATTGTATAATGCAATTTTCAGGAAAACCATACTTGTCATTACTGTTATATTTGTTATATGATACTAAAGCAAATCGTTTCGCTTATCGATAAGATGAATCAATGTGAAGTACGTGTCAAATAATGAAATCATTACGTGCTATTTTTAACCGGACTAGACATTTGAAACGTATAAAAAATGTATACACTATTGACAGCAAGCAAGTTTTTTAAACAAAGAATTCAGAAATTGAACAACATTGCACATTTTAGTCTACACGGCATGCTCTACACCCTTAGTTGGACTGTAAACAGTTGACTTCTTAAGTCTTCCATATAAATATAAATTTAAAGGATGTCAATAAACATTATGAAAACACCACTTTTGTAAGGTTGAAAAATCAATATATATTGTGCACACATGTAACAATGTGATAATATTTTTTCTTGGGGGGGGGGGGCGGGAGGAGGGCAATCCAAAAAGGGACTGATATGTGAACATTAATATTGATAGGTCGCTTCACAAAAGGGGCATACATAGTCCTTTTTTGTGGATAGTTTTTTGAGCAAAACACAAAATAGGTGGAAGGACAGGGTTCACGTCTTCCTTCAATTTTCTGAGGGGGATCGTCCCCCATGGATAATTTGAAAAAGTGCACACCAACAAAATGTATAGCAAATACTGACTAAACACTGCAACACGCTTTAAGGCTCTGGTGGGCCCAACAGTACAGCATTTAGACTAATAGAAATGCTAAAATCTTCTCGCTCGGTCGCTACGCTCCTTCGCATAATATCCTAAAAATATACAAGTAAATATTGAAGAAAATGTGTATTCTGTTGGTATCACGTATGTACAAATTACACTGTATGTTAACAAGATTAAAAGTTATAGAAATAGATCAGTGTTCCAAAAATGAATATTCAGCTTGCTCTTTTAAGAAGTCCCTTCCTGCTCAGTCAAACTAAAATTTACCTAGTAAATATTTACAACCCTTCGGACTTCGGAAAAAGAGAACAAAGACTGCATCCATGGAAGCCCTAGACTCCCCTGGATGCTAATCTGACGGAAATGTAATGCCTAAAACCCCTGTTTTCTGGGGGCTTCGCCCGCTGGACCTCACGCCAATTAGTGTCCTGCCAGTGTCACAAATAAGGTATAAAAATATATCTGACCGTAATCAAATGCCTAAAACCCCTGAGCTTCTCGGGTCTGACAAGGTATCAAAATTTGTTTATCTGACCGCAGGCGCGTAGCCAGGGGGGGGGGGGGGGGGTAGAAAAAATAGAGAGTAGAGGAAAGGAAGAGGACGTAGGGAGAAAAAGGAGCAGACAAAAAACATCTTTGAAATTCAGACAAGAATTAAGAGTATAGAGAACGGTACAACGAATCGTCTTCTATCTCTAATAATTTAATGAATCGTCAAAGCTTCCGCGCTTCGCGGAGGGGGGGGGGGGACTGAATTAAGACAAGGATTAAGAGTATAGAGAACGGTACGACGAATCGTCTTCTATCTCTATTCGCGGAGGGGGGGCTGAATTAAGACAAGGATTAAGAGTCGAGAACGGTACAACGAATCGTTTTCTTTCGTCAATGATTTAATGAAACGTAAAAGTTTCCGAGCTTCGCGCGGGAGGGGAAAATTGCATTCAAACGAGGATAATTTTCGAGAACGCTATAACGAATCGTCTTCTTTCAATAATAGTTTAATGAAACGTCAAAGCTTCCGCGCTTCGCGGAGGGGGGAGGGGGCTGAATTAAGACAAGGATTAAGAGTCGAGAACGATACAACGAATCGTTTTCTTTCTCCAATGATTTAATGAAACGTAAAAGCTTCAGCGCTTCGCGCGAGACGGGGGGGGGGGGCTGAATTAAGAGAAGGATTAAGAGTCGAGAACGGTACAACGAATTGTCTTCTTTCTCTAATACTTTATAATTATATAGCTTCCGCGCTTTGCAGAGGAGGGAGGGGGAAACTCGCCCCTCCCTACATCCCCCTGCATTACGTCACTGCTGGTCACCATTACGTACCAATATCTGGCTCGCATAATTTCAAATTTGGCCCCCCCCCCCTAAGAAATCCTGGATCCGCGCCTGTGTCTTGTAGTATGAGGAAAAACGAAACATGATCTTAAGTAAATGTCCACCCCACCCCTTTCCATCACTCTCTCTCTACCTCTTCTCTTTTTCTCCCATTTTCATCTTTCTCTCTTTCGTCCTCTCCCTCAATCGTCACAATAAATTTAAGTAAATTTGTGAGACATTGTAGAAAAACGCTATGAACGCCCAGAAGAGGCGAGCATCGGCGGTGTACAAGAAACCACCACCACCGTCATCATCATCATCATCATCATCAGGACGACATAGTGGTGGAGTGGTAGATGTAATTGCATATAGATTCATACATTTCGCTACTTTTTTCGATTTTTGTTGTTGTTTTGTTTGTCTTCATTACCAATAATTGGCATAACCCACGGATATCTGTCGACAGATTTTTTTTTCTCTCTCTCGTCATCATCATCAACACCATCATGGCATCATCATCGTCATCGTCATCATCGTCACACTTGCCACTAACATCACGATAAGCATCAAAGGCAAATCACCAATGTTTTCATCACAACCAAACACAACAATCACAACCATGATCAGGATAATCAAAAATACCACGGACATTTAGTGTCATGCAAGACATTATTGATAGTTACAATGGTTACAAATATTCTAAAGTTATAAATACTGTCAACTTTTGTTAATTAAGCACTCTAAATCTGTCATCATTTTCAAATTTACATGCTCTCAAGAGTTTTGTCCAAAGTTGATTAAAAGAATCGGCGTCATACGTTAAGTCCACCACCACACACCAACGGGTGTAAAACGTTATTCGTCATTGTGTTTACATAACAGGTTTTCGGCCTAGATACTCTTCTCCCAATATAAAGCTCTGCAAAATACACAAAATAAACTATTAAAAAACAAACCACAATTTACAAACAGGAAATATAGATAGCTGCAGCGGAAAAGGCAAGACCAGCACAGGCCCTGAACTCCAGAAATTCTATATTTTCATAGTAAGTGAAATAGAAATGGATGTAAAAGTACAGTCTCATTTGCCACTTCCCTCTACCTTTATATTTACACGACCTTTATTTTCGTTATACTTGACAAAATATTTGGTTGCCGCTTGGCAAAGCGAAAACGCATCCTCGAAATAGAGACAGTGTTATAATGCCATTCTATGATGCTTCTCGTTGATGCAGACAATATGCTACTTTTCAGTGTTCAACTCAGAACATTTTCGTAAGGCACAGGCGTACAAGAATAATTTCTCCAGTAGAAGGGGAGGGGCCAGGGGCGTACGCAGGATTTTTTCAAGGGGGGGTTTTGCTCCCGAAAATTTGAAAATCGCGCCGGCCGAAAAGTCGCTCAGTGGGGGGGGGGGGGGGGGGGGGGGGAGGGGGTTTGGGTTTTTTTTAGGGGGGTTTACACACATAAAAATACCAAAGGGGGGGTTGAACCCCCAAACCCCCCCCCCCCCCTGCGTACGCCCCTGGGAGGGGCTAACGTTTCCTTCCTAAAATATGATGTTCCAGTTTGAAAATTATGTGAACCTTGAAAAATTGAAATATGAAATGAAATATAAAATATGAAAATGAAATGTACTACAAAAGAAATAGATACTGCATGTTTCGAGAGCATGCTGTCAGAATACAAGGTTTCGATTCCCTCAGAAATTGACATTTTTAGAATTCATGGAGCTGCGTCGCTATTATGGACTCATGCAAGTCTTTCTTGTACTGTCATTAAATTTCTTATTAACAAAACACAAATATGAATGTTAATTGCTCTCCGCACTCTAAACACAGATATTGTTACAACACATCTTATTTTTAAAAGAAATTGGTTGTTATCGTTTGGCTTTGTAAAGGGTTTGATCACCCACAATTTTGTTATTAATACTGATGATGATCTTCATGTTAATTATAATACATGTAATAATAATCATCGTAATCATCATCAAAATGATAATAATTATGATAATGATAAGGATGAGGATAATTATGATGATATTAATCCGTTCTTAATTGTAAACCACGAATCAACGTCTCTATGTACATCGTAAGGACTCCGATAGTATGGTTAATTATAGCGCCGGCAACCATAGCGCTCAATGCATTCAAGAAATAACTCATACCAGGACCAGGGGGTGTTTCACAAAGATCCTAAGTCGAACTTAACTCAAATTTGGACTTAAAAGTTATGGAGAGCCATGTGTAGCCTTAGAGTAAAATATATTAAAAAGCGAAAGTATTTTAGACTTTTTATAAATTCCACATTAAGAACATGAAATCTCCTTGATAATAGAAAATATGAATGATTTAGTTCAACATTTTATGCCTTTTAAAATAACTTTTACAAAATATTTTCATAGATGCTAACGGCTTTCCATTATTGTTAAGTCCAACTTAGAGATAAGTTCAACTTAGGATCTTTGTGAAACACCCCCAGGTATAATGAGCTACCTAATGACTACACCTGGGTAGAGTGTATATATACGTAGCAAAAGACGTTACTGCTGGTCAGGGACTCGAACCCCGTGGCTTGTGGTTCACGGCCAGAATCCGGAGACGTACCCACTAGACCACTTCACCTCTCCGTCTCAGGCTACTGATTTTGACTTGTTCGATTTGATTCGATATGAGTCATCAACGGAAATAGCCATGTGCATGATTATTGTGTTGGTATACTGTATAGCTGTGAATGGCACATTAAGGGCTGGTGTAGGGTTGTCTAGCTGAAATATTTGTACATAAATTTTTATATAAATACGTGGTATTTTATTTCTATCATTCACAGGTGTCACAACTAAATAATTGATAAGCATTCAACAAGGATTGATAATTACATACTATAATTGAAAGCTACATAAGAAACGACTCATTTGAAAAATGCAACGTCATTATAGTGTATTTTTATATACCATTTCAAATTGACAAATTGAATATAGATGAGAAAACAAACACCTTGAGCATCTAATAACACCCATTTAGTGGAACCTATGTCATAAAAAGACCAACAAAAGAAGAAGAAATAAGCATACATATATTAGAGAGAAAGAGAAAACACAAAGAAAACAAAATAAAACAAAGAGCTTTGTGGCGCCCAATAAACATATTATAACGCTCATGACATTCTCATTTCCTTCCTCCTTCCTTATTAAAAACTTTATGAATATGGTATCAGAGCTAAAAATTGCTGTATTTTTAAATGTTGACGATCTCTATTACAGAGCGATAACCATTAGCGTAAATTAAAGGAGGGAGCAACGGGGCAATTTGTCCCTCCTTCGAGTGCCAGTTGCTATCGTCGATTTGTAGAAGGTTTCGAGTTCGTCACCATGGGGCAAATTGCCCCTAGCCCCTCCCGACAGGTTTCTGACAAAAAAAAGAAGACTTTTTATATATACATATGTACAAGTAGATGGCAGGTTACGGAATCATTTTGATAATGCACATGGAATCGCACGAAATATAGAAACATTCTTTAAAGATTACAATTTCATCCTAAGAATAATTTATGTGAGGTTGACATACCCACCACCACTGTATCACAAGCCAGGGGCTTTAAAAACTGTGTCGATCACATTAAGCTGAGATGTGTTGCCCCTTCTGAGTTCAAGGTATCAATACGCCACTGTTCCTAATTTAAGAATATCGATAAAATACTGGGGAGGTGGGAGAGGGGGGGGGGGGGAGTTTCGGCATATTTTTTTGGAACAGTTTACCGAAAAGTTTCCATCAAGCCAGATAAGGGTCATTATACATTTTACAAACTTCAGACTGGTTTTTCAACAAGAAAAGCAAAATGAATCCCCATACTTCAGCATGGGGAATGGAGAAATGTCCCTCAAATTAACGATAGCATTTCTGAATTTGCTGATACACACTATATAGTTGGGAAGATAGAGAGAGAGAACGGGGGAGGGGCCACCATCCGGCAAGGCTTCTGGATCCAAATGTTCAATGACCTATATCGGGCATATTATATTCCACTCTTTGATGCTTATTTGATTTGTTTTAGTGATTCTATTTCAGCTTTTCGAACATATGACATTGCTACAATTTTGTCTGACACAGTATATATATTTTGTTAAAAGAGGTGATAAATTAAGTGACATACTAAATCAGTAATTAGTGTGAATTAAATAAAAGCTATGATATAGAAGGGGTACAGTGAACATTATAGGAAGCTTGGTATGCTTGCACCCGTCAGTCTTATGAAATAAACATTAAAGATAGGGAATTACTTGCCAACTAAGAAAGAGAAGAAAAAGGGTCGAAAAACGCTGGTTTTATAACAATAAAAAAAACCATTCGGTAGCGTTACCTGTGATTTACTTGTAGAGTAGAGATATACCTGTGTGTAGGAGATGATTTGTGGTTTTGTTTCTCCCTTCCTCCGACAGGATATTGTATTTTGGACTTAGACTCCTGTAGTCCTATTATCACATCCGGAGAAAGAGTTTCAAATGTTTCCTCTTTGCCTTCATAGCAAGAGACCTAGTTAAAGGGAGAGTCAAGCCCTGAACTATATATCCAAGTGTTCTCTGGTTAAAGGTCATATAGACCCTTTGACTAGAACGCTTAAATATCCCCACTGCACTACGTATAGCTACTTGCGCCCTCTATATAGCAAACAATGCCTAATCGGTGCCCGTTGACGGTCCCCCATGATCCCCTTTTTCTTATGTTAATTGAGAGCTGATTTGATGAGATAACCACCTGTCAGTGACCTTGCAGAAAGTTCTAATCCCCCTGGCTACTTGCCAGACTAGTACAGACGGGCTTTAAAACCGAACGTGTGTATATATTCACGTAATAAAAAGGAAACAACTCAGTCTCGGGTAACTTCTTGAACTCTGATTTTGAAGAAAAGCCTAGACCCAGCGTCGGGTTTTATTTAGTCGGATACGGGCCATTTTAAAGAAATTTTTGGATCATTGCGTAAAACAGTTGCGTAGCATATATTAAAGGTAAAGACCAGTATTGGAAACGCCCCAATTTCAAAAAATAAAATGGAAGCTCTCATTACCAATCATGTGAAAGAATATGTTTTGACTAATACATGATGATAAAAAATTTGCCGGGAAACCGCCTACTAATTCATATATTTGGTAAATTTGTTTCTCTCATGGTCTGTGAGAGATATAGGGTAGTCCCATATACATCTTTCCGTGTATAGTGCTTGTAACTTTACGAAGAATGGGCCAAATTTCTTATCATTTTGATGATTCCAGAACCTTGCAGATGCTAGATGCTAGGTGATCAACCTTTTCTGATCGATTCCACAACGTTTCTTTCACAATGCAATCGCATGACCATAACTGGTCTTTACCTTTAAGTCGAGGGGCTCTGATGCAATGAAGACGGTCATGAATGTGGGGGCACGGGGCGACAGGAAGAAAAGAGGGCAAAATTGCGTCATCTTTTTCTAAGATTTTCTTCCCTATTTCCATTTTCTCGTTCGAGAACGATGGAGGTTATTGTTCCACGAACACATGTTGGCATGATTGAACAATTTTTTCCATTTAAACTATATTTTTCGAGACATAAAGGTTTCAGTTTTGCTTCATTTCCATCTGCCATTTTCGAATGATTTTATTATCATATTTACATATATTTATTTAATGTATTAAGATTATATTTAATTGATCATGATGGGTGCCAACGCACTTCAGACTATTTTCCTGTCTTCCAGTTGGCTCCCTCCGCAGTAATAACATGTTCTATATCATTACACTTTAATCAATCACTTATGCTCATTTTCCTCTTTGTCAATGTTACTGTAAATGTTCACATTTTGTTTTGGTATTTGTTGTTGTTATTGTATATACATGTATATATCTGTTATATGTAATGTACATCTTTGTACTTTTATTATTGTGGAAAATAAATGAACTGAACTGAACTGAACTGAACATCGTTTTTTCCCTTGTAATTTTCATTTCAATAATTCAAACCAAACGTTACTTGAACCATCCATGTTTTATGTAATCTATGCCTGACGTCATAATCTTAACCGCATGTGGATCAAAGATAAACCTGCTGTTCAGCGTTACATGTAAAACCGGAGGGGGCACCCAAATGTAACTGAATATTGTACACAAGTGCCCTTTTGTTGGGCAGGGAGGTTTTTAAAACAAATTTAAGCCCCAATTGAGTAATATTATATTAAACAAATTTATAGTTTTTAACTGATAGCAGTTTGTAAGATAAACATCCTACGTTTTGCACTTTTAACACTTAATGTGATCTAAAATTAGGACTATATATTAGAAATATTGCCCCCGGTAAATGCCCCTCCCCCCCACCCTCCCTCAATCAGTATCTCAATAATTATTCATTACCCAGTAACCATTTAATGTAATATATAGAAATCATTGTTTTGCCATGATTGTGCAAATGAGCAAGGAAGGGGCTCTGAATTGCACACGTGAGACTGAAGGAGGGGGTTCCAAGCAAGAAAGTCACCTGAAATTCGCTGCAGCAAGATAGGGGAGGGGGGGGGGGCAGTTCCCCGACACATTTTTTCTTTCCCAATGTGATTTTTATTTCTCGATATCTGTATTTGTTCTATTAATTTTTCTTTGAAAAAAATGTATTCCTTGATCCATAGTGGTCTCTGAATGGTTTGAATCTTTAACCCATCTCGATCCCACACTTCGATCAAGAAATTGATTTATTCCCATATTGTTAAACTCCCATCAAAGTAACTATACATAAGAAACATAGACCTACATGTATGTACCGGTGTCACAAGTCTCATTAAACCTCGTTATTGCACTGTGGGAATAACGTTTAACCCAGGCACAATCATAAAAATGTAGCTTAACAATACCTTAGCAGGATACAGGATGGATGTTTTCATAAACACGCAATAAAAAATCTCGCTTACAGGAAGATGTAGTCATTTTATTGGTGGCACCCCATAGCTTCTCGAATATAAAGTCACTTAAATTGGAAAACTGCCAATATATATATGATATAGGCCACAAAGGGATGCACATTGATCATTTAAAAACATATTTTTGTAATCATAAGATCTGAGATAGACACCTACGAATAATGCCCTTTATAAACAAAACGTTGCCCTTTGTCCAATATCAACTGTTTGGGGCATCCAGTTTGACTAATAAAAACAATACTACAATAGTCAATAACTGACGTTGGTCTTAATTAGACGTTGTAAGTCATGGATTTGTGTTTTGTTTGTTTATAGAGCCGGGGTGCGCACGTGTTTGAGTGTTGTGTGTAAGAGGTAGACACAGAGAGAGAGAGATAGGAGAGAGAGAGAGAGAGAGAGAGAGAGAGAGAGCGCGAGAGAGAGAGAGAGAGAGAGAGAGCGCGAGAGGGGGGGGGGGAATAACATAACTAAGAGCTTTAAAAAAAAATGTATGTGAGTACACGCCTTTTCAAGAATGTTCAATAAGCTTTTAGTGTAATACTGTTCTCTCTTCCTTTCTTTATTCATTGTGTATTTATCGCTCTTTCGAATCACATTCTCCACATATTGACCCATTTTTTCCTCTCCTTATTGCAATATCCACCCCACCCCCCCCCTCCCTAAATTCCCCATTATCTCCCCTTGCATAGCCAGGGCAGCGTTTCTTGAAACCGTTCGCCGAAATCCCATTGAAACGCTCGTGTCAAATGTAACGCGTTTAAATGGGATGCCGGTGATCTTGTACTTGGGAAGATTTCTTGAAAAAAAAATTCAAGGGTATGTCCAAGAAAATCGACTTCGAGAACGGTTTCGAGGAACTAGTCACTGGATCTCTTTCTCTGCTCTCCTGCAAATCTCTATATCTTGTCAAGCCTTAACTTCTCATTCAGTCTACCCCTCTATAATCGATCTTAACCCCACCCCCTCATCTCTCTCTCTCTCTTCTCTACACATCTCTCGCGATGCCTTCATTTCTCGAACAATCCATCCCCCACCCCCTCTTTCTCTCTCTCCAGTTTCGAGGAACTGGTCCCTGAATCTTATCTGCTCTCCTCGACCCTACACATCTTTAGATCTTATCATGTCTTTACCTCTCATTCTACCCCTCTATGACCGATTTTAACCCACACCCCCTCCTCTCTTCTCTTATTCTTTCTCTCTCCCTCCGAGCCACCTTCTCTCTTCTCTACACATCTCTCGTGATGTCTTCATTTCTCAAACAATCCCTCCCCCCCACCTCCCCCCCCCCTCTTTCTCTTTCTCTCTCTCTTCTCTCATGGTAATCACCTCTTTTTTCTCCCAAGATGACCTGCGTCATAATGGCCAGAATTCACAAAGGAGGACAAACCTAGGTTTATTAGCGTCATATGACGCGTTTCGATGCGTTTCAGACAAACCTTGGTCTGAAGCGCCTAACAAACCTCCTTTGTGAATTCGGGCCAAAGTGTATAGATCAAGCTGCAATTAGAGTAATACTGACTAAAAACCACAGACACACACTGGAAAGGACGAAATGCTCTCTACTTATTTGAACCTTTTCCCAAAATTTTATTAGAAAAACATATCTGTAATATCTAAAGCATCATTCATAATTTTCGCTGTATTCTATGGACATTTGTTTTCAATGTACAAATTATTTACAAAATATACAAACTTGCATACACTGACCAGTTCAGCCAACACTCTAACCAAAATCGCATCATCATACTAAGCTACACGTATGAAATTGTTTGAAATAAGTGATGTTTTCATCACCAACTTCACAGGTTCAATATAAAGAACTTTATAGAGGGGATATTAATGAACTAAAAATGGAGCCAACTATCATTCTCTATCATTTTTTGTTCCTTCTTCTTCTTCCTTCTTTCTTTCATTGTGCCTTACACGAAGCAAAACATGTCTCATGAAATTGATTATAAACGTGCTACTTTAAATAACCAAAGTAAATCGTTTGAGAGGGGGTAGAAAGATTACAATTAAATTTGCATGAGTGCAATTGCATACAGCTCTCTTATCAAAATAACTGAAATGTGCCGACAGAGTTTTGCTCAAGAAACTATTTAACAAAGTCATGGGCATGGTTCATTATGTCATTGAATTTAGTTTAAACGCTACTAAAATCCAGCTAATGTTACAACACATAATATTAATAATAACCATCCAATAATCAAACACATCTGAATTAATTATTTCCATTTGAGAATGACAGTTGACTCCACTTTGTAAACACAAGAAAATACAGATTGTTCAAATTGCTTTCCCGTATCTGGAATTCTAAAGCTGGGAGATTTAACTTGGTTAAGGATGAGCCTAGATTTTGGTGACTGGTCTAGGTCTCTGGGCTTACCTAAAAATGTAACCACGATCATGATAATTCAACGGTATCCATGAAAGAAAAGAAAATTATGAAATTCGTTCACACTTGTTTACAGTGGCCACCTATAACCCCTGTCAGAGAAAAGGCAATGTATTAAACATCCAATAAACCTGCTTACCAAGTGCATTTTCCATCTTTCCAGGTTGGTGGCCACTGTAAATGAACATTACTGGAAAAGAAATTACACACATTAAACAGAGGGTAGGATACTATTGAACACTCTGCAATAGTACTTGCATCAGCCCACTGACAAGGGATGAGGATCAGCTCCAAGGCTCCAATGATGTCTTCTTGGCACCTAGGATGTCTTCTAGGGACCAAGGATGTCTTCAAGCCCAACTGATGTCTTCAAGTTCTGCACAGCAATACTTGATGTTTTCCCTCAGAACAGCCTTCTATTTTCTCATGAGCTAGTAACCTGCTTACATTACTCATTACTTCATTGGAAAATTCCTAAAACAAGATTCTTTTCCAAGCACATGCTATTAAATGTTGATTATAAGTGATAAATAATAATAATACTAATAAGACCTACAAAGTTGCTCACTTGCACAATTGGCTATCAGACTACAACCTTACTACTGTAGTAAGAATCCATTAATCTATGAATAAGGGAACCACATATTATATAGAAATTTATTATGAGGACTTGTCGAAATCAAAAGAAAAGTAATTATATTCCGACAGCAAAAAAAAAATAGGACGTTATGTTACATGTAGGAACAAAACAAATAACAAAAAAGGGTGCAATACATGCATCACAAAAATGTGCCCGAGCATCAAATACACTACTTAACATACCTCTCACACAAGTACATGAAGTACGTAAGCTCCAAGAAATACAAAACCTAGCCAATTTGATAATACTGCAACATGGAAAATCAGCCCAACAATTACAAACGGTGACAGACTGGAACCACTGTCACTTCAAGACGTGGTGAGTTTGCTGCTTCAAGTTCAAAGTCCCTTTTATTTGCAAGATGTGTGTTCAGGATGTATATTCAGGACAAAACCATTTTCACAGAATGGTTGATAGCTAACTTTCTCCAACAGGACAAGAACTTACCAGATTGTCAATATATATATTGAGAGGAATCACTTTACAAACTCATGACATGCAAGATGGTGTTATTCCAAGTGTCAAGGTCAATCCATGGTCATCAAGGAGCTGTGGCACAAGGAGGAACTGTCAAAGGCCACGCTTCGTCAGATTTCAATGATTTAAATCTCGGATCTTTGGAAATAGGCTCATCTTTCAGATGATTCGTTGAATGTTAGATGACAGAGTTGACTCCTTGCCTTGATGAAGGGAACTTCAGGAATACTATGAAAATTGGGCAAATTTTGGATGTATGTCTCTCCTGGGCTGAAGGTGGATGATCATTACTGACAGCATGATTAGGTCCTGGGCTGATATCAAGCAAAAGGATAGACTTTGTTCATTATGGAAGCGCTGACAGCAGATGAGGAAATCATGGAAGATGTCTACAGGGTACAAACATAGATGAAAGGATGTCTTCTAGATTCTGGAAGGTCACTGAAACAGTTTGTGTACATCAGCCACTATGATACGGCTCTTAACTTTGACTGTGGGCGAACCGTACCCAGAGGCTAATGTACACATGAGGTAGGATGACAACAGGTGCTGGAACTCAGATGCCTTTGGAAGATGGGGTGATAACACAATGTGGCAAACAGGAAAAGTAGGGGCATCTATACTGGAAGGAGCCCCAAGTTGGGAGTGGCTAAGGTTCTGTAGGCTGTAAAATCCTGGATGGTACCCCGTGGTAGGAAGTGGTGCAGACATCGCCAAAGCAGGAATGGAAGAAACGGACATCAGTTCAGCTCGTCCGGGATAGGTCATCAGGTCGTCTGATGTGCCAGTGGATAGGAGATTGTAATAGTATCTTGCCTCATAAGGTAGATCATTGTTGTGCCATTGGGTTAACAGGAAGTGTCAAGGTTGCTTTCAAATATTGATGAGAATTTGAACAAGAAGAAGGGCATGACTGGAACTGAATCACAAATGCGCATCTGGTCAGTGACATCACAAAACTACAGTCTTCAGATCAAGGCACTCAAAATAGTCGGCATTGGATGAACTCAGTTGAACACAGATAACAGGGGACAGGTTGTTCATCAATCTTGGACACTTCTCGTAGCAGAGCTTTTGAGGAAGGAAGGGCAAGCAGGAGCTAACATTTGAACAAGTTGATTTGTGTTGCAGGAGTACAGGCAGCAAACAGGCAGTTGGAGATTAACAGTTCACAGGTACAGTGTGCAGGTTTTTCTATCAAGGAATCAGGATGTGGGCAACACTCTTAATAAGAAACAAGCTTGGATGAAGACATTGATGAAGTGCCATAGTAAGATCAACGCTAAGGTCAAGGGTCACTGCTTTCATATCAAAAGGACAAGTTTAAGAGCCAGGTGATTTAGATGTTGGCCTCCTCAAGCAGCCTTAGGGAAGACGTACAAAACAGTCTTTTTCAGCGTACCTCTCGTCTTTCCTACAACGCATCAGCTGTTTCTCTAATGACAGCATTAGCACCAGACAAGGAGAAGGGAACTCCAGAAAACATCATGCAGGAGTAGAGACTCAAAACATGCATTCCCTTTCCGGTTCATTAATCGTTGTCTTCTTCTCTAGTTACATAAATCAGGAGCCTTGTTCAACCGGTGAGGACACACAGGAATGACCTCAGCCAAGTGCAAACCACTCTGACCAATAGTCTTGAGAGAGAGCCTTTAGAGACTGCTCATACTCTACCCAGCCGTACCCCCACACTAACCCCACAAAAGCATTAAATGATGTCATGGACAGTACAACATACATAACCAGATACTGATGGTAATATACATTTTCAAGTATACATACAATAAATATAACAAACATCTAAGCACCTAACTATTCAAATCAATGCATAGTCCAGAAGCTTCTACTATAGTAGCCCATCATATCAGACCTGACGGGATTGAATATAAGAGAAATCTTAAGTCAATCATGTGCAAGGAGAAGGAATGCAGGGACCAGGGGTTGTTTCACAAAACTTGTCATCAGTGACAAATGACAGTTTCTGTTGTAAGCTAGTGACTTCCTTGCTTCTGATTGGTTATCAGTAGAGTTGTCACTGATTTTTGACATTTGTAGTTGAAAAGAGGCTTTGTGAAACACCCCCCAATAGGCCTTCCATACACTTTGTAGGCAATATCAATGCATATTTGATGGACTACTGCATGAACTTTAGCAAAGTAGATTTATGAACATCAAAACTCAGCTTCTCTCTAAGCTGAAAACCCCTATGCGGGTGCAAAGGTTTTCAATTGAGAATGTTGTGTTTTAAGCTACAATGAGGAGCATTTATGTGGCCTATGCATTGATTTTCACAATATGGATACAGAGTTAATCCCACCGAGCTGTCATTTCTCCCTTCTTGCAGTATTCAATCTAACTATAGTACGCAAGGGTTTTGAGATCAACTTTCACCAAAAGTTGATTGATGGACAAAACCTCCACAGAAATAATCACTTTCACCTTAAAAACACATTCAGTATTCGGTTTTCCCTTTGCAAGCATGTTTGAAATGTATAACTTTCTAACATTTTACGTAGAGGTAGCATCAACTATTCACAAAGACCATAAATTGCGCAAACTCTGGTTTATAAGGACAGGGCATATCAACAGAATTTTGTGAGGAAAAAAATGAGGAATTCAAATTGTATGTCATTCGGATTGTGTCGACTTGAATACACTAACCCTCATCATAATCCATAAGGTAAAACTCGAAGAGAGGGAGGGCAAGGAATATTTCAATTCTCTCAAAAATGTAAATATTGTGGGTTTTTAAAAACAAAGTACATAACACAGGGGTAAAACAATATATTTTTTCTTCATAACTATTGTTTCTGGTTGGAGGGTCTAGATATACCTCATATATAACATGCAATACTTTATGCATACTATAGGCATATACAATTCAAATTAAAATTTTCGCTAATCGTGATCAAGTTTGTTCGTATCTCCTTTTTTTATAGTTCTTTTTTGTGAGGTTGTGAGTCAATGCCCTATGGAATTTGTAAATAGTTGACACTACGCTGCAACTTTTTATCAGTGAAATCATGAAGAAAATAACCATTCTGTCATAAATATGAATTAACAATCATTAACCCTATTTAGCCCGGGCTATTTTGAAACTGCATAGCCCAGGGGGGGGCTTCTCAGGCCCCCCCCTGTGATCTCGGCCGTGAAACGCCCGATCGCCGCGAAAATTTGCATACATGTCAAGTGAAGTGTATAGAATACTATGGTAATTTCAATTTTTTTGAAAAATTCACTCATTTGCATATTTATGGTAATTTATGCAAATAAGGTCATTAAATTCACATTTTTGCCCATAAATCAGACATTATTCATATTTAAGCATTCTTTCTCACTACATATATTTGTTAGACCATTTGAAATAATAATACAACACAAAAATTTGAAAAACCAGGGTTATTCCTTATGTTATCTATTGTTTTGATAATTTCTTATGTATTTCTTTGTTTTTTTAACTTATGTATTTTATTGTTTTTGTTGTTTTATTTCATTTCCAACTATAATTCAACTATTTTGACCCCAAAATAAACACCTAAAATCTAAACAAGACCAAATAACCAATGTTTTACCTCTTTATTTGAAAAATGAGATTTCCATATGTTTTGTACACAAATCACAAAAATGAGCGATTTTCGGGCTGACATGCGAAGACAAAAGGACACGTGACTTTGTAATGGTAGGTCCGATTTTCGAAAAATTTCTTTCAAAAGTTGCGCAAGACTCGAAAGAAAAAAGTCACAAAATTTCCGTGCAAGATTTTCTTGCGTTAAAAAATTATCGCGAAAAATGTCGAGGGGGGGGCTTCTCAAGCCCCCCCCCCGGGCTAAATAGGGTTAAGAGGAGTGAATACCTAATACATGTACCTTCAATATACTCTTCTACAAACATCGTTCAGAATTTATGCAAGTGAATTTTGGTCAAATAATCTTTGATCTAAGTCTAAATGATGTGTTCATTTTGTTTCCCCCTTATTAGAATGTTTGTGAGTTTTTTCATTTGATAAAATAACATAAGGCAGAGAAATTCCATGTCAGATCAAAAGTCAAGAAATCTATACATGAGGAAGCTAACAATTTGGATGAACATTATATACTTACCAACTATTCATAAATAAATGTATATGTCTAATTACAAAATAGTTTAATGTGATTTTGAATGTATGTTTGATTTACTGTTTCAAATTTGTTTTTACTAAGGAGTATTAATACTTACCATTTCTATTAGATTATTGTATCAATTTTATTTCATCATAATTTATTATCACTGAAATCTTGTAGCAGTATTCATGTCTATATCATAGAATAATGTGAATTGAAAATCACTATGACATTTCCATTAGAAAGATGTTAACCTAAGTTGTTGACCATGCAATGAGATATGTTAATGAGAGAGCTAATAATACAAAAAAAAAAAAAAAACAGGAACAGAGCTTTTGATCTAACATAGAATCTCTGCTATGTTTAAAGTTTCTACAGAGGGTCAAATTTAAGTACCTGAACAGACCATTTGTTTTTTGAATTGCACATAAACCCACTGACATAAATTCTGATGATACTCCATAGTTACCAAAGTTTCAGTTTAAATTAAACAATAGAAAATAGCCAGTAATCTGAAATTTTAACATCTTCTTGTGAATTAGCAATACTGTAGAGAAGGATGAAAACCTTTCCTGTATGGCATTATCAGAATCTGGAAGTTACATATTTAAAAGTATTTTGTGCACAGTTAACAAGTACCACCTTTCCAATAAATATGACCAATATAAATACACAAAGAGAGTACACAAATTCAGACATTTGCTGTGAACGTGGTAGGATAAAAGGAAGAAGAAAAGAGAGAAATGTTACAATTAATATTTTTATTTTTTTACATATATGTAAGTGCCATTTCATTTGATCAAAATAGAAACATTATAGCATTGTCTTGTCAATTTTTCAAATGTTTGTATTTTAAATATGGAAATTCTTTACATTAAAATGATTTGCCTAGATTATCATATGAGAAGTTTGGAGCACAAGACACAGACCAAAATTAAAGGTGCAAACAATTAAGAAAGAATTTTGATTTCCTAGTCCTTACCAGACCAGGAAAATACCATGACATAGAAATTCTAGTTTCCAAATATAGATATTCAAAAGGAAACGTGAATCTCCTTCAATGTTGGAACAATATCTGCTAATAACTTCCCTGCGTAAGGGTCTATAGGAAGGCCCATTTCTACTGTAAACTTGTAAAAATGTGATCAGCCAAAATAAATAATTGACATTCTTTGCTGCATTCTTCTTCATTTGAAAAGAACTATGGGCCATGCAAGTCCAACTCTCTTCTAATTTTTGTTTCCTCTCCAAAACCGTTCCAAATTCCAGTATGCCAGTGGCCAGTCAAAGCCAACTGCAGATATTCCTTGAATCGAATCTCGCTTGAATTTCTGGTTTGTTAGGTCAATAATTAAGTCTTTGGATTTCTGCAAATATGCAAAGATGCAAATATTCCTTGGATCGAATCTCTCTTGAATTTCTGGTTTGTTAGGTTAAAGATTAAGTCTTTGGATTTCTGCTTATATTTGACTTCTGGGGTATGATTCTAACTAGCTCAAGCCACGGCCATGGCGGCAGCGCTCTGTTTACAGTCCACTTTAGTCCTATCCGCGTTCAACACGACATTCAGCTCCGTCAGGAATGTGATGCATTCCTCGTCGCTGTCGAATGCGAGGCTGTTTGCCACGTAGTCTACGGGGACCATGGGTCGAAATCTACACCGATGCGGACAATTTTAGCAGCCCAGTGGGAAGACAGGTTTGAATGTGGAAGGAGGAAAAGAGATAAATCACAAATTAGGAGCAATTCAGTAAAAATAAAAAAAACTACTTGTACAAAAATGAAAACTTCACAAATCTTACAAGAAAGAAATACTTACCTTGGCAATGATTAAAAAGGACACAAACATTTATCATGAGACATATCACATTGATTTTATTAAATATTGGAGCTTGATAAATCATCATGAACCAAAATATACATTATTTTAAAGCAGATAATTGATCACAAGATTTAGAAATATTATATACATATTGATTTAAATCATTAGAAGGATTAAATTAATATTCATGTTATATACATACTTACCCTTAACTCTAAACTGATATTTTACACAAGTGCTTCGTGCTAAATATCTACATTTTATGAATCATAAAAATCTATATCTTTAAATATATATAGTTCCAACATCAGCTCTCATATTTTTCCTTTGTTCGTGCAAATCGTACTTAAAATGTAGAAACTTACAATCTCTCTCTTTTTTTTAGAATATTACAATAGAAGTCTGAATTCGTACTTACCGAGCCTATAAAATTTAACATTTTCAATTGTTAGTACAAAAAAGGTAGTTACTAAGATACACAATAACACATGTACCTACAACAATTCAAATTTACAATAAAGAAAAATTACCCCTGAAAAAATGGGAGAGGACAGAGTCCCCTAACTCCATTATTCCTGTATATTTTTCATCTAAGTATATTGTGTCTCAATATTGTATTACATTTATGTACAACTTATTTCTTCTCTTTTTTCATCACCTCTGTATTTTCTTCCTATTAAATATTTAATCTAGGGGAACCAAATTCATAACTTGTCTCGATTATTCAACATTATCTCCCTGGTTTGAATTTTGTACCAAACAAAATATTCATAAATCAAATAATATGAAACTGGAATAAAAGCAACCCCCCCCCCCCCCCCCCCCCCGGCCCCCCCATATGTAACAATATAAAACTTTATCAACGGCCATGAATGTAATTGGAACATAATACAGAGTTGCTCTTTTGCTTTCTTAGAAAGGAACAGAACAAAGGCAAGGTATACGTACGATTTGGTGATGATCTTGATCGCCGCCTTCCGCTCGCGAGCTAGAAACATATCAATGACATAGGACCCCATGCGTGGGGCGGTACGATAAAGCTTGAAAAACTTATGATAGTCTGACATTGCCCAGGCGGAGCGCAGCGCCAGGGCGTGTTTTACAGAGGGGTCCTTCCGGGATTCCGGTTTGAGGGTCGCAAGGGTCGTGTTCATTTCTGGTGGAGGGGTGCAGGAGTCAAGGAAAAAACTTTTTATTCCTAGAGAATAGGAATGATGCAATTTATTCATACTTATATTACAGACATGTGAGAACATGTAGATCTTTTAATTAATTACAATACTAAAAACAAAATGAATGATATCAAATAATTGACAAACAGCAAAACCACATACAAGAAATAAGAATGTATTCTTTAGACCAGTGTGAATGTAAAGGATACCCATGGTGTTCTCCATAGAGATGTTATAGAGTATATGGTACGCCTGGAACTCATGGATATTACCGGGCATCCCCTCACCGTAGAGGGCTTTCAACTGGGTCTGGCACTGGTTGAACTCTGGGACATCCCCCTGTAGAAAGAAAATATGTGATTATATTTACACGTTATTTAGGCAATTCCTGGCTGTCTACCGCCTCTGGATCACTGGAGCGAAGACAGACGACAGTGATAACGTGATTAATCCTAAATATGCAGATGGATACTTCCTCCTATAAAATCGTTCACCGACTAGGGACCCTGGTTATTCAATGTCACCTATCTTCTCTCCAGTGAGGCAGCAGACAGCGAAGAAACTCCAACTTCAACATATCTGAATGTCTATGCTAGCCCCCCCCCCAACTACCTTCCTCCCCCCCCCCTTTTGTCCTCATGCTCCCCCCCCCTCTCTCTCTCTCTTTCTGTCTTTCTTTTTTTTCTGTCTTTCTATATTTTATAATTCAATTCAATTTTAATTTTATTGATTTAAATCCAAACTTATGGGATTATTCTCATTTTTTTTTTTCTACTCCATCTCTCAATGTTTTCAAATCCAATTTAAAAACTTATTTGATCAACTAAGAGATCTTATTTTGTAGAATTTAGTAAAAAGGAGCTCTTAACCAGCGCAGCTGAATATATTTCGTATAAAAGCTGCGCTATATAAATTTATTATTATTATTATTATTATTATTATTACTCAAAACCTTGACTGCGATAGAAGGGAAAAAAACATAATCTTGAGGTAGTCCTAACGCCCCATCTACTTTTCTCACCTTTTCAAGAGCTATCCTTCCATGCATTTCATACACCTCAACTGAGAACTCATTCCTGATGCACTGTATCTGTATCGTAGAGGGGGAATAAAAGATAAGTTACTTTCAAATGAAACACACACCATCTGTTAAAAAAAAATTATTGGCAAACTGGCCTAAATTGGCATTATGAGGTAATATACCACTCTTACAACCATGGTCAAATTTTGTTTTGCGGGCAACCCGATTTTCTGCAAAGACAAATAAATGTAATTGCCTATTTCAATTTGGCAATTAAATTATCTGTCCAAATCACATTCTTCTTACTTTCTACAAAATATCACATTTTTAAACTTAAAACATACCCATATATCTAAAGCAAAGTAAATGAGAATTTAAACAGAATAATCATAATTTGACATTTTCCATACATTTTGCCAATTCGAGGATCTGCAGAACCGTGCAGTAATTCATTTTCTTTCTGCAATTCCAATGCTGTTCTGCTACTGTATACCTTGCTATTTCTAACATTCTGAATCTTAAAACCACACTGAACTACTTATAGCTACTTGTGCCCTCTGTTGGTCCCCCATGATCCCCTTTTTTGTTAATTGAGAGCTGCTTTGATGAGATAACTAGCTGTCTGTGACCTTGCATGGAGGTCTAATCCCCCTGGCTGAACTAGTACAGACAGGCTTTAAGAAAAACTTCTTATGCCATAGCACGTCAGTGGTACGTTGCCTTTTTCTGCTCACTTACCGTGAGATCCTGCCTGATGGACTTGAGCTGCTCACACACGAAGCGGTAGTCCTGCTTGTCCTTCCATCGTTCCTTGACCTTGACCAGAGACTTACGAAGGACAGAGATCGGTCTTACCTGAGATGGGTCTGGCGCCTAGATTGTGGAGGGAGGGGAGAGGAAGGAAGGAAGGGGAAAGTAAAGTAATGGCTACGATTATCACTAATTTTCTCTGATGTCATATTAATCTGTAGAATTCACTTCATTGCCGAGCAGGCCAAAGCAATCTGGGGGGTGTTTCACAAAGATCCTAAAGTTGAACTTATCTCTAAGTTGGACTTAACAATTATGGAAAGCTGTAAGCATCCTTGAAAATATTTTGTAAAAGTTATTTTAAGAGGCTTAAAATGTTGATTCAAATCATTCTATTTTCTATTATCAAATAGATTGTATGTTCCGTTTTGATGTGATATGATAAGACCTACATGGGAAGATACCTATACCATTGTGGATGAAAAGGAAATGACTATCAACTGAATATTAAAGGACGACAATGGTGAATAACTTACGGATGTGAGCCTGAGGTACTGTTTCCATTCGTCCTGATTGGTGCCTACTATAGGTTCCATTGACCATTCAACATCATCACTTTCACCAGTCTGAAAGAATAAATCAAAACAAAAAATAAATTTAAAAAAACACTTACCACTTAATAGTGCATTACAATTAAAAAATAAATAAGATATCAAAAATAATAATCTACCTACTGTGTACATCTAATGTCATGATGTAAATTAATTTATACGCTACAGCTCTACAAGCTTGCTTTCATGTAGGTCCCATCATATTTCTCTCAGTTAAATCAGTACTCTATATTGACCACTTATCCTTATGTTATTTATGATGTTTTATTGATTGTTATGTTATCATTAGGCCTGAGTCATGTCGGGATTTTTATAAACCGGGTCCCGACGGCCTTGTACCGATCGGGACCCGGTGTCCCGAAATCAGCTCGCAGGATTTGCCACTTGCCTCTATAAAAAGCGCATATCATCAGTATGTCCCTTAAAAGTGACCTTTTTTATCAATTAAATAAATCAACACATGCATACCTCTGCTCAGATCGGTATATTCTTCCATTTGACATTATTTTTTATCCATGATTGGCGATGTTTAGTGCCATTTTCGCGCCTCTCAAAGTAAAAAAAACTGGGGCAGAAATAGAAAGACAGCATTCGAGCTGCCATTTTGATTTATGCAGGTTGAATAAATCTGCTCAAAAAATCTGAATGTTAGAATAATAAAACGGCTTTCTAAAAATTTCTTCTGTACAATATACCGATCATATAATATTTTAAAGACAAAATAAATATTTATCTCTTATTTTAAACATCGCATGCTTTTTTTAAAAGCTGAAAATTACTTGGTAATCAAGAGTTTCGATACGGATAGCTGTTGCAAGGCAAGTTCAGACTAGTATCGGAAAAATGCGCAGTGCTCCTCGTAATTAGCTTTAATGCGTGCCAGAACGAACCCAAACAAAGACGTGATCGTAACGAGAAAAAAAAATCATTAAAAACTACGAGAGCACAATTGGAAAGACAACTACTGCTCAAAATTACCATAATCAGATAGATAACTGGGACAATGAATTCAATAATCGCCCAAGAAATGCCTCAGAAATTGTGATAATCGAGGAGTAACTGGGTACATTTTTATCGCAAGGGGCCTGCTGCAAATACTCGAATCCTTTGTTATACTGCTTTTTACCGTAGAGGGCGTTATTTGCCTCGTATAGCCTCGTGTTCAATTTAAACACGTGTAATTCGGATATTGCAGCAGGCCCTTCTGATAATGATTGCACCTATAGTAACTCCTTAAATATCACTATTTATGTGGCTTTCCTTTGACAACTATTGTTTTCTTCCTCCAAGTTATGTATCTGCTTACAATAATTTTGAGTAGTTGTCTTTCCAATTGTGCTCTCGTAGTTTTTAATGATTTTTTTCTCGTTATGATCACGTCTTTGTTTGGGTTCGTTCTGGCACGCATTACAGCTAAACGAGGAGCACTGCGCATTTTTCCGAGACTAGTCTGAACTTGCCTTGCAACAGCTATCCGTATCGAAACTTCTTGTGATTACCAAGTAATTTTCAGCTTTTAAAAGAAGCATGCGGTGTTCAAAATCAAAGAAAAAATATCTATTTTGTCTTTTAAAAATTATTCGATCGGTATGTTGTAAAGAAGTACTTTTTAGAAAGCCGTTTTATTATTCAAACATTAATGTTTCTTTCAACCTGATTTATTAATCCTGCCGAAAGACCCGGCCAGTACAGTAGCTAGCTAGCAGCTGGCAACAACAACCCCATGGGGCGAACTGCCTTGCAACCCATATATTTATATCAGCAGTTCGGATTGATTCAGGATGAGCTAGAATATGATTGGTAACAATTAAATACTTAAGTTTTAAGGTGGATTGATTTTAGTGGTGTGCAAAACTGCAATTTCTTACATATTTCGTTATTTTTTTCGGAGCGTCGGTTCTCAAAAAACGAAACCGGGACCCGACGGCAACGGTCGGGTCCCGGTGTGATCGACCGTACCGACTCAAGCCTAGTTATCATACAAAAAATAACTTGTACTTTATTTTGAAATGTATATGTAACATCAGAAATATAAAAATAAATGAAATGAAATGAAATGTAAGAAATATTGACTCTAGTATTAAAGTACAGGATATGACAATATATTTGCCAACATTTTAATTTCCTGTTCTGGTTCCTGTTGGCCTACTCTTTGTTTGACAACGAGCCAACCATATCGCAAAGTCTCAAACAGAAATTCTGGAATACAAAGGCCAACCGTACCAGGGAGCTGATGTTTCTGAAGGATGGAAATGTTACTTCACAGACTTGGTTGAACCATCAACAAATAATCAAGACTGCCATGTGTCAACCAAAACTCCAGTAGAATGCAAGGCTAGCATCCCATCCTTGTTGGAAACAGCCCTATCACCTCCCAAGAGCTGAACGCAGCAGCTGCTAACCTCAAAAAAGGCAAAGCAGGCGGTCCTGATAACATCAGTTCCGAGGACATCCAATACCTAGATGACACTGCTAGAAGACTGATACTTCTGATATTCAATGCCTTCTTGACAGAATCATACACCCCCACAGAGTCTTGTGCTGCCTTAACGTAAAGGGAAGGGCAAAAATCCTAGAGACCCCAACAATTATAGAGGGATAACCTTGACATCAACTATATGTAAGTTACTGGAACTGGTTCTCAAACCTCGTATTGAGAGATCCCTCCTTCAGAGTGACATTCCAGATGAGCTCCAGTTTGGATTTCAAACACGGCACTCTTGCATCCTCACCTCTTGCTGCCTTGAAATTACAATAGAGCTTAATACTGCCAGCAAGAAACCCACCTATGTTACCCTTCTTGATGCTGAGAAGGCCTTTGACAAGGTGTGGGTTCCCTAACCATTTTTTTACTTTGTATTTCAAATATGTTTTGCATATATCTTTCGAACATCATTTGTAATCTTGAATATTTTTGTTTTTTTAATGGTTGAACCAATAAATAAAATGAAATAATCATAAGCTATGAATTTTTGTTGAATTGGCCTGTACAGCTAGATGGAGCAACAGAATTGTCTTCTTTACAAGAATTATTTGACTTGTTGAGATTTCTTTGATTTATTTTCTTGCAATGAGGAAGACTGCAAAACGATTATCCTTAATTTCACAAGAGTGTTCTCAACAGCGATTCTAACATACTGAAACTGACAATAACTGGGACTAAAGGACAGGACCTTCTATCATCTCTTCTTCTAATTTCTGTAGTGTAGCTTTGTTTTTGTCTTGTTTTGTCCTGTCATGTCTTGTTTTGTCTTGTCCTGTCATGTCTTGTTTATCTTGTCCTGTTACGAATTGTTTTGTCATGTCCTGTCTTATCTTATTATGACAGTTTCCTGTCCTTTGTGTCCTGATTTGTAATTCTGCTCTTTTGTATATTTCGACTTTAAAAGCGATTATGAAAATATGTTATTACATCATATATCTATTTTACTGTAATTATTAAGACACTTTAAGATGATTTATGAAAATAAAGTTCATATTATATTTATTCTTGGTAACCTACAGAAAACAAGCTATGCTCTCCAGTAGGTTCCTGTTTCATTTCATAATTTTGAAGTTACTTTGTCAACTATGTTCTTTATTGTGCAAACAATTGACATATGAAATGGAATAACAATTTGAATCAATCAATTGATCAATCTTACCAAGACTTCATTGATCTGAAGGGAGAGTTTCTGAGTTCGTTGCTTCTTGCCACCGCTGCCACCGCCAGACGGACTGTCCTCCTCCCCTAACATGTCCTGGAATCTGGCTGCGCGCTTCTGCATGCGCATTGCACGCTCTTTGTCATTCACATAGTTTACATCGCCGACATTCCTGAGCAAAACATAAAGGTGTGGTCAAAATAAGACTATAAAATTCTATGAAACCACTCAAGTATTATGAAGTCTTTTCTAACACTTCACAATATCACATAAAATCATGGGTTACCAATGAAAGTATCAATTGAAATCTTCAAGGAGTATAAGAGAGAAACACAGTTTAAGCAAAATAAATGAAAAGGAGACTGGTCTCCAAATTTAGCTATTTCCATGCAATGGGGGACAATTCCCACCCAAAAATATTCAAGGTCCTATTACATGTAAGTGTTTGTTTGTTTGTTTGTTTGTTTGTTGTTCTTTTTTTTATGGGGGGGGGGGGGTCTCAAAGTGGAAAAAAGTACACACATTGTTAAGGTCCTTATAATAATATCTATAATAATAAGTACATTTTTATCTAGTACATTATCCTCATGAAGACTCTATGCGCTTTACATAGTAGTGTAAAACGTTGGCAATGTTTATTGAACTACATGTACATCGTACTACACATACTTTGGGAAAATGCACAATATACAAAAGGAATAAGAAAATGATCAACAAAGTGGCACATTACATTTAATTATAGATTGTAAAATAAAATGAGTGTAGAGATATTAGCCAAAGGATAATCATTTCTCAAACCTGTGGGCAGAGAAGACACACTTAACATTACTCAGTTCTTACTTGTTCTTCCCCTTCGGTCCTTTCTTGCCTGGTGTTCTTTCGTTCCTTCTGTTAATCTCCGCTTCTTCGCTCTTCCTCCCCCTACCTCTTCCCCTCCCGCGGCCGCGACCTTTGCCCTTCTCCTTCCTATCAGTAGACAGCGACAGGTAGTCCCGTTCGTGGCTCCTAGATCTTCTGTCCCGATCACTGGAAGGATAGGTAAAATAATTTATGATTTTAATTTCTTTGAATTTACAAATGTATATTTAGATTTTCTCTCATTCAAATGATTTGTTTAAATTTGAATTGTTTTCATACTTATTTAAATATATATAAATATATATGTCTAGTACATCTTGATTTGTTATTATTTTTAATTATATCTTGATTTCTATATCATTTACCTTCATTTGAATTGTTAATACTTTCTTTTTGGAATGATTCTTTTTGATGTATTCATTGACATCGTGATTCAACAAATGTTAAATTAACTCTACAAAATGTTACAAAGCTTGCCTATTATAATAGTTATAATAAAGAGAGTTGCAATTGTTTAAATTGTTCTATGTTGGTGATGATTTCAATTGAGGAGGGAGCCTGTTCGAGAGTCTGGAACGGTAACATTGCAAGAAATCATATTCGTGAAACATTCTGTGAGTCCTGTGTGTTAACAGATCGAACATACAATACAATAAAAAGTAAAATCTTCAAGGAAATTATGCTTGAATACATTTATTTGCAAAAATTTGAACCACCTATAACTATGCTTTAACTTGAAGAAAAGCAAACCAATTAATTGTAACAACTTTTCATAGCTCAAACAGCAAATAGGGGAGATAAAATTTGACAAGACTCCTATCATCATGAAGGCAATGTTTCAAGCTGCACCTTTTCTTTTAACATTCACCACTACAACTTAGTGAAACCAGGGGGGTGTTTCACAAAGATCCTCAGTCAAACTTAACTCTAAGTTGGAGAGCCATTTGCGGCCTCAAAAACAAAAATTCCAAGTGTTTTAGACATTTCATAAATTCCACATCAAGAACATGAAATCTCCTTGATAATAGAAGATGTGAATCAACATTTTATGCCTTTTAAAATAACCTTTACAAAATATTTTCAAAGATGCTAAAGGCTTTCCATAATTGTCCAACTTAGAGATAAGTTCAACTTAGGATCTTTGTGAAACACCCCCCCCCCCCCCCCAGTATTCCAAAGTATGAAATGCATAATTGTCCTATATTACACTCACTCTCTGTCTCTGTAAGATCTCGCTCTTCTCCTACGTGAACTTGAAGAGGGAGACCTGCTACAGCCAGGACTTCTAGACCTAGACGGAGACCGGGACCTGGACCGGGACCTGGATCGGCTATTTGAACTACCACTGTCGCTGCTGAAGTCCCTGGAGAAGCCAAAGATCTTGCGGCCGTGGCGCCCCTTAGCAGGCTCAGCTACTCGCGTGGGGAACCTGGGCAAATGAAAGCAATAAACTTAAAAATTATTAAAGCCACACTGTCCCAGAAGCACTACCGCTCAAGCGCAATCTCAGGTCAGCTGTAGCAGTATTGTCCAGTATCTCAGTTACACACTGTTGGTAAGTTGACCATGAGATGGCGCTGTGCAGTAAACAGTACACCAGGGCACAAATTTCATCAGTTCAGTACCTCTTTAAAACTACTTAATCTGCAAAAAAATGACAAGGAACAGAGCACAGTAAATCAACAATTTCAGGGGCTGATATGTTGAAGATTCAGAAGAACTAATTCTTGAGTTTGAAGGGCAAAGTATATGCAAAAGTGATAGCATGAACCCTCCTGACCTGTAAAAGTCATATCAATCTGTGAATACTTAATGTTAGTCTAACACATGCATTAAGCCCCCATCTGCGCAATGCGGTAAACCTCTTAACCTCTTTACCTCATCAAACTAAATGATATCAGCTTGTGCAATTCATATGTCTGTATCTCACAAATAAATAAGAATGCTTAGCGGCCTTCATAGAGTACCGAAGCTGTGACATCATAAAAATTAATGTTTAGAATTTCTCAATTTTTTCTTCATTTTCCAATAGAGCAGCCAAAGAAAATGTCCAAATGTCGAAAAAACAATTGAATATGTTTGGTATTGGTCGAGATATGACCATCTGGATAGATAGATTTCCTATAGGAACTCAGTGTTATTTTGCTCTGGTTCCCAATGTTATGAACCAGAGCAAAATAACATTGAGTCCCTATAGCAAATCTATCTATCCAGATGGTCATATCTCAGCCAATACTTAACATATTCAATTGGTTTTCGACTTTTGGAGATTATTTTTGATGCTCTTGCAGGAAATGAAGAAAAAATTGAGAAATTCCCAAAATAGATTTTTGATGACGTCACACTTCACCACTCTATTGCATGCAACTTTTATAGTCAAGTCCACTTCCCATTCATTTACATGTGAAATGGTTTTATTGTGCAGCAGTATTTTTTATCTGACAATTTACCAAGTCATGGCTTTGGGCAAGAATATATAAGTTCAAATAATGCTATGGTGCCATTCAAAACTGTCAAACTGTTAACCAATTCAAAACTTGTCTAAGGCACATTTATTCAAAATTGCTTTTGATGATTAACTTACTCTGTTCACATCGATGTGTATTTCATATGTATAGTAATTTGTAGGTTTGTTTACACTTTTTTTGTTTTGTTTAATATGTAATTGTTTACCAGTCTATTTTGTTTGTTATAGCGCTTACAGAATTCGGTGGTAGGGCCTCCACGGAAAACAGTATTTAACTACTGATGGAGCCACCTTACTAAAAAAAGACTAATAAATAAATAAATAAATAAGCGCTTTATAAGCAACGTTTTTATTATTATTATTATTCCCTACCTGCTCTGTTGGTTCTCCGGCATCTTATTCCACTGACCACGCCCTCTGCCACGCCCCCGGCCCCGCCCTTGCCCGATTCCCTGTCTAGATACATCCAGGTAATCATCGCTGCCGATGCGGAGCGGGTTCTCCTGGCTGCGCCTGGCGCTCCAGGGTGCTTCGGGTTGTTCGTGGGAGGACTTAGGGGTGGGGGTGGGGGTGGGGCGGGCGGGGCTGGGGCGGGCGGAGAGAGGGAGGGGCTCCAGACTCCAGTCCTTGGTCATGACGGTGCCCTGGCTGTGAGCCTCGGTCAGGATCTTCTTGAGGTGGGACTCCACCTTGTCCTTCTCGGATTCATTCTGGCAAGAATTGAAGACTCTCTGGACGTAATCCCTGTGGAAAGACAACGAATGGCAAGACATGCATTAAAGCTTATCTGCACTAGTCTATAGGAGGGTTTAGACCACACTGCAAGGTCATTGGACAGGTGGTTATCTCATCAACTCAGCTCTCAATTAACATAAGAAAAAAAGGATCATGGGGGACCAATGGTCATCGATTAGGCATTGTTTTCTATGTAGAGGGAGCAAGTACATGTAGGTACAAGTAGGGCAGTGTGGCTTTAATAAGTTGTCATCTCGTCCCGCAAACAAACGCTAATTCCAGGTATGATAATGATTATTGAATGATATGTATAATTCCACACATAATGTTTATTCAAAGAAGTCTGACATACTAAACATGTATAATGAAAAGCATAGAAGAAAAAAAAAACACCTAAAATCAGATTTCAGATGAAAGGACAATACAATAAATTGTATTACTTAATGTAAAGATTTATTTGGGGTATTCAAATTGAAAAGATATTGTTAATTATCACTGATCAAGTACTGTGCGGTTACACACATATTCTCCTGATTAAGATATAGAACTTTTAAATTAATGTGAATACTTACTTCAAGGTTGGTGGCCAATCAGCAGGACTGACTCTGCAAGGCAACAAAGAAAAAACAGAAAGGTTGTTTTAAAGGAGGTTTAAAATGCCAGACACATCTATAAGGAAACATTAGAAAGGATTGTTTTTAATAAAGTACTGTATGGATATATTAAGAGGAGGGAAATATAACATGCACATTTCCCTAGTTCGAAGCATTGTCCTAGTGCATGAACTATACAGATTTGTATTCAAAGTTCATGCACTTCAAAAAGCTAACCTGCTCAGATTCAGAAGGAATATTCCATTACAGGTAATAATGTGGATACAAGTACAGTTAACTGAATTATTCATAATCATAAATTTCATGTTTTTTGTGTTTGAGTAACTCAAAAATGAAAGGTTGACTGGTTGAATGAGGGCCTTTGTTGAATACTTTTATATGCAAGCTTTGATATATCACACTCTCAAGAAAAAAAAATCAGAAACAAAAATTGTCTGACATACTTTAAAATATTACCAAACTAAGAAAGGGTATGAATAGTTTAGCATACATGTACATCCCTTAAAGATCACTTAACGTTTCTCATTCCCTATTAGACAGTCAGCAGTCTAAAAGAAATAGAGTACGAAAGTGTGACGTCAAACGGACCAAGTTGTCAAGGTAGCTGTATCCAAACAATGCATTCTAAAGAAACAATGCATTCTGAACAAACAATGCATTCCAAACAGCATTCCAAACAATAAACCATTCAATCAGATCTGCGAAACGATGAATGTCAGGTCTATTCCTGTAACATTCCAAGCCCAATCTTACTTGTCGCAGTAATGATTCTACGAGTACATATTGTTTCACTGTAAAATTTATCAAGAAAACATAAAAATATTTTTGCCTCCCTTGGCACATGCCAATCCCAACCCTGTCAACATCCAATTCAAACGAAAAAATATATATCGTTTTGCAGTTTAATTTGGAATCTTTGAACACAACATATTACAATAGTCATTCCACATTTTCTGGTTTGGCTTTTACAACAATTTTGTTAATCAGAGCCCTAAAAAATGCATGCATAGAAAAGGCAAATATATCTGCACACACTGCATCCATTTTTGTTTGACGACTACACCGTGTCTGATGCCTGGAATTTCAAAAGGAACGATTGGCAACGTGATGCGAGATCAAAAATCTTTGCTTGTCAATTAAAATCAACTATTTTCTTCAAATTTTAGACAAAATTCTCACCCGTGTTTATTATTTTAAAAGACATTACATTTCATCTTAACAATATGGCAAAAAAAGAATTTTATTGTTGCCAATTTCAAGAACAATATGTGATAAATTTAGACAAAAAAATAAATCCAGTCAGGTAAGGTTAAAATCAAATTTAGAGTTTGAACCCGGCACGAAATAAAAATAAAACAGATGCCTACATGTATATGGTATAAATATAATGCATTAAGGAAGGCAGGAAAAGTGCTGAAGTTCTTATCAAACCTACAGGTGAATATATGTGTATTTGCTTCTGTTACAATGATATCAATATTTAATGTCTCAAAGACTGCATTTATAGAGACTACGTGTACAAAGGTCGGGGAAAAAATGTTGTAAAATGATCTGTCCCCGAGTTGGTGATCAGTTAACTCTTGCGAAATCTGTTGAAGGGTCTGTTATTTCGACATTATATATCACTAGATCAATATACCAGTACAAACAATGCCATGATGGGGAATTCCATGCTCTACACATAACTTGTACAGGATGTTACAAGAAACTTTTTTTCTTGGGGGGGGGGGGGGAGGGTCCATACTCTATACTTGTTTGCATGTACATGTAATGTTAAAGGTGAAATTCAAAGAAAATCACAAATATGTCAACTAATGTATCACTAGAAACTAGTAAGCTAACAGATGGCCATCGTACAAGCTTTAGGTCAACTAAACATCGGGTGATTTATAAAAATACGAATACAACCACCTCCATAGCAGCTGGGATATACGAGAGATTCGCCGGAAAAATAATGATGTTTTAATGACGTCACTATATGGACCAATACTGCCCAAGCAGACGACATACCATAAAGAATGAACATAATTGCATAGCTATTATTTGTCAAATTATAATGAGTTTAGTGTATATAAATGTAATGGCATGTCAAACCATTCAAAAGGGGATATGACCCGATTCTGATAACTGAAGCCTCGGTCACAAATGCCATTACGAACTGCTACGAACGCCGTACGAACGATTTTCAGACAATGGAAATTCGGGAAGACAATGGAAAAACAGGGAGATTCGTACGAAATAATCGTTCGTACGAACCTTTGTAACCGTAGCTTAAATACACAGGATAGGGGTTAATTAACAATCAAAGAAACCAGACTTTCAAATTGAAAAACCCCCGGAAAGATATTAAGGACAGCATTTGTTCCGTCTTGAAACGCCGAACATACCGCGGTGTGTGCAGCTGAATATACAATGGCGTCTTATTTTGTTTACAAGCGACAGATTCCTTTATTTTTGTATCGCTGCATTTGTCATCAAAATAGAACCATGCGCGGGGTTTAGAGTGAGGCAATAGATTATACATTTAGCCTGACGGTAGTGAAGTAAGAGAAAGAACTGAAGAGAAGATGAAAACACAAGCACTGAAAATGTGTGAGGTGTCACGGGACATCGTCTGCTTGTGCAAATCAGTGTGATCTCACACATCTCAGCAGCGTTCGAAGAGCTCTTCAGGTGCTATGCCGGGGCTGTATTTAAACGTTTTGTAATTTATAATAATTATTACTGTGAATGTTTCCAAGCATTGAATTTCGATAACCTTGTTGAATCAAAGTTTCAACTTTGCAATAATGAAAATAAAGTTAGTTTTTAAAGTCAAGTTTTTAAAGTCAATGAATATCTACTTTAAAGCATTACTTCCTTTCTATTATTCTAATTAGAAATTCTACTTTTAAAATACTAAAAGTTCAGAAGATTCAAAGAGAATGAGAAAGAAAAGAGAGAGAGGGAAAGAAAAGAGAGAGAGGGAGAGAAAGAGAGAGAGAGAGAGGGGAGAGAGAGAGAGAGAGAGAGAGAGAGAAAGAGTGGGAGGAGAGAGAGAGAGACAGAGAGGAGCATGGCGACAGATTTTCACATAGGTGTCTATTTTTAAGTCTTACAAAGATTTGTCCTTGACAATCTGCTTTCCATCAAAAGAAAGTTCTTGCGTCTCATCCTTAGGCCTGGCCACATCCGTTTCAATGCTGTCTACATCTTTTGTTCCTCCTCTACTGCTTGTGTGGGTTCCAGCAAAACTTTGCTGTCCTCTTCCATTTCCTCCTTTCTGTCTGCCTATTTGTCCAATTTGTCTTCCTCTCTGTATATTCATCAGTCTTTTTTGTCCACCTATCTGTCCTCTTTTTCCTCCTACCCATTTACCAATTCGTCCCCCACGTAATCGTCTGCCTATCATCCTTCCTCTCAGACTTCTAATCCGTCTTTCTTTCCTTCTTCTGTTTCTCATCCTTCTTTCCCAGGCAGAATCACCTCTTGGAGGACCGATTTCTGAGCCAGACAAAGGGGCATGTTCAGATTGGACCATGTCTGAACTTTGCGCTGGATCATCCTCTGCTGTAAATAGTTCTAAGTTTGATCTTATATCTCCTTCCGAATTACCAATTCGTCCCTCTCCTATTCCACACGTTTGTTCGTCTATCCTTCCTTCTCTCAGACTTTTATTTTGTCTTTGATCTCTCCTCCTTCTGGTTTTCATATTTCTTGTCCAAGCAGCATCATCCTCTACTGTAGATGCATGTAGTTCTAAGTTTGATCCATGAATTGTTGAAGGATTCATCCGAAATTCTCTATTCTGTTGCAAGTCCTGAGAACAGGGAGGGGCACTGGTAGAAACTTGAGGCCCAAGGCGCAATCTCAATGTGTCACCCAATGAACAATCTCTTTGTTCCTCGAAGGAATGAGGCGGATACTCAGACCAAGTCTCCATCCTTTGAGTAGTTCCCAGGTCCTTTGAAAGACGATCCTGTGGTGAAAGATCCGCTGCAAAAGATGACCGATCTCTTTGTTCCTCGAAGGAGTGAGGCAGATACTCAGGCCAAGTCTCCGTCCTTTGAGTAGTTCCAGGGTCGTTTGAAGCACGATCCTGTGGTGAAAGATCCGCTGCAAAAGATGACCATTCTCTTTGTTCCTCTAAGGAGTGAGGCAGATACTCAGGCCAAGTCTCAGTCCTTTGAGTAGTTCCAGAGTCCTTTGAAGCACGATCCTGTGGTGAAAGATCACCTGCAAAAGATGTGCCACCATATCCATACGGCGTAGTACTTTGTCGGTTGTCAAGGTTCTGTCCCAGTTGTTGACAATGATGTGCTTGCATTCCTGCTCTCAGGTTCAGAAAACTGCTATTCTCCATTTCCTGAGTGTACGTTATGGACCTTCTTTCCAGTTCAATGAGATTCCGATGATCTTGATAATTTGCACCACCACCCTTCTTTCTTTCTTTATGCAAAGCAGGTGCATCGTGTGAAACAGGAAAGAACTCTCTTCTTGGCCCAAGACGAGATCCTAAGCCATGCCTTAGAGAATGGACAGGCTCCTTACTTGCATCAACATCCCTGGTTAGAGGATCTGGTCTTCTATGCAAACTACTTTTTTCTGTAAGATGATGAGCATTGTTTTGATAATCTACTGATATTTCCCTTGTCTGAGGAAAAGATGCTTGGAATCTGTTGTCCAAAGGCACATCCCCTCTGGTCTCTGAAGAGCAATTAGTACTTTCTGATCGGGTTTCCATCCTTCTTCTTTCGTTAATGTCAAAGGGATCTGTAGCAAAAGGCTCTATTCTTTGACCAATGATGGTTTGATGTCCATCTGCTGCATGTACATGAAACATCTCTTCTCTCTCATTATACAAGACAGCATCATTCCTTGACAGGATTGTCTGGCTCCTTTCAGAATCC
The DNA here is from genome assembly GCF_000002235.5 of Strongylocentrotus purpuratus. Taxonomy (NCBI): domain Eukaryota; kingdom Metazoa; phylum Echinodermata; class Echinoidea; order Camarodonta; family Strongylocentrotidae; genus Strongylocentrotus; species Strongylocentrotus purpuratus. Next base: position 1,024,568 of record NW_022145570.1, on the reverse strand, counting down.
CTGATAGTACTTGTATGTCTTTGGTAATCCCCAGGAAATGTGTCTCTGCAGTCTCTTCGTGTTTCATCCAATTTAGAGGAATGTTGATAATCAAACAGAAAATTGTTGTTATCATATCTCTGTAACTCTTGTTTGGGAACTGCCAAAGACAAGTCATCCTGATGCTCATGGTAAGGCCAAAGACGAGCTACCTCAGTTTCTCTTCTGTTACTGAAGCTGGCTCCTGCCATTGACCTAGTCTCACTTTTCATCGCCAAGGAAGACCAAGTACTAGTGTCGTGCAATTGATTTAATCGCTTTTCCTTACAAGTAGACTCAGAGTCAAGGGCAGGACTGTCCTGGGTTGGCACATCCTGGGGAGACTGCACCGTCTCACTTAAAAACCTGTCTCTCGACTTTCTCTCCATATCCCTTTCCCCATCACTGCAACCATCTCTTGTTGTATCTCCTCTTTGGTACAACTCAATACCTTCTTGTCCTTTTTGCTTTGAAGGATTTAAAGGTGACATTCCACAATTTTCGTTGAAGGCAGTGTCACTCCTTGAGAGAGTCTTTTCCTGACTTCTAAGACCACGAGAGACACTTCTTGTTAAGTAAGGAGCAACATTTGGATGTAGATTGCCTTTGGTTGTGTCATGATATCCATATGGTCCTTGTTGCTGGGTTGGACTGACAGGGTGAGGATTCCTATTAGAGCTCAATTGTGCAACATTGTCTCCTTCCTGATGCATACTTGCGTGGGTATAGGTAACAGGAGTCTCACTTTTAGACTGCTCTTCATCTGCACTTTCAGATCCAAACAAACTTTCGTTTTCAGATACATGTACACTGATAGCTGTATTTCTTGTTTTGTCTGTGCTTTCACTTTCATTTCCACTGCAGGAACCATCAGTACTCACATATATAATGTCATCCGCTCTTCCAGTTACATCTGCTCTGTTGATTTCATCCACTTTTCCTGTTTCATCAGCTCTTACGATTTCACCCGCTCTTCCCATTTCATCAGCTCCTAGGATTTCATCCACTCTTCCCATTTCATCTGATCTTCCCATTTTATCTGCTCTTCCTATTTTATCTGCTCTACTGATCACATCTGTTCTTCCGATTTCATCCGCTCTTCCAGTTTCATCAGCTCTTCCAATTTCATCTGATTTTACGATTTCATCTGATCTTTCGATTTCATCTGCTTGTCCGATCACATCTGCTCTTCCCATTTCATCAGCTCTTTCCATTTCATTCGATTTTACGATTTCATCCGCTCTTCCCATTACATCCGCTCTTTCAGTTTCATCGGCTCTTCCAGTTTCATCGGCTCTTACGATTTCATCGGCTCTTACGATTTCATCTCTTTTTCCAATTTCATCTGGTCTTCCAATATCAACAGCTGTTCCCATTTCATCTGCTTTTCTGATTTCATCAGCTCTTACCATTTCATCTGCTCTTACGATTTCATCTGCTCTTCTGATTTCATCAGCTCTTACCATTTCATCTGCTCTTACCATTTCATCTGCTCTTCCGATTTCATTCGCTCTTACGCTTTCATCCGATCTTCCGAGTTCATCTGCGTTTCTAATTTCATCCAGTCTTCCAATTTCATCTGCTATTTCAATTTCGTCTGCTCTTCCGATTTCATCTGCTCTACCGATTTCATCCGATCTTCCGAGTTCATCTTCTTTTCTTATTTCATCCGGTCTTCCGATTTCATCAGCTATTCCGATTACATCTGCTCTTCCAGTTTCATCAGATCTTCCAATTTCATCAGCTCTTACAATTTCATCTGCTCTTCCGATTTCATCCGCTCTTCCTGTTTCATCCACTCTTCCCATTTCATCCGCTCTTCCAATTTCATCCGCTCTTCCGATTACATCAGTTCTTCCAATTTCGTCGGCTCTTCCAAGTTCGTCTGCTGTTCCCACTTCATCAGCTCTTCCAATTTCGTGTCCTCTTCTGATATCATCCGCTCTTCCGATTTCGTCTGCTCTTCTGATATCATCAACTCTTCCGATTCCATCTAATCTTCTAGCTTCATCAGCTCTTCCAACTTCATCTGCTCTTCCGATTTCATCAGCCCTTCCGATTTCATCTGCTCTTTCATTTCGGGTTTCATCTGCTCTCGCAATTCCATCCTCTGCAGATTCTTCTGCTCCCCTTATCTGTCTCTGATCCATACTACTGTTCAATGTACAGCACTGCATTACTTGCTGAGCTACGTCATAAGTGATATCAAAGCTACGTTCAATCCAGCTAAAGAAACCTCTTGTTCCTTCATCATTGCCAGACGTGGGCTTCCATATTGCCTGTGCAAGAAGCAGCAATCTTCCAAACATCGAATATGCTCTCCGCAAGTGATTACTGATCACCTCGAACAAAGAATAACACTCCTGTAGATTTGCGATGCAGTCTTCCAGCGAGACTGTCAGGTGATGATTGATAGAGCTTGATTGTTCAGAGTGTTCCTCAGGGGTTGCTGTGATTCCTCCAAGCAGTTCATAAATCCTTTGGTTCCCACGATGTTGTTCATAAAACATTAAATGCTGCCAAGCTTGTTCAACACCAATCCCACAATTCTGGACAATCCAGGCATTAAACTGGCCTGTGACTTCATCGTTGTCCCGCCTATCCTCAGGATCCAAAAGTCTCTTGGCTATGTTGAGCCATCCACCATACAAGAATGCGTTCTGCAAAGACTGACTCCCCAAGGTCTCCAAAAGGTGTCCACTCTGCCGTATATCCTGTTCTAGTGACAGCAAAGGTCGTTCATGATCCTCAATGCCTGAATGTTCCATACCACTACCGTCAGACCACATGCAGACACCAGTAACAGTCAACAGGGACTAGCTTGCTAACAGACATGGGCAAAGTCATCAGGCCACGCACTGCATTCAACAGCACCAAAATAGTTTATGAAATGCAGATTTCTTGCATGTTATCAATGTAAATAATTACACAGCGAGCACTTCACATAAAATGGTGGCAAAGTACAGAAGTGGGCACAGATGGTAGTTACATAGTCGTGCAGTAAATCATGAGTGAATAACTTCCTCCAAAAAGCATATTCAACAGGTAACTTATAAATTGCTGCTCTTTCTTTGAATGCGCAAGGCACAACATAACATTGTGTGCTATAGTGATGAAAAGAATAATTGCTCGGCGTGTGGAAATTCCCAGGTTTTTGGACACGAGCCAACAATTTTGTAATGAATGCTGTGTGCTATTGTGACGAAATGCCCAATTGCTCTGCATGTGGGAATTCCCCAGTTATATTTTTGGACATGTGCCAAAAGCTTTGTTGCATAGCAAATTTTGAGATTCAGTGGAACAATGAAGGAAATACTTGAACATGTAATTCCTAGACTAAATCTACAACATTAATTTGCTGTCTAGCAAATGTTGATTCAAACTTCAAGTACCGGTAAGACAATAAGTGGGTCTGTACATGAACTGTTAAATAGTCTTGTCACATGTACATGTACAGTTTTTTTTTATAGCAACATGAATTGAAAAACAAAATCAATACTGTCACTTGAGCTAAGCCTACATGTATGTGGTACAGGGTGACTTTAAAAATATGACTGATTGCATAGTTTGCTGTGTTGCTAATAAATAGAATGTACATAACTGCAGCATGACTTGACAAATCAATCAATACTGTCAATTGGGCTAATTGGGGTAATAATAAATGCGCCTTGAAAGTTGAAATAGAATTTCTTGATAAACGGCGCTATAGAAATGCCTATTACTATTATTAATTATTATACATGTACCTACATGTACATGTATGTGGGTGATTAAAAAAATCACCCTCATCCTTGGATATCTTTTAAACTCTGTCTCAGTAAATACTATGTTTATTAATTATTTTATTCATTACATACATGTACAGAGAGGGCCACTTATTTGTAACATGTATTTCACTCAATAAGAATAACCTTTACTAAGAAACGTCTCCTCATGGTCTTCCTTTGCCCTGGATAATTCAATCATGCCAACTGGTAGTGATCCATTAATGCAAATACATTGGGACAGAAGGAAAAAAAGCAAACCGATTCATTTGGAATAAGTGGAATTGCACTTAAAGCCCACACATTTATCCTCTGTATGAATCATGTAGCGATTGTTAAGTTGACAATAGTTTAGAAACTAAGAATGTGGTGAGAGGAATGAAAGAAAATATTTCTTTGAAAGGTTGACAAAACCTTTAAAAATGAAAGGGATAATTGAGTTTTTTAGCAGAGGGCGCTACACAAAATAATTTTTTGATGAGATAATGAAAAACTGAGTGTCAAATTTGAAAAAAGCATAAAATTTAAATGACAAAAGCATATTTGTTTGATTAAAATTAGTTCAGAGACGGTTGAAATATCCATTTAAAAAAACGATTTATAATATCTGTGGTGCCCCCTTAATATTTGATAACTTGAACCAGCCGTTTAAAAAACTAAATAGCACCTTATACATGTACATTGTACGTTTTATTCCAGCCAATGCCTATGTTGGCTTTTTGTGTTGGTTATAATACGCACAACCAGCAGGCCCATGTATTGTTATTATTAATTAATTAAGTAATTAACGGTCACCATATTTTTCTGAAAGTAGAGCTGAATTGGTATGATCGTATTTCACACATTTTGGGGTCTAAAATTACCTTCATAGCAATGTTAGGTCCTAAAAAGCCACGGTAAAGGGTCAACATCAGGATGCTTAGGAAGGATTTCATAAAGCCTGAAGTACTTCGCTGAAGTTCTGTCTATTTTGCAAGCCCTCAAAGCAAAGTAAGCGAGCTTCTCTTCAGAGACAATCTTGGGAAGCAAGTTAAAGACCTGCAGGACCAGCTACAAGTAACGGAGGGGGTCACGATGAGACCCAAAGGCCATCATCAGTATACTCAACAGTATCACCCATACAAGAGATACAGTCAAACTTGTCTACAGCGACCGCCCAAGGGAAGCCCGAAAAGTGGTCTTTGCTGACAGGTGGTCTTCGTAGACAGGTTCCTTTAGTACATGTTTCAATGAGAAACCATTTTCAAGAAAAAACAAACGTGTGGCCTTTGAAGAGAGGTGGTCTTTGTAGACAGGAGGGGACTAAAGCTGGTTTGACTGTACAATGAAGATGCTAGGCAGGCTGAACAACCTCACAGCCGCATGTCAACACTGCAAGAGGTGCCATTGCATTGTTTACTTTATCGGATGATTGCATGCAGCTACAGTATACAGTTGGAACGCATCCTTTGATTTGCAGATACTTGAAAGGAGTGTTCCAACTGAGGACACGCACGACAACAATATATGATAAATTTAGACAAAAAAATAAATCCTGTCCTGAGAGGTTAAAAACAAATTTGGGGTTTTGACCCAGCACAAAATCAAAATAAAACAGATGCCTATATGGTATAAATATAATGCATGAAGGAAGGCAGGGAAATGCTGATGTTGTTATCAAACTTACAGGTGAATGCATGTGTAGGCCTATCATCTTCTTTTACAACGATATCAATATTTAATGTCTCAAAGGCTGCATTTATAGAGACTACATGTACAAAGGTCGGTGAAAAAATGTTGTAAAATGATCTGTCCCCGAGTTGTTGCTCAGTTAACTCTTGCGAAATCTGTTGAAGGGTCTGTTATTTCGACATTATATATATCACTAGATCAATACACCAGTATAAACAATATCATGATGGGGAATTCCACACCCTACACGCACCTAGTACAGGGAGTTACAAGAATTTTTTTTTGGGGGGGGGGGGGGGGGGGGGGTCCATACTCGATACTTGTTTGCATGTGCATGTAATGTTAAAGTGACTTGGTAACATTGTTGAAGGTTGATGAAAAAATTGCTTAATTTTTGTATAAAATGTTACTTTCTATATTCCTTCTACTGTACTAACCCTCTGACATGCAAAAAATCCTGAAAAAATTCTCAAACCACAAAGATATCTATGGTTTTCTTTGAAGGAGTCGATGTACGACACCCTCTAACAGTGATTAACAGTAAATTCTCCTAACCATTTTTTAATTTTCCCAACCGTTTTTCCATGAAAAAAAGACATAAAACAGGCTACAAGAAACTTTTTTTTTGGGGGGGGGGGGGGTCCATACTCTATACTTGTCTGCATGTGCATGTAGCGTTAAAGCATCACTCCCTTTTTATTTTTCTAACCAGAAACTCTACTTTTAAAATACTAAAAGTTAAGAAGATTCAAAGAGAATGAGAAAGAAAGGAAAGAGAGAAAGAAAGGAAAGAGAGAGAGGGAGAGAAAGAGAAAGGGAGAGAAAGAGAGAGAGAGGGAGAGAAAGAGAGAGAGGGAGAGAAAGAGAGAGAGAGGGAGAGAAAGAGAGAGAGGGAGAGAAAGAGAGAGAGGGAGAGAAAGAGAGAGAGGGAGGGAGAGAGAGGAAGTGTGTGTGAGAGAAAGAGAAAGAGAGAGAGGGAGAGAGTGGGAGGAGAAAGAGAGGGAGACAGAGAGGAGAGTGGAGACAGATTTTTACATGGGTGTCTATCTTTAAGACTTACAAAGATTTGTCCGTGACGATCTGCTTCCCATCAAAGGAATATTCTTGCGTCTCATGCTCAGGGCTGGCCACATTTGTTTCAATGCTCTCTACTTCTTTTGTCCCTCCTCCATTACTTGTGTGGGTAACAGCAAAACTTTGCTGTCCTCTTCCATTTCCTCCTTTCTGTCTGCCTATTTCTCCACTTTGTCTTCCTCTCTGTATATTCATCAGTCTTCTTTGTCCACCTATCTGTCCTATTTTTCCTCCTACCCATTTACCAATTCGTCCCCCACGTAATTGTCGGCCTATCATCCTTCCTCTCAGACTTCTAATCTGTCTTTCTTTCCTTCTTTCCCAGGCAGAATCACCTCTTGGGGTAATGATTTCTGAGCCAAACATAGGGGCATGTTCAGGTTGGACCATGTCTGAACATTGCTCTGGAACATCCTCTGTTGTAGATAATTCAAAATTTGATCCATGAACTGTTGAAGGATTCATCTGAAACCCTTTATTCTGTGTTGAGTACTGAGAACAGGGAGGGGCACTGGTAGAAGCTTGAGGCCCAAGGCGCACTCTCAATGTGTTACCCAATGAACAATGTCTTTGTTCCTTGAAGGAGTGAGGCGTATACTCGGGCCAAGTCTCTGGCCTTTGAGTAGTTCCTGGGTCGTTTGAAGCATGATCCTTTGGTGAAAGATCCACTGCAAAAGATGACCGATCTCTTTGTTCCTCGGAGGAGTAAGGTGGATACTCGGGCCAAGTATCCGACCTTTGAGTAGTTCCCGGGTCGTTTAAAGCACGGTCCTGTGGTGAAAGATCCGCTGCAAAAGATGTGCCACCATATCCATACGGTGTAGTACTTTGTTGATTGTCAAGGGTCTGTCCCATTTGTTGACAATGATGTGCTTGCATTCCTGCTCTCGAGTTAAGAAAACTGCTATTCTTCATTTCCTGAGTGCACGCTCTGGACCTAATTTCCGGTTCAATGAGCTCCAGATGATCTGGATAATTTGTGCCACCCTTGTTCCTTTCTTCAGGCAAAGCAGGTGTATCATGTGCAACAGGATAGAACTCTCTTCTTGGCCCAAGACGAGATCCTAAGCCATGCCTTAGAGAATGAACAGCCTCCTTACTTGCATTAACTTCCCTGGGATCTGAGCTTGTATACAAACTACTTTTTTCTGTAAGATGATGAGCATCGTTTTGATAATCTACTGATATTTCCCTTGTCTGAGGGAAAGATGCTTGGAATCTGTTGTCCAAAGGCACATTCCCTCTGGTCTCTGAAGAGCGATTGGTACTTTCTGATCGGGTTTCCATCCTTCTTCTTTCATCAATGTGAAAAGGATCTGTAGCAGAAGGCTCTATTCTTTTACCAATGATGCTTTGATTTCTATCTGCTGCATGTACATGAAACATCTCTTTTCTCTCATTATAAAAGAGCTCATTATTCCTTGACAGGACTGTCTGGCTCCTTTCAGAATCCCTGATAGTACCCATATAACTTTGGTAATCCCCAGGAAATGTGTCTTGGCAGTCTCTTTGTGTTTCATCCAATTCAGAGGAATCTTGATAATCACACAGAAGATTGTCTTTATCATATCTCTGTAACTCTTGTTTGGGAACTGCCAAAGGGAAGTCATCCTGATGCTCACTGTAAGGCCAAAGACGAGCTACCTCACTTTCTCTTCTGGTACTGAAGGCAGCTTCTTGCATTGACCCAGTGTCACTCTTCATCGCCGAGGAAGAGCATGTACTAGTAGGCTCAGAGTTAAAGGCAGGACTGTTCTGCATCAATAAATCCTGAGGAGACTGAACTCTCTCACTTGCAAACCTGTCGAATCTTGACCTTTTCTCCATATCCTTTTCCTCAACACTTGTATCTTCACCAGTTGCATCTCTGTTTGGGTTCAACTCAATACCTTCTCGTCCTTTTTGCTTTGAAAGATATGAAGGTGACATTCTACAGTTTCCATTGAGGGCAGTGTCGCTCCTGGACAGAGTCTTTTCCTGACTTCCGAGACCATCAGAGACACTTGTTGTTGAGTAAGGAACAACATTTGGATGAAGATTGCCTTCTGTTGTGTCACAACATCCATGTGGTCCTTGTTGCAGGGGTAGACTGAAAGGGCGAGGATCCCTATTTGAGTTAAATTTTGCAACACTCTCTCCTTCCTGATGCATACTTGTGTGGGTATAGGTAACAGGAGTCTTACTTGTAGATTGTTCTTCATCTGCTCTTTCAGTTGCATCTGTGCTTTCATTTTCATCTCCACTGCTGGAATCATCAGTACATATATATATAGAGTTAGACCGCCAACCTTCGGACAAAACGGGGGAAAACATTGACCCAGTGTCACTCTTCATCGCCGAGGAAGAGCAAGTACTAGTAGGCTCAGAGTTAAAGGCAGGACTGTTCTGCATCAATAAATCCTGAGGAGACTGAACTCTCTCACTTGCAAACCTGTCGAATCTTGACCTTCTCTCCATATCCTTTTCCTCAACACTTGTATCTTCTCCAGTTGCATCTCTGTTTGGGTTCAACTCAATACCTTCTCGTCCTTTTTGCTTTGAAAGATATGAAGGTGACATTCTACAGTTTCCATTGAGGGCAGTGTCGCTCCTGGACAGAGTCTTTTCCTGACTTCCGAGACCATCAGAGACACTTGTTGTTGAGTAAGGAACAACATTTGGATGAAGATTGCCTTCTGTTGTGTCACAACATCCATGTGGTCCTTGTTGCAGGGGTAGACTGAAAGGGTGAGGATCCCTATTTGAGTTAAATTTTGCAACACTCTCTCCTTCCTGATGCATACTTGTGTGGGTATAGGTAACAGGAGTCTTACTTGTAGATTGTTCTTCATCTGCTCTTTCAGTTGCATCTGTGCTTTCATTTTCATCTCCACTGCTGGAATCATCAGTACATATATATATAGAGTTAGACCGCCAACCTTCGGACAAAACGGGGGAAAACATTCAATTCTTTTTTAATTATTGAAAGATCAAATATACTATTATTGTGCAAATACTGTTTATGTATGTCATGTACAAGAAAATTAATAAAGGAAATGGAAAACTAGAATTATTTACTTACCCGCCTAACCTTTTATCATGCCAAGCTTCGGACGCACTTGCCAAGCTTCGGACGTTCATGTGTAGCGCACGTATAGCGCACGTATATCGCACGTATAGTGCACGCGCTAAAGTGCGCATTCATCGGAGGTTTGGAAACCGAATCAAAATCGTACGACGGGGGTAAGTTTGACTGCGTTGATGTCATGAAAAAAGTATTATTTTCTCCTTTTGGGTAGATTTAAGTTGGATAGAACTATCAGAAAGGTGTTTTTCACAACACTCATACAATATTTTGGTGCTAGAAATCTTACGAAACCGCTATTTTTTCGTAGTCAAAATGACACTCAATGTTGCCTGTCCGAAGCTTGGAAGAGCGCCATCTTCCGGTAGGGGAATCTATCTAGTACCCCTAGGTCCGTGGTAACGGCCGCCATTAGAAAATTTTCGCGATAGAGTGAAAAAGTATCTCATAATTAGCTCCCATAATTTTGGCAGAAACCACCTGAAATATGCCAAGGATTTGTTTGTAAACGATATATTGGAGGCTCTACACCTTAACTCCCCTGTTAAGGAATTGTAAAAATCTAGGTAACCTGAAATCTGTCTCTGAATTCGATGTTTTTTGTGAGTTTTGCAGACGGCAACCTGCCCTAACTTTCTGTACTAACGATATAGGTTAGTAGTAGTATCAAATGCATGCAAGTTACCCGCCTGAGCTAGGCTCATATTTTGCGTTCGAGCCATTGAAGTAATTTTTGTCCGAAGCTTGGCAAGAAGCAACGTCAGAAGTTTGGCGGTCTTACTCTAATGTCATTTTCATTTTTGCTTCCACTTTTGTCTAGATTTCCAGTCGCATTTGCACATTTATAATCTCACACAGAATTCTACCATCATCTTCACTTTCAGCTTTATCTACACCACTCTCTTGATCTGCTTTTCGATTTCCATCTGCTTTTTTGTTTTCATTTGCAATCTCTTCTTCTCCAGCTTGTCTTGAGTTACCTTCTCTTCCAGTTCCCACCCTTTCCTTGGGTTCATCTGCTCTTCCTGTTTCATCAGCTCTTCCGACTTTGTCTGTTTTTCTGATTTCATCAGCCCTTCCGATTTCATTTGCTCTTTCATTTCTGGTTTCATCTACTCTCCCAATTCCATCTTCTTCAGATTCCTCTGTTCCCCTTATCTGTCTCTGATCCATACTACTGTTCAATGTACAGCATTGCATTACTTGCTGAGCTACGTCATAAGTGATACCAAAGCTATTTTCAATCCAGGTAAAGAAATCTCTTGTTTCTTCGTCATTGCAAGACGTGGGCATCCATAATGCCTGTGCAAGAAGCAGCAATCTTCCAAACATAGAATTTGCTCTCTGCAAGTGACTACGGATCACCTCGAACAAAGAATCACCCTCCTGTAAATTCGCAATGCAGTCTTCCAGTGAGACTGTCAGGTGATGGTTTACGGAGCTTGATTGTTCAGAATGTTCCTCAGGGGTTACTCTGAATCCTCTCGGCAGTTCATTAATCCTTGGGTTACCACGATGCTGTTCATAAAACGTTAAATGCTGCCAAGCTTGTACAACACCAATCCCACAATTCTGGACAACCCAGGCATTAAACCGTACTCCGGCTTCATCGTTGTCCCGCCTATCCTCAGGATCCAAAAGTCTCCTGGCTATGTTGAGCCATCCACCATACAAGAATGCGTTCTGCAAGGACTGGCTCCCTAAGGTCTCCAAAAGGTATCCACACTGGCTTATATCCTGTTCTAGAGACAGCAGAGGTTGGTCATGATCCTCAATGCCTGATTGTTCCATACCACTACTGTTAGACCACGCTCAGACATCAGTAACAGTCAACAGGGACTCGGTGGCTTGGAAAACAACATGGGCAAGTTATCAGGCCATGCACTGCATTCAACAGCACCGAAATAGTCCTTAACATGCAGATTTCTTGCATGTTACCCATGTCAATAATTACACAGTGAGCGCTGCACATAAAATGGCGGCAAAGTACAGAAGTGGGCACAGATGGTATTTACATGTACATGTACATGTAGCAGCATGAATTGAAAAACAAAATGTTGATAATTCTGTGAATTTCAGTCTTCCAACAAAAATCAATACTGTCTATTGAGCTACGCCTCTGTGGTACAGGGTGGTTTAAAAAAATATGACTGATTGCTTAGTTTATCAACTTCATTTATTTGTGTTGCTAAAAATAGAATGTACACAGCTGCAGCATGACTTGACAAAAAATCAATACTGTCAACGGGGCTATACCTATGTGATTGAAACAATCACCCACCCCCTTCCCTCTCCCCCTCTCTCTCTCTCCCTATCTCTCTCTCCTCCTCCTCCTCCTCCTCTTTTTTCTTTCAGTTTGGATATCTTTCAAACTCTGTCTCAGTACATAGTGTCCCGAATTCAAAAAGGAGGTTTGTCGACAAACCTTGGTTTTCGTACGTCATATGACGCGTTTTATGCGTTTTTACAAACCTGGTTTGTAAAGAACAAAAGGAGGTTTGGCGAAACAAAAGGAGGTTTGAGCTCAAACCTTAGTCTGAGCTCAAACCTTGCTTTGTGAATTCGGGCCACTATGTTTATAATTATTTATTCATTACATACAGAGAGGGCCACTTATTTGTAACAATGTAACATCAACTACATGTATTTCACTCAATAAGAATAACCTTTACGAAGAAACTTCTTCTCATGGTCTTCCTTTGCCCTGGATAATTAAATCATGCCAACTGGTAGTGAGCTATTAATGCAAATACATTGGGACAGAAGAAACAAGTCAACGCAAAGCGTAGCATTCCCTCCCAGGGTACAAATGGCCTATATACATGTACATGTACAGTTGTAAGTCCGAACAAGTTACCTCCATTAGACGATATCATATACCTCACTTAAGAAATCCAGCCATCTGATTGGTCGAAATTGCAGTCGTGGTTTTAACCATTCCCGTAAATAAACGAAAAATGCCAAACCTATGTAATAGTTCTAATTAATTCCAGTTACCGGGAAAATAGTTCAATCTTGCTGAAATACCCATTGGTTCATGTATTAAAATATGCTTTGAGCGAGCGCGGATACCATACATTGTGTGTGTGCGAATTGGTCGCTTAATTTTTTAGATTTTTTAATAAGACGACCGCAACGATGTCGATCGTAGGCCTACTACTAAATCCGGCCTAGATTCTACTTACAGTTTCCAAACAAGGACAAAATGGCTGAATAAACTATTCCTAGATTTCAACTTCTTGATGACGATCAATTGCAAGACTTGATGATGATCAATTGCAAGACTTGATTAATTCTGCTGACAGCAAGAACACCAAAAGGGTACGTGAAATTCTCCATAAAAATATTCATTAGGTCTAGATCTAGGCTACCTGCAAGTTATCAACACAGACCTCGATAGCGTGAACAAACTTCTAAATTTGGAGCTGGACAACGTAGATCTAGGCCTAGGCCTACTCCAAAAGTTTTACGCTGGTGCTATAGTCTAGACGGAAGAACGGTACTGTATAAATGAAGAAATCAATTTTAACTATTAGATTCAGACTTCGCGTCATTTCCTCAATTCTAACAATGTCGACATTATAAATTAAGCATAAAGATTTTTCCAATTCGACGAGAGTTTTTAAGTGTTTTTCAGCAATGTTTAAACAAGAAGAAAAGGGAGTTGTGATTCACAAACCAGCTATCTCGGCAAAGGACATGGACAAAATCCAAGGTTCGCTTGATATGGATGATCCTGTAGGTCTTCAGGACAAGGTATTTATTGATGTTATGACACTCAACAGCTTTGAAATTTGTGAGGAATTGGGGCCCTAGGGGGAAATGCTACATACTTAGATCTAGACTATATAGTAACTCTCAAATATACACTCACAAAAAACAACCGTGCAGCTAAACTAGAGAAAAGCCAAGGTAGTGTCATAAGTTGACTCTTTTTTTTTTCAGTATATAAAAGTAATAATGACTGCTTTAATTTCCGAGACATAGTTGTTTTTAAACAAGGTCTCGGGGAGGTTACAATCGAGCTATTGCCCTCGGCAAGCCTTGGGCAATAGCTCGATTGTAACCTCCCCTTGAGCGTATAAAAACAACTACAGTGTACATGTATGTCTCTCAAAGCAGTCATTATTACTATATATGATATTACTAGGCAAGGAAGTTATAAACCACATTTTCACATATATAACTAGTTTTTTTTTCATATTTAATGAGCTATTACAAACTTAAGCTGTGTTTTGATACCATGAACCTTCATATCAAATTTCATTAAATCCGTCAAACATTACTCAAGTTAACGAACAGAAACCAGATTCGCATATTTAATGAGCTATGACCTTTGACCTAAATACTCGGAAATTGAACTTAGGCTGTGTTTTGATACCATGAACCTTAATATTAAATTTGATTAAAATCTGTCAAACCTTACTAAAGTTATCGAACAGAAACCAGATTCGCATATTTTATGAGCTATAACCTTTGACCTACATACTCCGAAATCAAACTGAGGCTGTGTCTTGATACCATGTACCTTCATATCAAATTTCATTAAAATCTGTCAAACATTACTAAAGTTATCGATCGGAAACCAGATTTGTATTTTTTCGCATATTTAATGAGCTATGACCTTTGACCCTTGACATACATACTTCGAAATCAAATTTAGCCTGTATTTTGATATCATGTACCATCATATAAAATTTCATTAAAATCTGTCAAAACGTTACTGAAGTTATCGATTGGAAACCAAATTTGTAACGAACGGACGGCAGCGTTACTACATGTCCCCTCCAACTTCGTTGGCGAGGGGATAATAAAAAGCAAACCGATTCATTTGGAATAGAGTTGCTTCTTATCCTCAATGTATATGTACATGTTTAAATCATGTAGTAATTGTAAAGTTGGCAATAGCTTTATAAATTAAGAATGTGGTGAGAGGAGTGAAAGAAATATTTTTTGACTTGGAAAAAATATTATAACCACACATTTTGAAGCTGTTAAATTTTTTTCCAACAATGTTAATGTGGGAGAGTCTTATTTTGACTCTACTTTTAGACTGATATGATGATACAATCATCATAGGGAAATAAAGAGAGAGCAGTGAAAGCAACAACTGAATTCCTCTTATAAATTGGTCCTAGAACCGTCACATGAAGTTGTATTTCTGGGTTTCAAGCTCAACACACTTGAGACGACCATCACTCTACCAGCGTTTGTCTTGCAAATAGGCATTCAAAAAAAATGATCTGCGCATGCACGTTTTCATATATATTTCAAACATACAGTTGTAAGTTCTTGTTTAATCTTTTTATTATTTTGTGTCCGATTTGCTCACAAACAATCCATGTGATAATGATAATCGTTGAGTACCAGAAAACTTGAACAAAGAGATGTTGCGATCACATCGACTGTTCAATTTATGCCAGGGTCCATTTACCAGGCAATACATTATGAATATCCATCGCCAACAATGGTATGCTGGTATTAATTTCTTCACTTTGCCTTGTCTTTTCGCTCTAAAAAATTTGCCTTCTGAAGACCACTTTTCTACACCGAAAAAAGAAACTTGACAACTAGATCCGATAAATTTGGTTGGAAATCCGCAAAAAATCCACTTACTCATATATACAGTATTTACATAACGTTCGACGGGTGAAACGCATGCAACCCATACTAGCTGCAAGTGCGATCACAAACACAGAGGCCTAAATTGACAAAGGAGGTTTTTGTACGTCATATGCAGAGCTGCCAACCTTGTGCGACCAAAAAAAGGAATTATGATGCAAAAAAAAAGGAATTCATAAAAACGAAACTTACAACCACGCGCGACACACTTCCAATGCAAAAAGTTCATTCATCATGCTGTTTTTTCCTTACAAGCAGGAAATTTTTTATGGTTATTTTGGTATTGTCAGCATTTCATTTTTTTTGAGAATATTTTTCTCTTCAAGGTTGTTTTAAAATTAGTTTTCTAACGAATTTGTGATCAAAACACCATTTAAGGGCAGTGGTTTGACGTGCGATATGTTTAAAAAAAAAAAAAAATTATTATAAAACGTAATACTGTAATTTGGAGGAAAAAGTACTGTAATTTGGAGGACAAAACAGGATAATTCCGGCAAAAACGGCATCCCAATAAATACTGTATTTGTGTATGAAATTACAATTGGACAAAAATGATTGGGAAAATAGAATTTTATCCGAATTCTGATTAGAATCAGGAGAATATTCAGCCTGCAAATAAGGGGTAAATAATAAATCACATCCTGGCCTCCTGAACTAACAAATCTCTAGGACAAGTTTGGGTTTCCGAAAAAAGTTCTCTTGATATAGCATTTAGCTGCCTATTTTTTAACTGCTAAATTAGTTAATCCTCCGAAATTGCTCCAATTAATAACAAAGTTAGGATTAAATTTTTCATATTAGGCCTAAAAAAATATCTTGTATTGCCATTTAGGTGCCAATTTGGTCAGAAATCTTTTTTAAAATTTTTTTTACTCCCTCTTTGGGCTGATATTTCTCAGTTTTGAATGCTTCAAATATATTTTTTTTCTAAAAAAAATAGTAAAAACAGCCGACTTAAGATTTTAAGATTGTTTGGTCGGATGCAAAGGGCAATACAACATCTTTTTTTTTAGGCCTTATAGGACATGGTCTAGATAGAAGACTAATCAAACTAGATGGAATTTTGACTGCGCGCAGTCGAAAATGATGCCTCCGCCATAGAGCAATTTAAACAAGTTTGGAGTTTAAATCTCCAGTGGTTCTTGAGATATCATGATAACAATCTCAATGTATGGAATTTCATAAGTTGACCTCTGTGACCCTTGACCTTTGACCTACGTGCTCCAAAATCTAATCAGATTGTCTTCCTATGGCGATACACACTATCATTAAGTTTGAAGTTTAAATCTCCAGTGGTTCTTGAGATATCATGATAACAATCTCAATGTATGGAATTTCATAAGTTGACCTCTATGACCCTTGACCTTTGACCTACGTGCTCCAAAATGTAATCAGATTGTTTTCCTATAGTGATACACACTATCACTAAGTTTGAAGTTTAAATCTCCAGTGGTTCTTGAGATATCATGATAACAATCTCAATGTATGGAATTTCATAAGTTGACCTCTGTGACCCTTGACCTTTGACATACGTGCTCCAAAATCTAATCAGATCGTCTTCCTATTGTGATACATACTTTCCTTAAGTTTGAAGTTTAAATCTCAAATGGTTCTTGAGATATCGCGCTAACAAACTCAATACAAGGAATTTCATAAGTTGACCTCTGTGACCTGTGACCTTTGACCTACGTACTCCAAAATCTAATCAGATCGTCTTCCTATGGTGATAAATACTATTCCCGAGTCTTAAGTTTAAATCTTAAATGGTTCTTGAGATATTGTGATAACGGTCAAACGGGACGGACGTACGGACGTACGGACGGACGTACGGACGTACGGACGGTACTACTCACGACAGTATGCTTGTGAGATTTTTGTCTTGTGTGTCTAGAAAAAGGGGTATCTTGTGTGTCTTTTCATTTTTTCCTTCTAAAGACTACTTGTGTGTCTTAATTCCCAACTTCTTGTGTGTTTGTCTAAAACTAAATGAAATGCATCTTGTGTGTTTTTTAATACAATATGTGTTGAGATTGGTTTCTAAAATTAAAATTAAGGCTTGCATGCCCAAAAGACATTATTGTCTACCTCTATCCAAGTCAGGAAAATTAAGGCTTGTGTCCCGCAAAAACACATCATTTATCCGCCTAAGTCGTGAAAATTGAGGCTTGTGTGGCAGAAAGACATTATTGTCTACCCCTGTCCAAGTCATGAAAATTAAGGCTTGTGTGGCAGAAAGACATTATTATCTACCCCTGTCCAAGTCATGAAAATTAAGGCTTGTGTGGCAGAAAGACATTATTATCTACCCCTGTCCAAGTCAAGAAAATTAAGGCTTGTGTGGCATAAAAACATTACATGTATTATATACCTGTACCACTGTCCAAGTCAAGAAAATTAGGGCTTGTGAGGCAGAAAGACATTATTGTCTACCCCAGTCCAAGTCAAGAAAATTAAGGCTTGTGTTGCTAGAAAGATATTGTCATCTACCCCAGTCCAAGTCAAGAAAATTAAGGCTTGTGTGACAGAAAGACATTATTATCTACCCCTGTCCAAGTCCAGAAAATAAGGGCTTGTGTGTCATAAACAAAACATTACATGTATTATATACCTCTGTCCAAGTCATGAAAATTAAGGCTTGTGTGTCAGAAAGATTTTGTCATCTACCCCAGTCCAAGTCAAGAAAATTAAGGCTTGTGTGGCAGAAAAACATTATTGTCTACCCCTGTCCAAGTCATGAAAATTAAGGCTTGTGTGGCATAAAAACATTACATGTATTATATACCTGTACCACTGTCCAAGTCAAGAAAATTAGGGCTTGTGTGGCAGAAAGGCATTATTATCTACCCCAGTCCAAGTCAAGAAAATAATGGGCTTGTGTGGCAGAAAGACATTACATGTATTATATACCTCTGTCCAAGTCATGAAAATTAAGGCTTGTGTGGCAGAAAGACATTATTATCTACTCCAGTCCAAGTCAAGAAAATTAAGGCTTGTGTGTCAGAAAGGCATTACATGAATTATATACTTCTGTCCAAGTCAAGAAAATTAGGGCTTGTGTGGCAGAAAGATATTATATACCTGTACCACTGTCCAAGTCAAGGAAATTAAGGCTTGTGTTGCTAGAAAGATATTGTCATCTACCCCAGTCCAAGTCAAGTAAATTAAGGCTTGTGTGACAGAAAGACATTATTATCTACCCCTGTCCAAGTCAAGAAAATTAAGGCTTGTGTGGCAGAAAGACATTATTGTCTACCCCTGTCCAAGTCCAGAAAATTAGGGCTTGTGTGGCATAAAAAAAACATTACATGTATTATATACCTCTGTCCAAGTCATGAAAATTAAGGCTTGTGTGTCAGAAAGATTTTGTCATCTACCCCAGTCCAAGTCAAGAAAATTAAGGCTTGTGTGGCAGAAAAACATTATTGTCTACCCCAGTCCAAGTCAAGAAAATGAAGGCTTGTGTGGCATAAAAACATTACATGTATTATATACCTGTACCACTGTCCAACTCAAGAAAATTAGGCCTTGTGTGGCAGAAAGGCATTATTATCTACCCCAGTCCAAGTCAAGAAAATAATGGGCTTGTGTGGCAGAAAGACATTACATGTATTATATACCTCTGTCCAAGTCATGAAAATTAAGGCTTGTGTGGCAGAAAGACATTATTATCTACTCCAGTCCAAGTCAAGAAAATTAAGGCTTGTGTGTCAAAAAGACATTATTATCTACCCCTGTCCAAGTCAAGAAGATTAAGGCTTGTGTGGCATAAAAAAACATTACATGTATTATATACCTCTGTCCAAGTCAAGCAAATTAGGGCTGGTGTGGCAGAAAGATATTGTCATCTACATGTACCCCAGTCCAAGTCAACAAAAATAGGGCTTGTGTGGCAGAAAGACATTATTATCTTCCCCTGTCCAAGTCAATAAAATTAGGGCTTGTGTGGCAGAAAGACATTATTGTCTACCCCTGTCCAAGTCAAGAAAATTAGGGCTTGTGTGGCAGAAAGACATTATTGTCTACCCCTGTCCAAGTCAAGAAAATTAGGGCTTGTGTGACAGAAAAACATTATTATCTACCCCTGTCCAAGTCAAGAAAATTAAGGCTTGTGTGGCAGAAAGACATTATTGTCTACCCCTGTCCAAGTCAAGAAAATTAGGGCTTGTGTGGCATAAAAAAAAACATTACATGTATTATATACCTCTGTCCAAGTCATGAAAATTAAGGCTTGTGTGTCAGAAAGATATTATTATCTACCCCTGTCCAAGTCCAGAAATTTAGGGCTTGTGTGGCATAAACAAAACATTACATGTATTATATACCTCTGTCCAAGTCATGAAAATTAAGGCTTGTGTGGCATAAAAACATTACATGTATTATATACCTGTACCACTGTCCAAGTCAAGAAAATTAAGGCTTGTGTGGCATAAAAACATTACATGTATTATATACCTGTACCACTGTCCAAGTCAAGAAAATTAGGGCTTGTGTGGCAGAAAGGCATTATTATCTTACCCAGTCCAAGTCAAGAAAATAATGGGCTTGTGTGGCAGAAAGACATTACATGTATTATATACCTCTGTCCAAGTCATGAAAATTAAGGCTTGTGTGGCAGAAAGACATTATTGTCTATCCCTGTCCAAGTCCAGAAAATTAGGGCTTGTGTGGCAGAAAAACATTATTGTCTACCCCTGTCCAAGTCATGAAAATTAAGGCTTGTGTGGCATAAAAACATTACATGTATTATATACCTGTACCACTGTCCAAGTCAAGAAAATTAGGGCTTGTGTGGCAGAAAGGCATTATTATCTACCCCAGTCCAAGTCAAGAAAATAATGGGCTTGTGTGGCAGAAAGACATTACATGTATTATATACCTCTGTCCAAGTCATGAAAATAAGGCTTGTGTGGCAGAAAGACATTATTATCTACTCCAGTCCAAGTCAAGAAAATTAAGGCTTGTGTGTCAGAAAGACATTACATGAATTATATACTTCTGTCCAAGTCAAGAAAATTAGGGCTTGTGTGGCAGAAAGACATTATTGTCTACTCCAGTCAAAGTCAAGGAAATTAAGGCTTGTGTTGCTAGAAAGATATTGTCATCTACCCCAGTCCAAGTCAAGTAAATTAAGGCTTGTGTGACAGAAAGACATTATTATCTACCCCTGTCCAAGTCAAGAAAATTAAGGCTTGTGTGGCAGAAAGACATTATTGTCTACCCCTGTCCAAATCCAGAAAATTAGGGCTTGTGTGGCATAAAAAAAAAAATTGCATGTATTATATACCTCTGTCCAAGTCATGAAAATTAAGGCTTGTGTGTCAGAAAGATTATGTCATCTACCCCAGTCCAAGTCAAGAAAATTAAGGCTTGTGTGGCAGAAAAACATTATTGTCTACCCCAGTCCAAGTCAAGAAAATGAAGGCTTGTGTGGCATAAAAACATTACATGTATTATATACCTGTACCACTGTCCAAGTCAAGAAAATTAGGGCTTGTGTGGCAGAAAGACATTATTGTCTACCCCTGTCCAAGTCAAGAAAATTAAGGCTTGTGTGACAGAAAGACATTATTATCTACCCCTGTCCAAGTCAAGAAATTTAGGGCTTGTGTGGCAGAAAGACATTATTATCTACTCCAGTCCAAGTCAAGAAAATTAAGGCTTGTGTGTCAAAAAGACATTATTATCTACCCCTGTCCAAGTCAAGAAAATTAGGGCTTGTGTGGCATAAAAAAAAACAATACATGTATTATATACCTCTGTCCAAGTCATGAAAATTAAGGCTTGTGTGTCAGAAAGATTTTGTCATCTACCCCAGTCCAAGTCAAGAAATTTAAGGCTTGTGTGGCAGAAAAACATTATTGTCTACCCCTGTCCAAGTCATGAAAATTAAGGCTTGTGTGGCATAAAAACATTACATGTATTATATACCTGTACCACTGTCCAAGTCAAGAAAATTAGGGCTTGTGTGGCAGAAAGGCATTATTATCTACCCCAGTCCAAGTCAAGAAAATAATGGGCTTGTGTGGCAGAAAGACATTACATGTATTATATACCTCTGTCCAAGTCATGAAAATAAGGCTTGTGTGGCAGAAAGACATTATTATCTACTCCAGTCCAAGTCAAGAAAATTAAGGCTTGTGTGTCAGAAAGACATTACATGAATTATATACATCTGTCCAAGTCAAGAAAATTAGGGCTTGTGTGGCAGAAAGACATTATTGTCTACTCCAGTCAAAGTCAAGGAAATTAAGGCTTGTGTTGCTAGAAAGATATTGTCATCTACCCCAGTCCAAGTCAAGTAAATTAAGGCTTGTGTGACAGAAAGACATTATTATCTACCCCTGTCCAAGTCAAGAAAATTAAGGCTTGTGTGGCAGAAAGACATTATTGTCTACCCCTGTCCAAATCCAGAAAATTAGGGCTTGTGTGGCATAAAAAAAAAAATTGCATGTATTATATACCTCTGTCCAAGTCATGAAAATTAAGGCTTGTGTGTCAGAAAGATTATGTCATCTACCCCAGTCCAAGTCAAGAAAATTAAGGCTTGTGTGGCAGAAAAACATTATTGTCTACCCCAGTCCAAGTCAAGAAAATGAAGGCTTGTGTGGCATAAAAACATTACATGTATTATATACCTGTACCACTGTCCAAGTCAAGAAAATTAGGGCTTGTGTGGCAGAAAGACATTATTGTCTACCCCTGTCCAAGTCAAGAAAATTAAGGCTTGTGTGACAGAAAGACATTATTATCTACCCCTGTCCAAGTCAAGAAATTTAGGGCTTGTGTGGCAGAAAGACATTATTATCTACTCCAGTCCAAGTCAAGAAAATTAAGGCTTGTGTGTCAAAAAGACATTATTATCTACCCCTGTCCAAGTCAAGAAAATTAAGGCTTGTGTGGCATGAAAAAACATTACATGTATTATATACCTCTGTCCAAGTCAAGAAAATTAGGGCTTTTGTGGCAGAAAGATATTGTCATCTACCCCAGTCCAAGTCAACAAAATTAGGGCTTGTGTGGCAGAAAGACATTATTATCTTCCCCTGTCCAAGTCAACAAAATTAGGGCTTGTGTGGCAGAAAGACATTATTGTCTACCCCTGTCCAACTCAAGAAAATTAGGGCTTGTGTGGCAGAAAGACATTATTGTCTACCCCTGTCCAAGTCCAGAAAATTAGGGCTTGTGTGGCATAAAAAAAAACATTACATGTATTATATACCTCTGTCCAAGTCATGAAAATTAAGGCTTGTGTGGCAGAACGACATTATTATCTTCCCCTGTCCAAGTCAACAAAATTAGGGCTTGTGTGGCAGAAAGACATTATTGTCTACCCCTGTCCAAGTCAAGAAAATTAGGGCTTGTGTGGCAGAAAGACATTATTGTCTACCCCTGTCCAAGTCAAGAAAATTAAGGCTTGTGTGACAGAAAAACATTATTATCTACCCCTGTCCAAGTCAAGAAAATTAAGGCTTGTGTGGCAGAAAGACATTATTGTCTACCCCTGTCCAAGTCAAGAATATTAGGGCTTGTGTGGCATAAAAAAAACATTACATGTATTATATACCTCTGTCCAAGTCTTGAAAATTAAGGATTGTGTGTCAGAAAGATATTGTCATCTACCCCAGTCCAAGTCATGAAAATTAAGGCTTGTGTGGCAGAAAGACATTATTATCTACCCCTGTCCAAGTCATGAAAATTAAGGCTTGTGTGGCAGAAAGGCATTATTATCTACCCCTGTCCAAGTCAAGAAAATTAAGGCTTGTGTGGCATAAAAACATTACATGTATTATATACCTGGGCTTGTGTGGCAGAAAGGCATTATTATCTACCCCAGTCCAGGTCAAGAAAATAATGGGCTTGTGTGGCAGAAAGACATTACATGTATTATATACCTCTGTCCAAGTCATGAAAATTAAGGCTTGTGTGGCAGAAAGACATTATTATCTACTCCAGTCCAAGTCAAGAAAATTAAGGCTTGTGTGTCAGAAAGACATTATTATCTTTCCCTGTCCAAGTCAAGAAAATTAGGGCTTGTGTGGCAGAAAGACATTAAAGGTATTATATACCTCTGTTCAAGTCATGAAAATTAAGGCTTGTGTGGCAGAACGACATTATTGTCTACCCCTGTCCAAGTCAAGAAAATTAAGGCTTGTGTGGCAGAAACACATTATTGTCTACCCCTGTCCAAGTCAAGCAAATTAGGGCTTGTGTGGCTGAAACACATTATTATCTACCCCAGTCCAAGTCATGAAAATTAACGCTTGTGTGGCAGAAAGACATTATTGTCTACCCCTGTCCAAATCAAGAAAATAGAGGCTTGTGTGTCAGAAAGACATTACATGAATTATATACTTCTGTCCAAGTCAAGAAAATTAGGGCTTGTGTGGCAGAAAAATATTATATACCTGTACCACTGTCCAAGTCAAGAAAATTAGGGCTTGTGTGGCAGAAAGACATTATTGTCTACCCCAGTCCAAGTCAAGAAAATTAAGGCTTGTGTTGCTAGAAAGATATTGTCATCTACCCCAGTCCAAGTCAAGAAAATTAAGGCTTGTGTGGCAGAAAGACATTATTGTCTACCCCTGTCCAAGTCAAGAATATTAGGGCTTGTGTGGCATAAAAAAAACATTACATGTATTATATACCTCTGTCCAAGTCATGAAAATTAAGGCTTGTGTGTCAGAAAGATATTGTCATCTACCCCAGTCCAAGTCATGAAAATTAAGGCTTGTGTGGCAGAAAGACATTATTATCTACCCCTGTCCAAGTCATGAAAATTAAGGCTTGTGTGGCAGAAAGACATTATTATCTACCCCTGTCCAAGTCAAGAAAATTAAGGCTTGTGTGGCATAAAAACAATACATGTATTATATACCTGGGCTTGTGTGGCAGAAAGGCATTATTATCTACCCCAGTCCAAGTCAAGAAAATAATGGGCTTGTGTGGCAGAAAGACATTACATGTATTATATACCTCTGTCCAAGTCATGAAAATTAAGGCTTGTGTGGCAGAAAGACATTATTATCTACTCCAGTCCAAGTCAAGAAAATTAAGGCTTGTGTGTCAGAAAGACATTATTATCTTTCCCTGTCCAAGTCAAGAAAATTAGGGCTTGTGTGGCAGAAAGACATTAAAGGTATTATATACCTCTGTTCAAGTCATGAAAATTAAGGCTTGTGTGGCAGAACGACATTATTGTCTACCCCTGTCCAAGTCAAGAAAATTAAGGCTTGTGTGGCAGAAACACATTATTGTCTACCCCTGTCCAAGTCAAGAAAATTAGGGCTTGTGTGGCTGAAACACATTATTATCTACCCCAGTCCAAGTCATGAAAATTAAGGCTTGTGTGGCAGAAAGACATTATTGTCTACCCCTGTCCAAGTCAAGAAAATAGAGGCTTGTGTGTCAGAAAGATATTACATGAATTATATACTCCAGTCCAAGTCAAGAAAATTAAGGCTTGTGTGTCAGAAAGACATTACATGAATTATATACTTCTGTCCAAGTCAAGAAAATTAGGGCTTGTGTGGCAGAAAGACATTATTGTCTACCCCAGTCCAAGTCAAGAAAATTAAGGCTTGTGTTGCTAGAAAGATATTGTCATCTACCCCAGTCCAAGTCAAGAAAATTAAGGCTTGTGTGACAGAAAAACATTATTATCTACCCCTGTCCAAGTCAAGAAAATTAAGGCTTGTGTGGCAGAAAAACATTATTGTCTACCCCTGTCCAAGTCAAGAATATTAGGGCTTGTGTGGCATAAAAAAAACATTACATGTATTATATACCTCTGTCCAAGTCATGAAAATTAAGGCTTGTGTGTCAGAAAGATATTGTCATCTACCCCAGTCCAAGTCATGAAAATTAAGGCTTGTGTGGCAGAAAGACATTATTATCTACCCCTGTCCAAGTCATGAAAATTAAGGCTTGTGTGGCAGAAAGACATTATTATCTACCCCTGTCCAAGTCAAGAAAATTAAGGCTTGTGTGGCATAAAAACATTACATGTATTATATTACCTGGGCTTGTGTGGCAGAAAGGCATTATTATCTACCCCAGTCCAAGTCAAGAAAATAATGGGCTTGTGTGGCAGAAAGACATTACATGTATTATATACCTCTGTCCAAGTCATGAAAATTAAGGCTTGTGTGGCAGAAAGACATTATTATCTACTCCAGTCCAAGTCAAGAAAATTAAGGCTTGTGTGTCAGAAAGACATTATTATCTTTCCCTGTCCAAGTCAAGAAAATTAGGGCTTGTGTGGCAGAAAGACATTAAAGGTATTATATACCTCTGTTCAAGTCATGAAAATTAAAGCTTGTGTGGCAGAACGACATTATTGTCTACCCCTGTCCAAGTCAAGAAAATTAAGGCTTGTGTGGCAGAAACACATTATTGTCTACCCCTGTCCAAGTCAAGAAAATTAGGGCTTGTGTGGCTGAAACACATTATTATCTACCCCAGTCCAAGTCATGAAAATTAAGGCTTGTGTGGCAGAAAGACATTATTGTCTACCCCTGTCCAAGTCAAGAAAATAGAGGCTTGTGTGTCAGAAAGATATTACATGAATTATATACTCCAGTCCAAGTCAAGAAAATTAAGGCTTGTGTGTCAGAAAGACATTACATGAATTATATACTTCTGTCCAAGTCAAGAAAATTAGGGCTTGTGTGGCAGAAAGATATTATATACCTGTACCACTGTCCAAGTCAAGAAAATTAGGGCTTGTGTGGCAGAAAGACATTATTGTCTACCCCAGTCCAAGTCAAGAAAATTAAGGCTTGTGTTGCTAGAAAGATATTGTCATCTACCCCAGTCCAAGTCAAGAAAATTAAGGCTTGTGTGACAGAAGACATTATTATCTACCCCTGTCCAAGTCCAGAAAATTAGGGCTTGTGTGGCAGAAAGACATTATTGTCTACCCCTGTCCAAGTCCAGAAAATTAAGGCTTGTGTGGCATAAAAACATTATTATCTACCCCTGTCCAAGTCAAGAAAATTAAGGCTTGTGTGGCAGAAAGACATTATTATCTACCCCTGTCCAAGTCAAGAAAATTAAGGCTTGTGTGGCAGAAAGACATTATTGTCTACCCCTGTCCAAGTCAAGTAAATTAAGGCTTGTGTGACAGAAAGACATTATTATCTACCCCTGTCCAAGTCAAGAAAATTAGGGCTTGTGTGACAGAAAGACATTATTATCTACCCCTGTCCAAGTCAAGAAAATTAAGGCTTGTGTGACAGAAAGACATTATTATCTACCCCTGTCCAAGTCAAGAAAATTAGGGCTTGTGTGACAGAAAGACATTATTATCTACCCCTGTCCAAGTCAAGAAAATTAAGGCTTGTGTGGCAGAAAGACATTATTATCTACCCCTGTCCAAGTCAAGAAAATTAAGGCTTGTGTGACAGAAAGACATTATTATCTACCCCTGTCCAAGTCAAGAAAATTAGGGCTTGTGTGACAGAAAGACATTATTATCTACCCCTGTCCAAGTCAAGAAAATTAAGGCTTGTGTGGCAGAAAGACATTATTGTCTACCCCTGTCCAAGTCCAGAAAATTAGGGCTTGTGTGGCATAAAAAAAAACCATTACATGTATAATATACCTCTGTCCGAGTCATGAAAATTAAGGCTTGTGTGTCAGAAAGATATTGTCATCTACCACAGTCCAAGTCAAGAAAATTAAGGCTTGTGTGGCAGAAAAACATTATTGTCTACCCCAGTCCAAGTCAAGAAAATTAAGGCTTGTGTGGCAGAAAGGCATTATTATCTACCCCAGTCCAAGTCTAGAAAATAATGGGCTTGTGTGGCAGAAAGACATTACATGTATTATATACCTCTGTCCAAGTCATGAAAATTAAGGCTTGTGTGGCAGAAAGACATTATTATCTACTCCAGTCCAAGTCAAGAAAATTAAGGCTTGTGTGTCAGAAAGACATTATTATCTTTCCCTGTCCAAGTCAAGAAAATTAGGGCATGTGTGGCAGAAAGACATTACATGTATTATATACCTCTTTTGAAGTCATGAAAATTAAGGCTTGTGTGGCAGAACGACATTATTGTCTACCCCTGTCCAAGTCAAGAAAATTAAGGCTTGTGTGGCAGAAACACATTATTGTCTACCCCTGTCCAAGTCAAGAAAATTAGGGCTTGTGTGGCTGAAACACATTATTATCTACCCCAGTCCAAGTCATGAAAATTAAAGCTTGTGTGGCAGAAAGACATTATTGTCTACCCCTGTCCAAGTCAAGAAAATAGAGGCGTGTGTGGCAGAAAGACATTATTATCTACCCCAGTCCAAGTCAAGAAAATTAAGGCTTGTGTGTCAGAAAGACATTATTATCTTCCCCTGTCCAAGTCAAGAAAATTAGGGCTTGTGTGGCAGAAAGACATTACATGTATTATATACCTCTGTCCAAGTCGTGAAAATTAAGGCTAGTGTGGCAGAACGACATTATTGTCTACCCCTGTCCAATTCAAGAAAATTAAGGCTTGTGTGGCATCAAAAAACATTACATGTATTATATACACTGCACACACAAAACCATCCACCCATGACACACACACACACAGAGCCATACACTGCCTACTACTTTGCTTACAAATACTACACACTAACAAGTCACACACACACACACACACACACAAGTACTGCAGATGAGCATAGTACCTAGCTACCTGGATGTCAACTGTAGATGGCACTATTCCGTTTGGCTACTTGGACACAACCCCTCTCTAAAATTTGGACATTTATTTTGGGCTTTTTTTTGGGAGAAATTTTTCTTGTGTGACTAAATCTTAGTTGATTAGAAATGACATGTCAGACATCTTAGACACTGAATATGATAGTTTTCTTGTGTGGCTAGACACACAAGTCTAAAGTGACACACAAGGATATCTCATACGTAAAACTAAACACACAAGCATACCATCGCAAACTCGGACGTACAGACGTACGGACGTACGGACGGACAACCCGAAAACATGATGCCTCCGGCACCACCTTCGGTGGCGGAGGCATAAAAATATATGAATGATAGACAACTTACGCAGCACTGGGTTTCTTGGGCTGTTGGCCACCTGTATTGTCCTGCTTTCCTGCTTTCTTCTTGTTATTGTTGAACTGGTTGGTCTGTTGCCCCTGCCCCCGACCAGCTGGGCTATCCACCATCGGGGAGGGGTGCATGCCGGAGCGCTTGTTTGGAAGACTGAAGCGTATGCCCTGGGTGTCTGATGGCTCTGTAATGAAATGGTGATTTGAAAGTTGGTTTCAATGGGGCATTATTAGAAGGCGAATAGACACCAGGGGAGTGTTTCACAAAGACTAAGATTGACCTTAAGTTGGACTTAACTATGGCAGGCCATTCATGCCACTTTTTTCTCTCATCATTTACTGGCATTGGTTTCTCAAGGGACATACCAATCATGGTCACAAATCTACAGAGCTTACATTTTTTTGATAGTTCATCAGTGAAGTAAAAAATATTATCTAGAGATCATAATTGAGAGAATAAAAGGTAATAGCAACCGGTGGCATGAATGGCGTGCCATAGTTAAGTCCAACTTAAAAGAGCCAATCTTAGTCTTTGTGAAACATCCCTCAGCTCTAGTTACAATTGCTCTGTGGTTGATTTCCTACACTATCCCACTTGCTAACTTCAATCCTGGATCAAACATCTATACCTAACCATTAAACCCTATGCCTAAAACCCAATTGCAAACCTATCCTTAACCCTTTACCTTTGATGAAATAAAGCCAGGAGCAAATAATAAATAATAACTAGATGGAATTTTGACTGCGCGCAGTCGAAAATGATGCCTCCGCCATAGAGCAATTTAAACAAGTTTGGAGTTTAAATCTCCAGTGGTTCTTGAGATATCATGATAACAATCTCAATGTATGGAATTTCATAAGTTGACCTCTGTGACCCTTGACCTTTGACCTACGTGCTCCAAAATCTAATCAGATTGTCTTCCTATAGTGATACACACTATCATTAAGTTTGAAGTTTAAATCTCCAGTGGTTCTTGATATATTATGATATGGTGATACATACTATCATTAAGTTTGAAGTGAAAATTCTCCAGTGGTTCTTGAGATATCGCGATAACGATCTCAATGTATGGAATTTCATAAGTTGACCTCTGTGACCCTTGACCTTTGACCAGATTGTCTTCCTATGGTGATACACACTATCATTAAGTTTGAAGTTTAAATCTCCAGTGGTTCTTGAGATATTATGATAACAATCTCAATGTATGGAATTTCATAAGTTGACCTCTGTGACCCTTGACCTTTGACCTACGTGCTCCAAAATCTAATCAGATCGTCTTCCTATGGTGATACATACTATCTTTAAGTTTGAAGTTTTTACATCTGCAGTGGTTCTTGAGATATCATGATAACAATCTCAATGTATGGAATTTCATAAGTTGACCTCTACGACCCTTGACCTTTGACCTACGTGCTCCAAAATGTAATCAGATTGTTTTCCTATAGTGATACACACTATCACTAAGTTTGAAGTTTAAATCTCCAGTGGTTCTTGAGATATCATGATAACAATCTCAATGTATGGAATTTCATAAGTTGACCTCTGTAACCCTTGACCTTTGACATACGTGCTCCAAAATCTAATCAGATCGTCTTCCTATGGTGATACATACTATCCTTAAGTTTGAAGTTTAAATCTCAAATGGTTCTTGAGATATCGCGCTAACAAACTCAATACAAGGAATTTCATAAGTTGACCTCTGTGACCTGTGACCTTTGACCTACGTACTCCAAAATCTAATCAGATCGTCTTCCTATGGTGATAAATACTATTCCCGAGTCTTAAGTTTAAATCTTAAATGGTTCTTGAGATATTGTGATAACGGTCAAACGGGACGGACAACCCGAAAACATGATGCCTCTGGCACCACCTTCGGTGGCGGAGGCATAATAAAAACGGTGCTTATAAAGCGCTTTCCACCAAAGTCTCCAAGCGCTATACGGACGGAGGGACGGACGGACAACCCGAAAACATGATGCCTCCGGCACCACCTTCGGTGGCGGAGGCATAATAAAAACGGTGCTTATAAAGCGCTTTCCACCAAAGTCTCCAAGCGCTATAACAAACAAAATACAATGATAAACAATTACCATACATATTAAGCAAAACAAAAAATAACAAATACACCTACAAATTACAATATGAATTAAAAATCAGTGTGAACAGATTAAGATAATCATCAAAAGCAATTTTGAATAAATGTGTCTTAAGACAAGTTTTAAATTGGGTGACAGTCTGACAGTTTTTGACATGTAAAGGTAGTTTGTTCCAAAGTTCAGGAGAAGCTTTTAAAAAAAAAGCGATGACCATAAGAAAGAGTTGACACCGAAGTAGACACCAGGTTTAATTGTGAAGATGACCGTAGATTGCATGAATGTTTGTCAAATCACCCATAGATGCTTACAGGTCAAAGGAACATTGATTGACAAGGTGATAGAGGATATGTGCCTTTAATACACAAGGGCACAAGCTCACCAACTTTCTCTCTATAGGGATAGCTGCACTCCTAGACTGCTGCTCTATCCACTGAAGCATAGGGCCTCCTCAGCAAACCGGGGTAGGAATACAGTGCGTCCCAGAAAAACGAAATCCAGAGTTATCAATGTTTTATCATAACTTAATCACAATTACAATTAATAAATGACACATATTTGTAAAGCTTAGATCCTCCTCTTTCAGTTGATGCAACTCATAAGATGCATATTTCACGCATGAGTGATTAAAAACAATTTGAAGAGAGGAAACTAAAAGTCATTTTAGGGCGGTATCTGAATTTCAAAGAGAAAATCACATTTCTAGAAGGTTCATTTTTTGCCCTTTCATGTGACACCTCAATCAGGAAAAATGAGCCAGGATTAACAAAGTTCTGTCGGTTGTTTCCTTGAGGATCAGCCATGCATCAAGTCTTTCGTAGGATTTAAGCTTCACAAATATGTGTCCTTTATTAATTATAAATATAATTGTGATTAATTCTGGGACGCACTGTATAAACTTGGCTTACAAATGCTATAACTGTCTCTCTGGTTGTATGCCACAGACAATTCGCCAGTACCTAGAGCATTTTACTTTCAACCTAGCGGGGAAGCATGCTTCATGTGTTGAGCAAACAAGGTCGCGCTGGATTCATCTGGCACATCACCCTCCACTCTGACTTACAAAATACATAGAAAGTATTAATATCTTACAGAAATCCTTTGAATTCCTTGGATGTCTCACAACTCCATTTATTCATAAGAGTGATTGCTATTTTACAAAAGTCTAATGAAAGCAAGAATCATTTGGTACTCACGCTGCTGGTAGCTTTTGTTCCATCGTGAGCCCGTGTGCAGCTGCTGCGATTCCTGCCTAAACTTTGTGGCCTCGGAGAAACCGCGCCCATCTCCCCCTCTTCCTCCCCCTCCTCCGCCTCCGTCACTCTCCCCACTTACCTGTGCCTGGGATTGGTGTGGCGGGTTGGCGGAGGAGGTCTTGGACGAGGGGGGCGGCAGCGGGGGCGGGGGTGAAGGGGTGGGTTTGCCCAGTAGTGAAAGGGGAGGGGCGGGAGGAGGTGGAGGGGGGCCCTGGGCCATGGGTCCTCTGGGACGTTGCGGGGGGAAGCCTGGTCCTCCGTGGTCACCGAAAGGAGGTCGAGGCCTGTACGTTGGATACATACCCTGTTTTTAAAAAAATCAAAAAAAGAGTTTGAATCTTCAGAGGAAAACTGCATTTAACTTGTACAAGGCAAAGATCAGTGATCAGCTGCAAATGCATTAACATCAACATCTATGTCCAGTACAGTAAACAAATAATATTTTTGGGTCACTCTTCACATGTTAAGACATATAAACATATATTCTGAGGACAACGAATTAGTTAACAATCAACAGATCGCTTCTTACAAATATATTCATATTTTACCAATTAATCTCTTATAATTAATCGGTGACACGACATTTGCTCCTGCGACAATTGCTCCGGGCTTTATTTCGTCTAAGATGTAGGGTTAGGGTTAGGGTTTCAATAGGGTTTTATGTTAGGTTTAGGGTTGGGTTTAGGGTAGGGTATAGTGTTGAATCCAGGGTTGAAGTTAGCCATTCGATTAGTGTATGAAATTTACAGCGGAGCAATTGTCGCCGGAGCAAATGTCATGGAATCAATTAATCTCCAACTAAGATAACATGTGGCAACTTCCATACAAGCCTGAAATAGATAAAGGTGATTTATGAACAAAAACAAAAACACAAACAACAAAAGCAAACCATGCACTTCTGATTATTTAAATATACTTACAAGTGGATGCAAAAGTTGAATGCAACATATTCAGATTTGTTTAAAGATTGTAATTACCAAAGTAGAGACTAATTTCTGTCCCTTTTTACTTACCCCTGGGGGTCGAGGGTAGCCATGCATGCCTTGGAAGCCTGGGCCTCCTCTCATGTGGGGAGGGGGTGCCGGCGGCATGCCATAACCTGGGCCTGGGCCGTATCCTGGGTAGGTTGGGTACATCCCTCCTCCTCCCCTTCCTCCATACTGCTGACCATAATAATTACCTTCAATGGGAAAAAAAGGGAAGAAAAAAGCACAATATAATTCATGTTTTATTAAAGACAGCAGTCCTTGCATTGTGCAATACTAACTGAAATTCTATTAATCTGTATTAAAGAGTGTTGTCAAGAATGAGGCAAAAATTAAAATTCATAAGCCTACTATACCCTTTTCTAACTGCACTGATTTTCATCGGATGCATCCGGACGCATCCGATGAAACGGCCAGTTAGAAAGCAACAGAGGAGAAAAGGGCGATTAAATAGCCGATGAAGAGGAGAGAAATAGGCGATTAAATTCTCCTGCTCAAGAGCAGAAGAAATTCTCATTCTATCGGTGTGACATCGATGAAACTGCCAGTTAGAAAACGTTCGGGAGAAAAAGGCGATTAAAACAGCGATTAAAATGGTCAAAAGTCGCAGTATACACGCGCTTTATCGTAACCAGCTGTGTTTGTTGACTTATGGTTGAACATGCTGCATGCTAGCTAGATGGAGCGCTGCCTAATAATTACGCAATAATTCTTCACTTCCAGCAAGGGCTCGTCACAGCGAGCGAATTTCAGCGGCAGTTAGAAAACAACATGGGGAAAACTGCGGTTTCACCTTTGTTTACATAAGGAAAATTCAATCGGTATTTTCATGGGTGTGACTCCAGTCTAACTCTTTAGTTACAACCAACTCTAAATCAAGCTTAAAACAGCGTCGGTTAAAATTTGAAGTAGTATGTGAGCCATCTAGACTTTCAGTTGGTAATGTACATTACATGAAACCTAGCCCTAAGTCCTTGATGAAAAAAGGCCCAAAGCAAAAAGGTGGCCAGTGCCCCCGTCTTAAAAAGACTTAAAAAGTCCTCCAATCAATCGTAAGTTTGCAGTCTCTAAATCTTTTATGTACATAGTTGCGTTTGATATCAACTCTTTGTAAGATTGGGCCCAGGGCATGTTGCCAGAGAAAATTGTCCAATGACCTACCATACATATTCATCTGATTCTGATGTTGCTGGCTCATGAAGTCTGGTGCTTCCTGAGGTGTGGGTTCTTTCTGTTTTGGGCTCTTGTTTTCCCCATCCACTTTCTTCTTCTCCGGTGAGGTCTTGCTCTCCTTCCCGCTTCCTTCTGCAGAAGACCCAGCCTCCCCAGAGCTGTCGCCAAGTTTTTCCAGTGCCTTACGGGCTATGTCCCAGGCTGTTTGAGGTCCTGGGGGTGCCGGGGCTGCTCCATACTGCTGCGACCTGAAAATGATGATGAGAATTTGACATACAGAATGATAATAGGGTGTCTGAAAGAATTTTCAATTTTACTGTTTTTCACCATTATGGTTGGATAATTGAAAAAAAACATATAATCAGAATAAATTTCAGGACTCACCTATGTTTCTATAAAAAAAAATACAGCCCCCCAGAATCTAGGCAATATTCGTCCGCATTTTGTCAGAATTGACGAAAAAGACGTACACGCAGGGTTATCTTGTTTTGCTAAATTTAGCAAAACAGCGGCATTGCGCAATATGCAAGGGTATGCGTGCAAGCGAACGTGTGTTGCATAGCTACATGCGCTACTTGAGCATGATCGCAAGCTCCACCTCCACCTATTCGCCAATACACAAACACACACGCGGTCCAAATTGCATAAGCAAGTGCAGATTCTTTGCGCTGTCGCCATGGGTTTGGGCTGAGCAGCGCTCACGCTTCCCTATTTACCTGATCCGAAAAATGGGGGGAACAGTATTTTCAAACTGTAATAACTTTTGATCCCTTGGGGCTAGAGAAAAAACAAGCGCATGGATAGGCAAATTCATGCAAAAAAATATATTCAAAAAATTGACTTGGAAACACATCAGACAATTAGTCTGAACCGAGTCAGGAGCAAATTTGAAGAAATTATATTTTTAAATGTTGTAAAACCAAAGATATAAGAAGAAAACTGACCAAGTATCTGTACTAAAAATCGTACATGTAAAATTGGTCGTAGACATTCGACAGCTGAAAATGACGCGCACGCTTGCGTTACGTGTGTTCTCAAATCCTAAATCGTACCCCACACACACACACTCTCGCCATACCGCGAATGGTCCGTCGTGGGGAGCTAGCCGGCTGAGAGTTTGCCAGCGATACCAACGCACCTTCGGAGCTCCGCAGCGCGCCATTTTAGCGGAACTCAAAAGGTTCGAGGTGGGAAGGTGGCGGGCTAGCTTTTTGCCAAAACAACGCTAGATCGTCTGCTGGCAAAGTGAAAATAACTACAATCGAGAACATCGTCGGTTTCTTAACTTTTCAGTGAGATAATTCTGAATTCTAATTGAGACTATATAATAAATTAAATTGACAAAGAAACCTTGGTAGATCTCTTATAACTATACAAAAGCTTGTTTATTTCTTCATTTGACATTTGTTTTCGAGCCATTTTTTTGTGCCCGAGTCAATGCAAACTATGTATTACCAAACTTTCAACACGCAAGGAACGGGGAACACTCACGGTATCAAATTCGTTGCAAAAAAAAAATTCAAGAGTGATTTTGAAGCAGTGAAGAAAATTGGCGCTGCGATGCACAGAAATATACTTGAAAGAAACTTTAAAAATCACAACTGTATTTTCAGAAAATCATATTTGTATTACCGTACCTTGATTTGATTTGATTTGATTTGATTTGATTTATTTACCAACAGCAATACATTTTCATACATTTTATACAATAATTACATTTACAGGAAGAGAAACTATTGGTTGGTAAAAAGGGGCCAGATAATAGCACATGTGCTAGTCGAGCCTAACCCCTTAAACAACTAAACAAAGTATTTTGGTACAAATCAGTTTAGAGAATGTAACAAAACAAAAAATAATTAATTTACTTTTACAATCGATGCTTTAAAAAAACAAAAAACAAGAATCAGTACTCAATAATGTCTTACAATATACAAACTAATAATGTAAAATATGAATTATGAATTGTGTACACTTGATATTTCATTCATGACTTGTTCAACAAATGACTTGTAACAGAATTCCGAAACCTATTTCTAGACCTTGTCAATCTGACATCAACAGGTAATCTATTCCAAAATTCACTGCCCACAAAAGACAATGAAAATTGACCTTGTGTCGTTCTTAATTTTGGAAGACGTAATTGTCCATCTTCTTTTTGTCTTGTGGAAAAGCTATGTTCTATAATGTCACAGTACTCTATCAAAATATGAGGCAAATTGCCATTGACTAGATCAAACATGAAAGTAGAAATGGATAAATTATGTAAATTATACACATTTAGGATTCGCAATCTTTTAAATAATGGATCTGAAGGAGTTCTCCATTCACTAAATGTTATGGCACGAACTGCCATTTTCTGTGAATATAATATACTTCTAAGATTAGTCTTATAAGTGCTTCCCCACACCTCTATTCCTTAAGAAATGTGTGGTTGTATAAATGCTTTATATAATAATATCAGAGTACGAATAGGAACAAAATGTCGCAATCTAAATAGCACTCCAACTTTCTTTCTAATACACTGATTTACAAAACGAATATGACTCTTCCAAGACAAATGTCTATCAATGTGAACCCCAACAAAAGTGGCAACATCAACCTCTTTAATTTCCTCGCCAGCGATTTTTAGTTTACCATTTATACCTATTTTTTTCCTTCTACTACATATTAACATGAAATTAGTTTTCATTGAATAAATTGTAAGTTTGTTAGCAGTGCACCACTTATGTATCTTCTGTATGTTGTTATTCACTTCATTTCACCCTGGTCAGCAGAAAAAGTATGAAATAGATTGGAGTCATCGGCAAACAGCCGAAAATTGAAATAATCAGTAACAGTTGGCAAATCATTTATATAGATTAAAAACAGAGTTGGCCCTAATACTGATCCTTGTGGAACACCACATCTTATCCTTTTCCTTTCTGATAACGTTTGACCACACTGGACAAACTGAAATTGGTTACTGAGATAATCCTTTACCCATTCTAGAGGTAACCCTCAAATGCCATAACTAGATAGTTTACCTAGTAATATATTATGATTAATTGTGTCAAATGCTTTTTTAAAGTCGATGAACATACCCAGAGTTACTTTTCCCTGATCTATAGATTTCAAAGTTCAATTTATCAAGTTGATCAAAGACAATTTAGTGCTATATTTCTTTCGGAATCCATATTGATGGTAATAGAATATATCATTTTTTTCTAGAAATTGTATCAATCTGATATTTATCAATTTTTCTAAAACTTTACCGATGACAGGTACATGTAAAACCGATATTGGTCTATAATTACCTGGATCTTCTCTTGGCCCTTTTTTGTGTAGGGGAGTAACCTTTGCAATCTAGTTGTGAGTTGTTTATAACTCAGATTTTATGAAGATTTGTCAGAAAAAAATGTCAATTTTTTTCCGTTTGGTAGTCATTTCTAGGCTAATATTTAAAAAGTTGCATCAGTAATGGGCCTGATGTTTCCCTTTTTGTACTCGCATGTTATTTCTACTTATTAAACATAGGATGGTTAGGGGTAAGACCGGATAACATTATAAAAAAGATATATCCTTCCACCCATATCCAAGTTTTGGGCTGATTATTGCCGACCCACGCAGCAAGGCCATTCAGATTTTCGTACGCGCACAAAGCGCCCTCTAGTGCCCCATGAATGTCCCTAGCATTGATAGATTCCTTAAGAATGGGAATACTTATCTGTCGAGTCATGCATATTCAGCAATTTCGAGCGAATGGCGCTCTAATAGTCTATCATGAATATTCATATTTGCTCCGCCGCTACCGCGCATGCGTACTTTCTCTTTGCCATGTTGAATTGAAGATACAACAAGGATGAATCGTCGGGTTAGGACGAAGAATCGCCCTTTTTCCCATCAAAGACTTCTTCAAGTTCTTATTATAATTTCAAGTGGTTGGAAAGATGCCCAGAGGAGTCAAAAAAACATTGTAAGCAGTAGGGGCGGGGCGCTGGTCCGGGAATGATTGTCCTCATAAATGAGGATATCCTCATAAACGCAGACAAAATGCGTCCTAAAAAATAAGGATCGTCTGCATTCTCCAGGACGTTATCTACCGTTACGGGTCAAATTTTGGATAGGTTTCTGAACAAGCGCCAAATTTGGGATAGAATCTAGGTTTCTGAACAAGAGCAAATTTTGGATAGGTTTCTGAACAAGCGCTGACGATCCTTATTGTAATTACTACCTCTTTACATTGTGAAAAATATGTGACCCAACCCGCTGTTACTTTCGATCGTTTTCAAAATCTGGCTCTGGAGCTCCGACGCCTTCGGCATCGCCGTCGGAGCTGCCTGGAGCTGGAGTTACCTGCTAAGTTACGGGTACATCGAGGCGGATCAACACATCACTGCACTGCCTCATCTCTCCCGGCATTTCACACACAAACGACAAACGTGCATTGCAAAGCGATCATTTCATTCAACTCACCACTGAGCAG
This sequence comes from Strongylocentrotus purpuratus, assembly GCF_000002235.5. Classification (NCBI taxonomy): domain Eukaryota; kingdom Metazoa; phylum Echinodermata; class Echinoidea; order Camarodonta; family Strongylocentrotidae; genus Strongylocentrotus; species Strongylocentrotus purpuratus. Next base: position 986,334 of record NW_022145570.1, on the reverse strand, counting down.
CCTGGGCTGCAGGAGAAATTGTCCAAGGGTTGGTCGTCATCGATTGCTTGACAAATATTTATTTCAGCCACTTGATAAATTTTGAAATTTTTCAAGGATGAGATAACCAGAGTCTGCCTGCAATAGAAAAAGAAGTAATTTGGGCTTGTGTTCCGATCTGCTGCTCAAGCTCTCAACTTCTCGTCGCGATTTCGATTGTATCGCTAAACAAATCGTCCTGAAAAAATTGCCCTATAGAAAATTCGGTCATCGATTTTCGCCACGCACTTTTTGAAAATTTGCGTCAAAAGAACATGATTACTTATTCGTTCTTGTCTCACTAAAACTCAAATATTTTTTATTTTCTATCCATTCTGTTATAGTCCGACAAGAAAGATTGTTCTCCCCTCTCAAAATGGCTGTTGAGCTGAGTTTAGGGCCATGAGTTTTAAATTAAGCGATTTTCTAGATATTTCAGAAGATGTATTATGAATAGCCTTTTTTATGTGTCTTTTAATTCCTATAAATATGGTCGTTTAACATAAATCGAGTCCCCAGGGATTTTCCAATTAGTTCCACCAAAGGCAGGTTACCCTTGCAGTGTTGGAAAGAGAGAGAGAGAGAGAGAGGGGGAGGGAGAGAGAGATGTGCCCCTCCCCCTCTCTTCCCCCCCCCCTCTCTCTCTCTCTCTCTCTCTCTCTCTCTCTCTCTCTCTCTTTTCTCACTCACTCTTTCGTCTCTCTCTAAATCTATCTATCTATAAATCTCTCTATTTCAATTTATATCTAAAGCCAAGGGCTGATGTTGCTTTTTTACACTATCGACAGTAACATTTCTGTCAAGTTATTTCTGAACTAATTATAATCCATCTTTCTCTGTGAAGCTTAATACGCATGCACACTGGATTTATGTTGAATCATTTTCAAAATGGTAGATTAACATTTTGAACATGCTGCATCCAACAATATAAAGGTTGAATCTAGCAGGTTAAAAGTGTCAATCCGGGCATCAATCTGACATTTTGAAAAAGTAATCACTCCTCGTATGGTGATTTAAAAATTCAGTTTTTAGCGTGTTACACTTTCAATGAAATTGATGAAAACCTTCGTTGTTAATGGAGCCAAACTATATGGGATATTAAAATGTTTTCTCTGCTTTTACTCTTTCTCTCATGTTGTTTTCTTCCCAGAGAGAGGTATATATTGCTGTATTACACGGGGTGTCTTTACACCATTTTTGTTTATGACGGGGATCGAGGGGCTCGCGCTACATACCATCATACAACTGATACATAGACTAAAATGAATCGAGTCCCAAAATTGTTAAATTACAGTGCAGCCTATAAGTAACGCGATATAAGAAAAAATGACGACTGGTGAAGATTAACTTGAAATGTTATTTTAAAAATTCAGGCAGTAAACAAAAAAAGTCCCCTTTATTTCATTGCAGGGGTGGGGGTCACGCCTTAATTGATAGTCGCCTGACCGCCTCTACCAATATCACATCTTGTTTTTTCTGAACTCTCCAGAAATTGCTACTTTTCAGGCCCGGTATTTATTATTCTGCAGAGTGCAGACTGCGGCTTATGAGCAATAAACTGATGGGTATTTCATTACAGGCTTATGGGCGTCTCCTGTTTATTAGTATTGTTTTTGTTTGTTTAATCTCATGTTGATCAATGAAGAAATGAATAAATAAATGCAATTAATTTATGATTAAACATACATGTCATATTTTATATAATAAAGTATAAAATTAGTTAAATCCTAGCTAAGCCGTCCTATATTTGTCTCCTTTATGTGCAGAGGCGGCGCTCCCGGGGGCAGGGGGCACTGTGCCCCCACTTTTTCAATTACCCACAAAGTGTCCCTTTTACTTTGACTATTGCCCCTAATACTTTGTAAATTGCCCCTTCTCCTTTTCACCTCTGATGAGTGCCCCTTTTATGTTGACACCTGCCCCTTTTCCTTCGACCAGTTCCCATTTTTATTTGCAATAAGTGTCCATATTCCATTCTCATATAGGTTCCCTTTTTAATATCTAGTAAGAGCGCCTTTTCAGGTACGAGAAGTGCCCCTTCTAACTTTTGGTAAGTGCCCCCATTCACCTCTGATAATTGCCCTATTCAAATCTGATAGGTGCCTCTTTTACTTCGACAAGTGCCCCTTTTCCTTTGTAAGAAGTGCCCCTCTCTCTTTTTAACTCGGATAAGCGCACCTTTTATGTTCACATGTGCACCTTTTCCTTTCTAAAAAATGCCTTTCCTTATGATAAGTGCCTAACCCCCATATAAAAAAGAGAGCCTCTTCCCCTTCTCGTTAGTACCCCTTTTCATCTCTGGTAAATAACCCTTTTCAGGTTCGAGAAGTAGTACTCCTTTTCACCTCAGATAAATGCCCCCTTCACCTCCGATAATTGTCCCTATTCAAATCTGAGAGATGCTCTTTTTACTTTGACCAGTGTCCCTTCCCCTCCTGATAGGTGCTCTTTTCATCTCCGATGAGTGCCCCTTCTCAACTTTAATAAATGCCCCTTTTATTTTGACACGTGCCCCGCTTATTTCAAAAGGTGCCTCTCTTTCTTTTTAATATAAGGAGCCACTTCCCCCTTCTCATAAAAGCCCCGCTTCACCTCTGATAAATATGCCTATTAAAATCTGATAGATGCCCCTCTTCTTTCAACAAATGCACATTTTCCTTTATAATAAGTGCCCCTTTTCATATCTGGTCAGTGCCCTTTTTCACCTCTGATAATTTCCCTTTTAACAATGGTACATGCCTATTTTCCTTTCTAATAAGGGACCTATCCCCATTTCATAATTGCCCTTTTTCACCCCTGAAAAATGCCTTTATCAAAAGCCGATGGGTGCCCCTTTTCCCTCGACAAATGCCCATTTGCCATTCTCATAAGTGCCCCTTTTCATCTCTGTTGAGTGCCTCTTTTCAGGTGTAAGAAATATCCCATTTTCACCTCATAAGTGTACTTTGACACCGTTGTTCCTTTTCTTTTCTAATAAGTGTCTGTATCCCTTGCGATAAGTGTCCCCTTTCCCCTTTATCATTAAACGTGCCCCTAATTTATAGCGACTTCGACCAATTTCCACCAACTTCGCTCGCTATACGCTCGCTCGCATTATGATAGATGATATAATCGTGTTACTTATCAAAAATAAGCACATTCTCATTATGAGAATGTGCTTATAAATAATCCCATCAGGATTGGGGTTTTTCCTCTTTCGCTCGCAAAAGAATATTCAGACCATCACACCAACTGCAAAAGTATGATGCATAACAAAATCTTGTATGAGTATAGAGAAATAAAAAGTGAAATCATTCCTGATAATGTAATCACTGTTTATAGGGATATATACCAATGTATACCAACAAATGTATATTTTCACGTTGAGAATTCCCTTCGTAGGTGCCCTTTTTCCAGAAAGTGCCTTTTTTCGTTGGTGCCCCCCCCCTCCCCCCACTTTGGAAGTCGCTCCACCGTCTCTGTTTATAGGGATTCCTAAAGTGCCCAATTGAAGTTGATGATGATTCGGAAAGATTTTTTTTCTCCCTCAATATGGGGCTCAAGGTGATTAGTCGACGACATTCGTGTTGTTTCCCATCAAGTTTGCAATAATCTTCAGTTAATTTGAAGGAGGCAGACTTAATCAGAAGAAGAAGAAGAATTCGAATTCGAAGTTGGCCGAAAAGAATCGGACGAGTCTAAAAATGATATTAACATTTATGACGTCACAAACCTCATGCTAGTCTTTTACCAAGACTCATACAGAAAAAATATCTGTGGACGTACTTTGGACGTACTCTACTTGTTCATGTCAAGGTCAACGATATCACTGAAAATTATTTTTTGGAATTAAATAAATTATATTAAATGTTCATTAGTGAAAATTGAAATCTTTAGAAGGTATGTAATAACCTGTTGGTAAAAAATATTTTGAAAAAATATTAGTTAAGTTTTGTACGATGTAGTATTTGACGTCACGAAAAAAGCTGAAGATAACAAGAGATTTGGTGTTGTGAAGGTGCTGGGCATTCATGCACTTTGAGAAATTATAGCTTACTTCAGTCTGCACAATATTGACCGAAGATTGAGTGTATGCAGTTTGTGTACAATTTATATGGCTACTCTTTAGAACTGCGTCAATCTCCCTCCCTGTGCCGAAAGACAATTTGATAAACTTGGTGAAAACTTTCGTTGTCAGGCCAAGTAAGGACACTTTGACGTCTCCTATCGAGAACCTAATACCACAGGAGGAAAAAATGGCATCGCACATGGAAGACGAGCAGAGTTTGAAAGAATGCGAGGCGTATGTTCAGAAGCACAACATCCAGCAATTGCTGAAAGATTCGATCGTGCAACTCTGCATCCATCGCCCTGAGGAACCGGTCAACTTTTTGTGGGAGTACTTTGGAAAACTGAACACGGTAAATAGCAAAATAATGCAAACAAAAACACAACAAAATATATTATATTTAGTCTAGACTAGATCTAATGCAAATGAAAAATTATGATATTGAAGTAGAATGAAGAATTGGGATGATTTATGTTGGCTGATTATTTTTGATAAACACCCTGACAAATGTCAATTATGAACATGATGAAATTGATTGATTGAATGAATGTTCAATGAGTACATTGTAGGCTAGACCGGCATCACCCAGGGCTGGGGAGTAGGGCTAGGGCTATAGATCTAGGCCTAGATCTATATTGAATTAATAATTATGATTAGTCTAGGTCTATGAAGTAGATCTATTAACGTAAGCAGTGATTGTGTGAACGATGCATGAATTGTGAGTAGGTGAGTAGGGCTTGCGGCGCTTGGTCCGAGAATGAAGATCGTCCGCATAACTCAGCGATACAGTAGGGGCGCTGGTCCGAGAATAAAAATTGCCCGCATAAACATGATATATGTGGATCATCTTAGTAAACACGGACAATGGGTCCGAAAAATAAGGATCGTCCGCATTTTCGCTGACATGACATGACATGTGCAACCCTAAAGAAATGTTTCCTTGCTATTGCATTGTCCGAAGCTCCGACGTAGACGCAATCCCCAGTACATACAGACATTAATCCTGCTGCAGAGGGGCATATAAGTAATTATACTTGAAGCCCAACATCAAGGTAAATCAAGGTAAATCAAGGTAATGATTCTAATTTTCGATCCGCTCGTTGGCCATGCGAAAATCTTATTCCGCAATGATTTTCTTGATGTATTTCACATTGACTTTGTACAGAGACTTTCACGTTAGATGAGCGATAAATCCTTGGGAAGACGGACAACCCATGAACGTAGACGGTCCGCGGACGATCCTTATTTTTTTAGGATGCCATTTGTCTGCGTTTACGAAGATATCCTTGTTTATGCGGATGATCTTCATTCTTGAACCAGCGCCCCTACTGATACTGCGAATGATCCTTATTTTTTAGGACGTGATTTGTTCGCGTTTAAAGATGAAGTTGAGTTCTTGCCATACGATTGCATTGTGACAGAAACGTGGAAACCATCAGAAAAGTTGAACATCTAGCATTGGTGTGTACTGCAATATTTTGGAATCATCAAAATGATAAGATATTTGGCCCAGTTACAAAGTTACAAGCACTGTACACAGAAATATGCAAATGGGACTACACAAAAATGTGGCATAAAAATCTGTCCTGATTTGTATAACTATAGGGCCCGGCTCACAAGCTTAGCTTCCACAGGGTTCCTATACTCATTTAATGATGTAATTAAGTTAATATATGTTGATTAATGTACTATTACCAGTCTCTTTTTTATGTAAAAGATTATCATGTTTTGTGTGGTTTGGAATAAATGAACTTGAACTTGAACTTGTTGTTACAATACATGCCATAGTCAGAACAACGAGTAAAAGTAGACTGTGAGCTGGGAGTATCTTATGACAAGCAATCCATTTTTCGCATTGCCAAGGCATAGAGAGGTAACCCTACACACCCAGAGCGCCGAAGTAAAAAGACGTCCGCGGAAACGTTATCTTTCTTACCTGTTTCGTGTCAATTGTCTTTTTTTGAGTATTTTTCCTAAAAAGGAAGACATTAGAGGTAACATTTTTTAACAGCTTTCATGGCAAACCACTGCACACATGTTTCATGACCATCTTGCATTTGAAATCAGAAATTAAAAAAAAAAGGAAAAGTATGAGTTATAATCCTTAAATTGGCAACACCTTCACAAATTAAAAAAAGAAAGAAAAGATTTTCAATCATAATTGGCAAATTTTTAACTTTTCATTACCGCCCATGTACTGTATACATGTACATTTACATGACCATTGTAGGTTTATTGTTTCAGAGAAATGACATTTTATTAGGACAATGTAGCGATGAAAGAAAATTGTTATTGTTGCCAATTTGAAGGACAGTACATGAACCACATGTAGAGGTATGTCATAAATTTAGCCCTAAAATAATCCTGTCCTGAAAGTTTTAAATAGATGTGATGTACATGTACAGTAATGTCTATACATGTACTTGAGGGCTGCTATGTGTACATGTAGGTGTGTTCGCATGTAATTTGGATTTCATCTTTATAAAGATAACAGACTTTAAAAGAGGAATACAGAACAAGTAGATCTACAGTGTACAGGAACATGTAAGACTTTTGCAGCTATACATACATGTACATGTACCTGTACCTGTACAGTTTCATTCATCTTAAGCTGTCAGTGTCAAGACAGATGAACCTTACAGTATGTGCAAATATTGCACTCTAGATAATAATATGTACATCTACACGTACAGTACATGAAATGAAATGTCCCTGAGCTTGTGCAAGCTAATATTACTTCAAGTACGTGGACACAGAGATGATACATGTACATGTACATGTACATGTAGTTCAGATTTGTTCGTTAATACTTTGTGTGTGTTATTTTAAAGAGAACTTTGAGTTCTGGGAAGAGGTGAAAATTAAAATGTGAGCCTTATCATTGTTATTATGCAAGTGTGGCAGAACATCAGATTAGAAATGTTCCCTGAAAAGCATGGCTCTTCAAATGCCTTAATATTCTAAATATGGCTTGTAACAGCATAACAATCAGGACAGATTTTTATGCCACATGTTCGTGTGGTCCCATAAACATCTTTCTGTGTACAGTGCTTGTACAAATGTAACTTCACCGAGGCTGGGCCAAATTTCTTATTATTTTGATGATTCCAGAACCTTGCAGTACACAATGCTAGATGATCAACCCCTTTTGATCTACACTGTTGCTCATAACGGTGGAATATTTTTTTTTATCCCAATTTATGGAATTATTTTAAAAATAATTTAAAAATACTAGATCTAGATAATAGTATACAGTCTCAGATTTTATTGAATAATAATTTGCCAATATGTGTTTTGCGTGACTGCTAAAACATGTACAGTTATGCTACTATGTTTATCAACTAGGGGACCTATGCCTTTAAGTCATAAATGACAGTAATGAGGATTAATGCCTCACAAAAGGGCTCTGATATAGCACATCGACACGGTGTTGATCCTGGGGCCTCACAGTTACGAGGCCATTGCTTTGTCACTGAACCATGACTGTACGCAGCGGGGGCTATGGTAGGGGGCAGTTTCCATAAATTAAAAAAAAAACAGAAAATGCAATAAATTTTCAATAATTTATTGGTCCCCAACATAAAAAAATCCTCTGGACGGCCATGCATTATGGCTCAAGGCATGGGCACACAGAAGATTTTTTTATGTTGGGGACCGGGGTATAATGCAATAAATTATTGAAAATTTATTGCATTTTCTGTTTTTTTTTAAATTTATGGAAACTGCCCCCTACCATAGCCACCGCTGCGTACAGTCATGGTTCAGTGACAAAGCAATGGCCTCGTAACTGTGAGGCCACAGGATCAACACCGTGTCGATGTGCTATATTAGTGCCCTTTTGTGAGGCATTAATCCTCATTACTGTCATTTATGACTTAAGGGCATAGGTCCCCTAGTTAATAAACATAGTAGCATAATATACATGCTTTAGCAGTCACGCAAAACACATATTGGCAAATTATTATTCAATAAAATCTGAGACTGTATACTATTATCTAGATCTAGTATTTTTAAATTATTCTTAAAATAATTCCATAAATTGGGATAAAAAAAAATATTCCACCGTTATGAGCAACAGTGTACATGTATTCCACACTGTTTCTTTCATAATGCAATCGCATGACCAGAACTCAACTTCATCTTTGAATCTTTTCCTTGTACAGAAATTATGCAGAATCATTTCTTTGATTATGAATACATGTACCGGTACATCTTTACAGTCATCTTTTATTTTCCAGATTTATTGGAAAATGTGTATGATCGATCTTCAATGTGTGCACAAAAATACTGATATTAAAATTCACTTAATGATTGCAGTATTGCAAAGTGCACATTTACATTGTATACCTGTACATGTAGACCTACAGACTAAGCAGGCACACAGAATCCACAATCCTTCCTTGCCCAATTTCATCTGCATCATGATGCATTACATTAGGAATACATGAGCTGTGATCTTCCTAATCCTGCTTGTAGTTGGCAATGGTCTTATCATGCATAGAATTATTATGATGAATTATGAATGCATGTCAAACAGTGAGTTGCAATTTAAACGAGCCTTACAGTACATGTACGTGTACACAACTGGGCCCCATCTTATAAAGAAAGTCCTCCAACCAATTGCAAGATTGCAGTCTCCTATCTCTTACAGTATGTACATACAGTAGCTGCAATTGATATCAATCACGAATAAGTCATGATTTATATCAACTCTCTATATAATACGACTGGGCCCCAGGGTTAGTCATATTGGTTCACTGGAAGACGGATAATGTGCCTAATGCTACATAAAGTGCTTTAAATTGTGATGTTATTATTATCCAGTCATTGGATTCATTTGAATTCAATTCATGTGACGGTGCACATGCTCCACTCCCTGGGGAATATTCTGACCAGGCACCATTTTACAAGTGCACACATGCCTATCCACCAACATTAACATTCACATCCTACCAGGTACCCATTTAACACCTGGGTAGAGAGTGGCAAATTTAGATTAATGTCTTGCCAAAGAACATTAGTGCTGCGGCAGGATTGGAACCACAAACCATGTGATCCACTAGACCACAATACCTCTACTGGTGTATGCCTGAGAAAATGTCATCTAAAGCAGCGTGTACATACACTCGGCAAGAAAAAGGAAGTGGACACTCATTAATTTTCATATACCTTAACTCATCGGTAACCCTGTAAGTTGGGCTTTGATCGGATTGGAAAATCAGAGCGACACCCTCGCATCTGTGATCGGTATCGGCAAAAATAATTGGTGAAAAAAATTGGCAGAATTTAAAAAAATAAATAAAAAAATTGTAATGCCGAAAATTTTCAAGTTTTGGGCTATCATATGCTTTAAAAAATCATAGCTGGGAATATTTTTGTCATTTGGAGTTGTTGTAGACCATGTTTGTTGATATTTGGTGCCTTTTCATGACTTTGAAATTAATAATATTGGTCTAAGAGAAGAGGCAAAACATGCGGGCCGCCATCTTGGATTATAATGTAGGCATGCATTATCGGCCCCCGATCCGATGATCGGTTACAGGCCTACTCATCAGTAGAATGTAAAAAGATATAAATCAAAGAAAAAGAAAATGATTATTCTACCAACATAAATTAAGATAGAGCCAGGGTAATAATATGATTGCAGGCCCCTCAGGGAGAAGAGTATGAATACTAATGAGGCTACCCTGGGTAAACAAGACATATTATTATTATCATTTTTATAAGATAAGATCATATCAAATTTGGCTCAGTCTTGGTAAAGTAACAAGCACTGTACACAGAGAGAATAAGAGATGTACATGTATATGGGACTACACAAATGGTGTCGGGCCTTCTTACACCTTGATTTCCTTATCTTTCTATGCTTATTACTCTGCCACTATACATTTTCTACCAAAATTGTTTGGCAAATGACATTTATTTGTAATCTTGAACATTCAGTGTAAGTTTCGTTTGATTCTGTGAGAATTCATTTTCTTTTTTTACCAGAACTCAAGTTTGTCTTTAAAAGTTATAGAAATACCTGGTAACATCTTAGTTAAAGTTAGTGTACTTTGTAGTTCTCTTTTCACAAGAGAACTCTTTTTGTTTATCATCATTATTATGGGTCTTGTTTGAGACAAAACTGTACACAAAGCATGAAGCACATTTTGTGAAAATACTTTGTGTTTTGTTTAAGAACAGATACAGGCATTAGACATACATGTTGTATGTTCATGTCTAGTTCATCTACACTGTACATGTAGAGTACCATACTCACTACAGAGCAAAGCAGGAATGCAGCATTGTGCTTTCCTTAATCACAAGAGGGCGCCAGACAAGCAATACCCACATCAAGCTCTAAAGGACAGAGCTGGAGCCTGGAGGGGGAACGAAAGCTGCAATATGGCAGACTGTAGGCAGATCCCGATTTAATTGAAAAATTTTCAGGCATGGGCTGATTTGTCTGCGGATATCGCTTGCAGCACTGCATGCCATACACACATGTTCAGTGTGTGTGGTATTTATTAGGTGTCTCGGGTCAAGTGTATGTTCATGTACCAGCAGTAGTAAACAATGCAGAATTTTAATGACCAAATCTCTCGGTATTTTATGTCACATGTATTACTGGTAATTATTCACAGAGGAGAGAGAGAACACGAGAGTGGAGAATTGAAAGCCCAATAACACTGGAAACCAGCAAAATACATGTAGCTCTGGTTCAAAAATAGCAAATGATAGAATTTTAAATGAAAATCATTATAGGAAATTAGAAATCTCACTTGTACATTGTACTCTTTTATAATATCAAATCCAAAAGGAGCCACTGCATGGTTATGTTTTTTTTTGTTGTTATAAGTTTGAAACAACTTGGGAAAGGATTATATTTTCTTCCACATGTATCATTATGCCTTCATGAAATCAGTATTTCATTACAGGTATATCCAAAAAGAAAATGAAATGTGCATGAACTTTTAACAAAAAATTCATGAAAAGTAGGGTCTAGCTAATAAATACAGTAGCTGCATACATGTATACACTGCAAGCAAAAATGATTGATCTTTCTCACATTCTGGTGTTGTGTCGGTGGTTATAAGAAACTACCAACAAACACGAAGGCAACCGAAAATTGAAAAATCCCCCTCCGGAGTGTTTTACTTTTTTCTACGCCTGCAGAAATTTCACTGATTTTTACAGTGTAAATGCCAACTCTCAAAACATTGGTAAATGGGTCATGTGACTCTCCTTGCTTCTGTGCAATTGCACACAGAGCAGCGAGGAGTAGGGCATGCGCCTACTCTCCAAAAAATTGGAATGAGCAAAGACACCAAAGAGTGATGCTTTTTATGGGTTTTTTCAGTAGTTTAATTGGCAGTCCAAAAATTCACTGATTTTTCAAAATGGTGTTTGGGCCGTGTAAGTGGGCCTACATTTATAGCAGGGCTTAAATTAATTCAAGGCCACCAAGGCCATTGCCTTGGATGCCCCTTTGATTGGCCTCAATGCCCCTCTCATTGGCCTTGGAGATTTATTGTGCCCTTTCCAATTCATCCTATTTGTGCTGTAATATAGGAATGTGCCCTACAGAAAAGTGGCCTTGCCCTAAAAATATTGAAATTTAAGGCCTGTTATAGTCATAGCTATTAGATTGGTTGCCTTTTGCATATGTACATGTACATGTATTAAAGGGGCTTATACGTTACTGGGAAAAAGTGCATTTAAATCTTTAATTGTGCTTGTTATCATTAATTATTTATTCTAGTAGCTGTAATATCATTGTTGTCAAGGTTTGTTGTTCTTGTTAGTATTATATCATTGTTATCATTATTATATCAAAGTTCAATTTAGTGAGAGCTAGAAAAAGTAGAAAAGTGTTTTACTTTTAAATGCTAAAATAGTAACAATTTACCAATTTTTCGGCTGTTGGCAGACGATATCACAAAAGAAAGCAGGTGCATTGAAGTTGCCTGTATAAATACATTTTCTTTTATCCCTAAACTGAGATGGTGTCCCACTTCAAGAAAGTACATGTATGTAGCAGAGCTGGCAACCATTCCGTTTTTGCCGGAATTACTCCGTTTCTTCTTCCAAATTACGGTAATACGTTTTTTCTTCATAAAATATGTTTTTTAATAATTATTATTATCATTTTTTTAATTTTTTGTACATACCGCACGGCAAACAACTGCCCTAAAATGGTGATTTGATCACAAATTAAATAGAAAACTAATTTTAAAACATACTTGAAGAGAAAACTGCATTGTAGAAGCATGAAATCACACAGCGTTCTCTCCTAATACAAGATCTACATCTAGGTGGGAATGAATATGAGAAGATGTGCCGCTCATTAGCTATGCCGTCACAATCACCTGTCATAATGAAGCATTGATTGTGCCGCAGCCAATAGAAGCACATCCAGATATGAGCCTACTTTAGATGGATCGTTAGATCATAATAGATGAAAGAGAGAGGGAGAGAGAGAGAGAGAGAGAGAGAGAGGGAAAAAAAGTAGGACAGGAGAGAAGAACTAGAAGAGAGAGGGATACAGAAAAAGAGGGATGGAGAAATGTGTAATGTAGATGAGAGCAAGAGAAATTGAAGAACAGAGAAGAAAAGAGAAAAAGAGTTGGAAGAATGCAGTTGGAAAAGTGAGAGAGAGAGAGAGAGAGAGGGAGAGAGAGAATTAATTCAGAAATATAGCAAGAAACGGTTTAAAGACAAATATAACTGAGAAAGGATGTGAGAAATGAGAGTGTGTAATTTATCATTTTACTCCAGTTCATCAGCATATTTGCATTATATATTTATTTGAGCTTTCCAGATGGATGTTATTAAACGGTGTCCCTCCCTGTGCCAACACCACATGCAGGCATGCTGGCATCATAACACACAAACAAGCATACACAGGACACACACTCTCCATCACGTATACACAGACAACACACTCATGTACATACACAACCAACTGCAAACACGCACTGGGCATTTATCATTTGCAAGATCCATCCCATATGCACGGGTTCTATCATGCAGCCGTGGCGTCTTCCTCAGTGTTATCTGCTGGCTGCGAAAGACGGAATAAGAAAACCTGCAGCGTCCCTCGCCGGAGAGCAGGCCTCGCATGCATAATGCCAACATCGCCCCACTGTACCCTGCCACTTTGCTCTAAACTCCTCAGCTGTAGCCTTGCGTAGCGAGCAACGAACACCTCTCGTCGTCGCCTGCTACCCCACTCTACACTGTCCGACTCAGAACTCAAATCGTGTGCAACCACCATGCAGACCCTAATCTGAGTGTCTTTGATCTCGTCGCATAAGATCTCTTTCTTCTAATCTTCCGCATTCCATTTTTTCCTTCCAGCTGTACTTCGTTTTCTTCTCTGGTTTACCGTTATTTTTCATTCCAACCTGTTTCACAGCAATGATGGTGCTCGTCAGACCCCTCTGGGATTTTAATATGTGGATAATCCGTGAATCATGAACCTTTACTTAGAGGAGAAATATGCTTTCAAATCAGTGTTGATTGCTGGGATTTGAGCGCGGCCAATCTGTGAGTCTACTGTGCTCCAATTGAGCGCTCTAACACTGGGCAGAGCCCCTAATTTCAGCCAGAGTGCTATTATTAAAGTGCTTTCCTGAACACTCCACCAAACACAAACTAAATCCATTCCAAGGACCAACTTTCCTGTTGTTTATTGTGTTGTTGTAATAGTACATTATTGAAGATGAGCTTCATAAAGTCAGCCATAAATCGCAGGAGAAAAACTTCCAATGGCGGCACTCCTGCCGAAGCAGTAAGTTTTGAAGTCTTTAAACCAACAGGTGGATCTGAGAAGTTTGTTGTTGGGGATGAGATACACAATGTTTATCTTAACATTTTCTCTTTAGATATTTCAAAACAGGTTTTTGAAATGTTCATTGAGAGTTCAAGAAGTTATGCTTGCTACCTGCTTATGTTGTTCAATATGTACATGTAGAGTCAGAATTACTTCTAGCTGTGTACATACCTGTATACTAGTCAGATGTACATATACTGTGTACCAGTAGTTAAAGGTGGTACAAAATATTATTTGATTTTTGCCCATCATACCAGTTGGGTGCTTACCACCTATGGATACGCCATTTTCATTTTCTTTAAGCTCTGACTTTGAAATGCGTTGCCTGCTCTGTCTACGAATATTGTGTAAATATAAAGATCTATTGATTTTATTTATTGAATTGTGTATTATCAAATCTATTGTATTTGAATCTCTTTTAGAATGTACAATAAAACCTGTCTATAAAGGCCACCAATAGAAGGTGGGAAAAGGGACCACTGTAGACCGATGGATATTCTAGATATATTTTTTAAACTTGTAGTTTTTAATTCAAAGCACATACACGTACATATAGTTTCTCCTTGAGGGAAACATGCATACATGTTGTTGACCAGTATAAAGAGGTGGCCTTTATGAAGAGGTGGCCACTATAAAAGGTTTGACTGTATCATGTGAGGTAATTGGGAATGTAAAATAAGGTTTTGAGTTTGAATCTGTACATTCCTGTCAAATGTACATACAGTATACTACATGTTGTACATTCTACAATGTAGGTCAGATTGTCCACTAATTGGTGATCACCATAATTGTGTTCACGGTAATAGGTCTTAATTGCACCAAATGAGGAAACTAGCTTTGAATTGCCCTACATGTAGTCTAATAGGCTGTTCACACATAATAATCAGTGCGATTTTGATCGCGATGCAAAGATTTTTTTTGGCGAGAGAATTCTCACTCGACGGCAAGAATGTCCGAACTCTAAATACTAAAGTGTCAAATCAACATCAACAAGCACCAAGCAGTGATTGCATTTTTTTTTCAAATAGAAGATTTGATACTTTGCAGGATGCCACAGGTCTTTGTTGTATTGGATCCAGCAATCCAGATTCCCAAAATCAGTGAAAGATTGTGAAACTGGTGATGACTTTAAAAGGGAACCTGAAAATATGTCCTAATGAAAAGTGTTTTCTCCTGAATATGTTTTTTATTTGAAGTGTAAGCATCTTAGTATATTATTCTTCATCAATATGCTTCTTTTAATAGCGCCTTGAGCACCATCTGCGTGTATATGTTGTGCATTACAGCTGTCTGCATTATTAATGAGTAAAAATGTGAAATAGAACATTTTTCAAGCACTGCTGCTATCTCACCCTTTTTAAATGTTGAATTTAAAATGCTTTAGTTCTTAACATTTCTTCTAACCTGGAAGTCTGCTTCTTTCAAAAGAAATGTGTATTCTATTTGCAGTAGAAGTATGAAAGTTGATGCTGTTTATGTTCTAATTGTCATCTCAGGGTTCTTCAAAACGTAACCTGATACAGACTCTCTTTAATACAGAGGGAGTAATAGAATAGAATTTTGACATTTTAGCTGACATGCCTGGCTCACTATTGATGAATTACCTTTATAAAAGGATGCCGTAGATGTACTAAACTAATGCATTTTCCTGGCTATGTTGACATTTCAACTGGCCCTCATCCTCTGCCCTTTCGCTTTCAAAGTGACCGTGCAAGGATAAGCCCTCGTCTGTCCCGGAATTGCCAATTCAAGTCGCTTATTGGCAAATCTGAGATGCAAATTTAACCCAAATTTCGCAGGTCTCGATGCTGCTCTTAATGACAGTGCCGCTGTTTCTGTTCTACTCCATTAGTGGCGTAAAATAAACCTATGATTTTGCGGATGTGATAGAAATGCGTCTGCCCATCTAGGGAGGGAAATGTGGGCTTGTATTAAGAGGGGGGATGATGGTGTTGCCATGCATCCCATTTACTCTAATGAAATTGAAAGGTGATCTTGGGGATGCATAATATGGGTTTCTGGTATGGCGGAGGGCATCTGGGATGTAGATTCATCTGAGTTTGACTTGAAATCTCAGCTTTCCCGGGAATCCAGGCATTCTCAGAAATGAACAGTATGCGCATCCACACATGGATTCGCTGTTTGGTTAATCATGAGATCGTTTTCATGACGGGAAATATGAGGCATTGGCTGGTCTTACGGTCAGTCTGACCATCAATAACCATAGGACTGGGACAGATTGATTATCATGGCGCCAAGAATACTGGGTGCCTCAAAAACAAACCAAAGTTTGATGTGGGTCCTGTAATAGAAGTATGGATAGTGCTTTGATGGATGCCGTATTTGAGAGAACATCTGAAAAGTGCCTGTTCCAAATACATACATGTAAAAGGGTACCTGCATATTTAGTGTAATGTAGAGGGTCGAATTTCATTAACACACCAAGTTAAAGATTGTAATAATATACTCGCATACAAGGTATTCATCACATCTCCAACAAATATGAAAAATGTTGTACAGGATACATACATGTAGCATCTATCTACTTGAGAATCAATTATTCAATTATTTTACTTATAATTTAACCTTTGCTAATTAATACAATATACTTTTAAAAAAGAAAAGAAAAAGAGACTTTTGTCAGCTCAAGAGGTGTCTTGGATACTGTCTAATGTTGAGCAGAATTAATAGTTTAATGGACAATTATTTTGTGATGAGGCCAAAATTGGCTGATTAAAACATGATAAAAACATTCTATTGATATTCATAGCATCTCAGTAACTTCCAATCTACTGTAGATAGCAGCGTATGAATATGAGGTAACTTGTAGTCTGGGACCTGTTTCACAAAGCATTTTTTCACTGACAAATCTGCTGATAACCAATCAGAAATAAAATAAATATGTTTCAAAGCGCAAAAATCAAGTATTTTAGACTTTATAAATTCCACATCAAGAACAT
This sequence comes from Strongylocentrotus purpuratus, assembly GCF_000002235.5. Classification (NCBI taxonomy): domain Eukaryota; kingdom Metazoa; phylum Echinodermata; class Echinoidea; order Camarodonta; family Strongylocentrotidae; genus Strongylocentrotus; species Strongylocentrotus purpuratus. The sequence goes on along the minus strand of NW_022145570.1, from coordinate 969,491 downwards.
GAAACCTCCTTGATAATAGAAAATATGAATGATTTGAATCAACATTTTATGCCTTTTGAAATAAATAATACAAAATATTTTCGAAGATGCTAACAGCTCCCCATAATTGTTAAGTCAACCTTAGAGACAAGTTCAACTTGGGATCTTTGTGAAACACCCCCCTGGTCTTCTGGCCTCCTGTCCGTGAATCCGGTGCATGCCCTGCATGTCTGGGTCAAGTTGGATGAATGAATGGCGTGCATTGTTCATACGGATGAGGACTTGTATCTACACCGGACATTTATATTGCTTTGCAGGTGCATGTTCATCATTACATCTAATTGGGGTGCCTTGTATCGCCATGGTGTTTCTTCTGCAACAGAAATCACTTGGGGCATTTTGTATGTAATAAATTGTGTAGTATATTTATCTTTCTTTGTATAGTTTATGTACACTGTAGTCCTGTACATTGTTCTTTAATAAAACAAGTAACTTGGGCTTAAATGCATTTCCCTTGTTTTGGCACAATAAAGGTAATTTAAAATAAAGTTTTTCCTTTCTGCAGGCCATTTTTCAATTGGCTCTTTTTTCATTATTTTAAATTCTATGCTAGCTTATCAGACTGACAGACCCTCCAAAATGCTCTCCACAACCTCAACAGCTTGTTAGAGATTTGCCCAGTCTAGCGACAACTGAAATGTACAATATACACTAAAGTATGTGTGTGATGTGATGGATGTTTTTAGTTGGTAGAGCCCTACATTTGTGTACAAGCATGTTCATTTACGCACTTAGGGGAAGGAAAATCAATAGATTTGAGTGCAATCATTCCAATTGAATGCTTACAGTGTTAATTGCCTGTTGAGCGCCAGAAGGACTATAGAGAGTAACATTAGCTTCCCTTTTAGACCTCAACATACGGTATACATGGGTAGAATATGTGACTTTACTCCACTGAACTACATGTATCTTCCATGCATGTTTTAGTTGACACAATAGAACAGGTACTTCAAGATAAACTTGAGTTCTGATAAATATAAAAATTGAATTCTCAAAGAATCCAACAAAAATTACACTGAAAGTTCAAGATTACAAATAAATTACATGTGCCAAACAATTTTGGTAGAAAATGTATAGTGGCTATTAAAGTAATGAGCATAGAAAGATAAGGAAATTCAGGTACAAATAAGTAGGCCTGACACCATGGACTAAACACAGGTCTGTATATACATTTTCATGCAAATGGGAGTTGTATTTTCTTTTTTTTATCGCAGATGATGCCCAGTTAGTTTTTGTGCGTTTGTTTTTATTTCACTGCCTCAAACAAGACATCTACTGCAAAATAAACAGCCCAGAATAAATGATAGCAATTCTCTCTCAAAATACAATTTCCATACCAGAGCTCAAGATTAGCTTCAACTGGGTAATTATAGCGCATACCAGAAAATCTATTTCACCTGTTGAACAGTGAAAAATATACCCATTGTATTGTGCTGCATGCCCATCTAAGCCAGGAGGATTTTAATTGGGCCACGCAAGGGGCTAGTGGGTTTGGAGCCCCTCCAGGGTATGCTTTAATTAATTCTCGAGGAGATTGAGATTCAATCTATCAAATCCTTCCAATAAGATCTCATTAGATTGCCATGGTAACAGAGCTGTTTTGTACGGCTGTCACTTTCACCTGGGTTTGTGTATGCACATACTTCATGTATATACCACATGCTGGTTCCAGTGTGTGTACATTTAGATAGCGGAGTAGTGCTCTATTTGCATGATGGTTTCACAAAGGGTGGAATTGATCGGTGATTAGCGGCAAGTTTGCCCAGTGGCGACCGTGCCGGGGGGAAGAAGGAAATAAACGGCGAATACCGGACACCTGTCTCCCATTTGCATTCCTGACAGAGACCGCAAAACGTGATCGGCGGCGCTGGGTCGTTTTCCCCCTTGTTATGAACAGCTCATTGGGTTTGTCATGAGCCGTCCGTCCATGCCATGCCATGGCTTGTGGAAGCAGCAGCCGTCGTCTCAGCTACCCACTTGCTCACTCTAGGGTGTCAAATGTGGGTCTGAGATGCAATCGATGGCAAAGTCACCATACGGAATGTACATGCGCTGTGCAGGGGGGCTGCGTGTACTGTAGTGGGATCAAGTGTGCCAGGTTTGGCACATGAATGGATGCCATATTGATTGATCTATGCTAATGCTGTATTGCAGTGACATCGATCGCTCAAGAGGTTGAAAGGTTACCCGACCAAGTACTCGTACTCGTAATTGCATTCTCGAGATGAACTACCTAGAAGCTTTTCCAAATGATTATCAAGAAATGGAACGAAATTCTATCGATACATTTTGTAGTTATCAAAGCAATTTTTTCAAATGACTGTATTGATGTATTCCTGAAAACCACAATCAATGAAAAATGCTGAATACAGAAATATGGGTACATGGGACTACACACTGTAAATTGCATGTGGCATCACATCTGCTGCTTCAGAATTTTGCTCCAAACATTTTGTTTTTTAATGCAGGTATTTTAAAGAACATTCCTTTCTGTGAAATTGACATACATGTACATCTCAATGTGAAAAACCCCAAAACGGCCTAAAAAACCCTTCATCCGGCAGGCGGAGGGCGATGAGTTGTCCAACAAATAAAAAACAAAAGAAACAGGTTAGTGTCACACTCTCCTTCAGTGGCCAGATGTGATAGATGTTTAAAAATTAAATAACAAGAAAGAGAAACCTTGATCACAATTTATTTTCACCATTTTACCATTTAAATACGATCATTTATGTTCTGAAAGTTAGGTTTAGATTGTGTACATGGCAATCTTGGGTAGATATGAACATGTGTATAAAGAATGCATACAACATACAAGGTTCTGTAAATGTTTCCTCGATTCATTTTCAACATAGGAATCCACACTTTGTAACCACGCATGTTTCTTAAAAGATTATATTTAGACAGGAAGATTTGCTTTTCATGGTATGCCATTCAATTGTCATTGGAAAAAAAAGAAAATTGTGAAAACGGAAGTTACTGTACATGTACACTCTTGTACAAGATGAAACATATGCTATGTTTTTGAATAGTTGAGGCATTTGTGTCCGATGAATATAGAAACAGAGAGGGGGAGGAAGGGAGAGAGAGTTAGAGAGAGGGGGGGTATAGAAAGACAGAAAGATATGAGAGAAGACGGAGGGTATGGGAGGGACATTGGGAGAAATAGAAAAAGAGGTATAGAAGCAAGAGATAAATATATATCATGAAAGATAAATGTGAGGGGTTGAAGAAAGAGAGAATGTAGACAGAAGTGAGAAATATTTATACGTTGAGAATGGAGAAAGAGAAACAATGAAGCAAGTTAAAGTGGGAAAAAAAAGTATTAAAAAAGAGATGGAGAACGGTAAAGAGAGTTTAAGAGCTATATTACTCTTGTAAAATGCACACTTTCTAGTTTCTACATGTCGAAATTTCACTTGTTTGTTCTGGCTTATTATAAGGAGGAATATTTTATTCCCTTCAAAGTGGGAAAAAGAATAAATCCAAATCAGATAAGGGTTCTCATAGACGTTTTTTTTTATCTCCAGTAATAGTATTTTATTCCTCTCCAAAAAAGGGACTGTTAAAAAACGCAAGAAGCTGTTTACAGAAACAACAAGGTGGATCCCGATCAAACGGCTTCATCCTTTCATCTTTTCATTCCCTCCGCGCCTGAGGGGGAGAAAGTGTGAGTGCGTTGTAGCTTGGTGTCGTGAGCTAGCTGGATGGGCCTGTACAATGCTGGTCTACTTTTGAATGATCACTATCGAAAATAGAAGTAGGCGCCTGGGGCCCTTCGCCCTGCTTCTGTCGTTTTGTGTGCATGTTTACATGTGCAGTCGGTCAGACATTTCAGGTACCTGCTCGCGTAGCCATTTATGTTCGTTTTCTGTTAAGTTCAATTACCTTGCAGGTTGCTGCAATGTTGTCTTTTTCTTCTCGCTCTCTCTCTCTCTCTCTCTCTCTCTCTCTCTCTCTCTCTCTCCCTCTGACCTCTTGCCTCATAGGACACATGTTAAGATTATGAATTGTTCTGCCCAGACTGAAGGAAATAAAAAAAATGTAAAATGAGAAACATGGTAGTCTTGAATACATTGCTTGCCATGAGTTTGTTACTTGTGTCGTTTTAAGTAGACATGGTCAAAGATGTTTAACATCACTTTTGCTCTGTCCGAAATGAAATGGTGTTTACAGAGAATTGTATTGCTGAATCATCGTCATCAAACTCTACCTAGATCTATAGTATGCACGTTAGGTTTCAAGTAGTCAAAACAACATGTTCAGACATTCGTGCATACATTTATTTTCCCAATAGGCCATTTTCATAATGTAATTAAATTCAATGTGCAAGTCTTTGTTAATTGCTGTTACAAATTATTTCATGCACCAGTTACAAATAATTGTATTTTAATTGGCAGCATGCGATTTGCATACATTTCGTATTGTTACAGGTAGGACAAGCCATATTGTTTGTTCTACCGCAATTAATGTATTCAATTCGCGCATTCTGACTTTTGAAATATAATTATTCATAACGGGTGAACGAAATGATTTGTATCGAGCCACTTAACAAAAATTTGTGCATTAAATTTTATTACAATGACAAAAATGGTCTATTGCGACTAAAATGTATGAAGCAACATTTACAAAAGATTTACAAAAGACTTCCCAGAAAAAAATTATCATAAAGAATATGTGTATGGATTCTTCTCTTTCTACGAATGTACATATATATATATATATATACATGTACAGGTACGTGGATTACAAATTCCCAAATAGCTCATGTGAACAAAAAGCACTGTCATAACAATGTACATTTGCAGACCTGTACATTACAATGAGACTCATTAGTATTGCATTAGGTCATTTTAAAATCTATCGCTACAATTGACGACCTGATTCAATCATACTTCCCCGGTGTAATGGAAAGGAAAGCAGTATTAAAGACCCTGACCTCCTCTCCAGCCCGAGCCATTATTCCCGATTTATCGTTGGCATGGCATGAAGCCTCTTCCCTAGATGTGCTGAATGGCCTTGATTTTCAGCTCATCACCGGTTGGAATGGAAGCACAATCTGAGGCTTATTACATTAGGGCAGTACTAATATTATCCAGCACTCGCTTTATTGTGAATGCTAGGTGAGCCACTCACCGGTGGCAATGGTGCATGTAGCTGCTTTTCCATGTAGTACCTAATGTACTGCAATGAATTGCAGAAATGTGGCTTTTTTATAAATAGTTTAAAAGGGATTTTGTAGAAGCTCAGAATGTACATTTGTAATGCAATGACTTGCAGAATTTGTTATTTTGTTTAAATATAAAAAGGGATTTTCTGGAAGTGTTTGCTGTTAGCAGCTCGATTCTGTATGGAGACGGATTTTGTTCCTTTCTCTCTTTAAAGTAAATTATTTCATAGTCAAAGTTTCCCCCTTCTCTCTTTCTTTCTCTCTCTTTCTTTTTCTCTCTGTCTCTCTGTCTCTCTGTCTCTCTCTGTCTCTCTCTCTTTCTCTCACTCTGCCTAGTTGTATTCCATTTTCTCTATGACATTGTGCATGCATTTCATCTCTTCAATCATCAAAATTAAAGTGAACATGTAAATTGATGGATTTCTGATTTTGTGGAAAATCATTTAATTTATTCATCTGGAGTGACTGTACCATGTAATCTGCTTGGAAAGGAATTCATTATTAGAGGCTCAATTCGTGAAAATGGGGGTAATACTAAAAGCATTTGATTTTACATGTATTGTAGATCTAATGTATATACATGTATGTATGTGCTGTTGGCAGTTGATAAAAGCTTTCTTTCACTACAACCCTGAACCTAACCAATTAAAGCATTCTTATTTTTGTTTTCATCTCATTAAATTTCAACACTCAACCAATAAGACTCTTTCTTTAGCCAATGACCATTCTGCAGCAATTCTGTGGTTACATGTATTTTCAATAGACTACATGTAGTGTGTACGCTTGTGTCACATTTGTATACTTGTAAACTTACATGCACATGTACATTATATGCATGTACTACATTGTAAATGTTTGTACATGTACAAACGTTTAGTAGTTAATATGGAGTGTACATGTACATTATGTAAATCTTATTTCCAGCAATTTTGTTTACCTTTTGATGCTGAGGTCTGCAAACAAATAATCTTCAAAACTTTTAACAATCTCAAGTTTGTTTATTGTGATTTCCGAGGGGATTTACTCTGTTTTCATTTCTCGTTCATGGTCTGCCATTCTGCATGGTGAGTTATTCATACTTCTGTCATCTTTCATTTTGTGATTTGGACATTTTGAGCATGATCACATCAGACTTGCAGTATCCTCATAAGGCAACTCTACAACAGTTTGAATAGGGGTGGGGGGGGGGGAGGAATGGAGGATGGGAATGGGCTCTCTGCATTAAAGATAAAGACCAGTTATGGTCATGCGATAGTATTGTGAAAGAAACGTTATGGAATCGATCAGAAAAGGTTGATCATCTAGCATATATACATGTAAGTATTGGTGTGTACTGCAAGTTTCTGGAATCATCAAAATGATAAGAAATTTGGCCCAGTCTTCGTAAAGTTACAAGCACTGTACACAGAAAGATGTATATGGGACTACGCACACGTGCGTGACACATGCATTTATCTCTCACACACCAATAGATAAACTAATTTACCAAATATATCAATTAGTAGGCCTTTTCCCGGCAAAATCTTTATCATCATGTATTAGTCAAAATAAGAGCTTCCATTTCATTTGTTTAAATTGGGGCGTTTTCAATACTGGTCTTTACCTTTAATCTGTGAACTGTTTTTCCAAACACTTAAATTTTGAAGCTCATTGCTAGGTTACAGAGTCTTGAAAAGCATTTACTGTCCTCAAATCTTGGTAATCCACATAACATCCCTCCACTTCCAGAGCGCAGATGATCCCGTCAAGTTCAGCTTCAATTTTTTTTTGCTACTGCAAGGGACAGAAGGTCACAACTGCTCAAGAGCAGGCCTCGTTGGTTTTATTTGCCCCTGCCCCCTTGCTACCTGTGTCATAGCCCCTCTAATTAGTCTGACTCATGGCGACGGATCAAGCAGGAACCATCATGTTAGTCCCTGCCATGTTGTTAGTGCCCTTAACCCATAACACTTCAAGGTCTTCCTTTTTTTAAAGATGTTTTGGGATTATGACCCCAAAAGCTAGGAATCATACATTATACATGAGCAGCAACAGCAAAAAAAAATCACAAATGATTTAAGTCTACTTCTAACACAGTGCATTGTGCCATTCATGAACAAGGAGGATTTAAATGTAAATAATCACTGCGATGTCAAATTGGCAACGCGTTCTGTAAATGTATCATTTTAGAAATTGCGATATTTTGTTAAAAATCTAGAAATTTCATTCACGTTGGTTCGTTTGATATTTGAAATGAAACTATATGCATGTATTGGAGGAAAATTGAAATAATTAGTGCCAATTTGAGGAGGAAGTACTGATTTATTTAGACCTTGAGAAAAACTCTGCTTTGGGTAATATGGACCCCCTTCCTGTTATCTCATACAGCCAACTATTACCTATAGACTATCGAGTTTCTGCGGATTGTGTACAGTTAGTTCAGAGATCTGGTTTGGAACGTGTAATTGTATTTGGACTCTTTGGGAGCATCTAGTGTCAAGGCAAGATCTATGGTAAATTAAAGCACTGCATTTGATTGACTACGTACAGTACATGTACAGTATCTTCATACTTAATTCAGGGATTTTTAACTAATGTTCATACATGTAGCTGCTAAAAGACCAGTTATGCTCATGCGATTGCATTGTGAAAGAAACGTTGTGGAATCGATCAGAAAAGGTTGATCATCTAGTATCTAGCATCTGCAAGGTTCTGGAATCATCAAAATGATAAGAAATTTGGCCCTTTCTTTGTAAAGTTACAAGCACTATACACAGAAAGATGTATATGGGACTACCCTATATCTCTCACAGACCATGAGAGAAACAAATTTACCAAATATATGAATTAGTAGGCGGTTTCCCGGCAAATTTTTTATCATCATGTATTAGTCAAAACATATTCTTTCACATGATTGGTAATGAGAGCTTCCATTTCATTTTTTGAAATTGGGGCGTTTCCAATACTGGTCTTTACCTTTAACATACGGTTAAAATGAGATTGTTAGTAGAACTTTGTTTGTGTGTAAAATCGCTGTTGTTGATGTAGATGTGAATATACTGGTATGTGTACCTGAATGTGTGCATTACATCCATCTTGAAGATACCTGAGAAATCTAATTACATGTATCCTTTGGAAAAGAGAACGAGATTGAGTTTGTATAGGAGATGCAATGTGAATTGTCACTTGAGTGTTTCGTGGATAAATACTGGCGTCAGATATACTGGTTGCGTTGAAAAGATCAAAATTGTTGAACTTCAAGTAGTTTAATTCAAACAGGTTAATTCAAACTTACTGAATACTTGAGTGTTTTGATTAAGGTCATTCTCAGATATTTGTATGTACCATATTTAATGAGTATTCTCAGAAGAACAATGCGATTCTTGAAAGTTCAGCTGAATTTTTAAATAAAAAAAATACACCTTCTGATATCACTTTTCCATAGACACCTGTACGAAATCTGGTTAACAATTTTTATTATTCTGAAGTTACAAATATGGATTTAGCTCCTTTTGGAATTAAACTCTTCATATAGTGGCTGAAACTGGGTTGCATGATCCAACCAGAATTTTCAAATAGACATGTATTTGATTTGTGATGTTTCAGTTTAATTTATACACATGTACCTTTAATTTACACTACATGTATTTTCAAAGAACTACTTTAAACGCGATGGAAATGATTTATATTGAACCAAACTGTAATTAATTACAAGTATTTTAATCAAATACCCTTTCTTCCCTTGTTTTTTGTTTTACCATAGGATTCCAAACCCAAGTCCTCTCAGGGGGCCCAGTCTTCCCAGACCCAGTCCTCACTCAGCGAAGAGAGAGAGGAGGAGATCTCCCCCACCCCTCCGGTATCCCAGCCCAAGACCCGCCGTCGCCGCGGTGCCTTTAGCGCCGAACCATACACAGAGGAGGATGCAACTTCCTACGTCAAAAAGGTAATTGCGCTCTGGCCGATCGTACAAATTAGTTTCATGTTGTAGAACATTTCACATTGATCATGTTGTGGCAGCTGGCTGAGATGAAATGTTGATTATAAAAATAAAACTATGTCAATATTAATCAATTCAATTCAACTGAAAAGTGCTCAAATCATTTACAGAAGACTATGGGGGCGTTTCACAAAACTTATCATCAGTCTTTGTTATAAGCTTTGTTATAAGCTCCTGAAATCCTTGTTTCTGATTGGTTATCAGCAGATTTGTCACTGATTTTTGTGATTTGTCATTGAAAAAAGGCTTTGTGAAACGGGCCCCTGATCAAGTGTGAGTTGCCCTACTGCCCCTTTGTGGTAATTTTAGCGTGGAACCGTAGAACCGTAGACAGAAGAAGATGAAACTTCCTGTACGTCAATTTTCTGGCTGAATATCATTATATACAAATTAGTTTTACTTTGAGTTAAGTATCAGAGACACTTATCATGATGGAGATACTAAATTGTACATGTAAGTAAAGTGATCAGGGTTACACCATGCAAGTCTTTCAAAGCAATAAGACCTTGTACCATAACCTACCAGCTCTTCTCAGGGCTTGTATTCTTTTGAAAGAATTACATGGTAGAACCCTGAAACTTCACCCACAATTTAATGTTACTTTGTTAGAAATTTTACATTTACTCATGCGGTAATTAGCTGTGATGATATTTTTTATGTTTATAAATATTTCACTTCAATTTGATTGAAGTAAATAGTACTGTATATGGGTCATTAGCTGAGAGCCAGAAGGGCATTAACTATATTACCGGTAACACTTCACCTAAAGGCTTATGCCCTACAAGCTTTTTGTGGTAGTTTCAGCACGGAACCATACTAGGAGAAAGATGCAACATCTTATGTCAAAAAGCTAATTGCTCTCTGGCCGACATCATGATGCAAATGAATATTACACAATGATGAAACAAAAATCCTTCTGGCATTCAGCAGTCAATATTTGAAGAGCAAAATATAATTTTATTAGATTTAGAGACAATCAATTCTGGGCATGAGAATGTCTCAGTATAGGGCAATAAACTTAATTGTATTCTGAGAAAACTGTAGGCATAGCAGAGATGCCAACCCTCCCGATTTTATCGGGAGGCTCCCGATAATTCACCCCAACTCCCGACCTTACGATCACCATCCTTATCCTCCCGATTTATTAAAAAAAAAAAAAAAAAAAAAATGATTTTTTTTTTTTTTTTTTTTTTTTTTTTTTTTTTTTTTTATTATGATTTTTTTTGGAGGGCGCTTATCAGTATATATATCTGTGAATTGAAAGAGAAATATCATCTGCTAACTTAAGCATGTAATAATTCCACTATGTTAAAAGACAAATTAAGAGTAGCGAAAGATTGTTTCAGCATATGGATCGCCGTAACCAATGCGTGGATATTGCCACAGAATCCAAATGGCGGAAAATCAGCAAAATAAGACCAGGAAATGGTCTCGGAAGTATAAGACCGAATACAGTATCAAGTACCTGTGTAATCGGAAGTCTGAAAGTAATTCATCATGCATTTTGTACAATTTTTATGTTATTTAAAAAAAAAGGGGGAATTATTTAACTAAATACACATGTAAAATGCTCCAAAATAAGGCTCAGATTGCACCAGAGAGCATCTAGAACCCCAGAGCTTCCAGGGCCCTAAGGCGGGCCCTGGACCCCGGCCGCATGTGTCGGGCGCTACGCGCTCGAGATGTGCGCTACGCGCACATTAATTGGTGTCGATTACAAATCCTCCCTATTTCTGATTTCCAAAAGTTGGCATCTCTGGCATAGGGTAGCACTTAATTGTGCAATATATTGATGTGTACATACCGGTATTCTCAGATCTATACTCTTTGGAACTGCATACCTTCATGATTGAAATACACTGTAAAACCATAAAATTTTGTGAAATGAATTGTTTAGGACTGTCACGTTTATGGCAAGAAAGTTTTAAAATTTGAAAAATTCAGTGGTGCATCACCTGTGGCCCTGTATTTAGAAGCATTATACTTTTACCAATCTTAAATCAATAACATGTAAAAATTTGCAAGCATTTCATGCATGTGAAACACAAAAGGCGATAAATTTAAGGGCGTTGCAGGGATTTGAAAGGTGAATATCTCAAAAAAAGTATGAGGGCCAAAATAATGTTTAAATAATCATAATTGAAAACTTTCCTAAAGTTTTGGTGGCAAAACGTGTATTTCTAGCAAAATTACCATCATTGTTCTTTTCAAATATTTTGTATTTTGCATGTAGCAATGTTTTATTCGCCCCATTTGTTTACCAAATGAGGGCTGCCATTTTCATGCTTGGATACAGAGCCTTAATTCCTAGCGTTGTTCAGACATGCAACGGTAAATTGCTTTTAAAAAAATTTGATGATGATGTAAAGTGAAGTATGCTTCACATTTCCTATGTTATTCAATTCAATTCAATTTAAATTTTCAATTTATTCATGTTTCCAACAAAACATTACAAATCAATAATAAACATTTACAACAAATGTAGAAATACATGTTGGAAACATAGCGCTCAGTGATGTGTCAGACCTTTATTGCTTGCAGTTGCCATTCCTTTACAGGTAGAAACCGTCGCAGTTTACTACGTCATATCCGACTGCATAATTTTTGCATGAAATGTTACTTATTATATTCTTTCTACTGTACTCACCCTCTAACATGCAAAAAATCCTGAAATTTTTTTCATACCACAAAGATATTTATGGTTTTCTTGGAAGGCGTCACTGTGCGTCATCCTCTAACAGTAAATTCTCTCAACCATTTTACAATTATTCCAACCATTTTATAATTATCCTGAATGCTTTTCTATGAAACCAAGACTTAAGACAGGCTTTAAAAATCTTTAAACACTTACGTTTCTGGAATGGTATATAGAGCCAATTTATTGCTTTGTGACGATTTACATTCACCTAAAATGTAATTAAATTGTCATAATATAGTTAGGGGAATTAAGGAATCGATCAGATTAGTTTTACCCAATTTTTTTTATGAATAACCGTCTTTTTTCACTTTTTTAGATTATCTTAAATTGTACATCTAGCATTGAAGTCACTACCTTAGCATCATTTTCTCTCATCTGAACAATGTTACCGAATACCGAATCCCTTTAAGGAGTGTCGACGATAGAAGTAATAGGCAATCCCACTGCAGATCTATTCAACACAAAAGCCTTCCAGTCATCAATTCAATTAAACTTGCCTGCGTGTCTGAACAAAAACCCTCCTGCAGTGCTTGCCTTCAGAAAATGATAATCAAATCTATGATTATTAGCTATTTCTTCTTTTTAATTTGTGTCCTTCAATCATGAGGAGTGGCTCAATTAACCACTTATTATGAACAAGTTTTCTCCAAGGCCTTTCAACAGGTTTATTGTTGTGAAGAAACTATTTTTATATTTTTCCCTCTCAAATCAAATAATGAGCTGTGTTGTTAGACTCTCTGTTTTTTGTGTAATATTGATTTTAATTTCTTATGGCCATTGGCGCATTCACAGAATTTGATCAGATAGTTCTGCAGGCAATGACGATTCTGTTTTTTTGTTATTGCATAATATTATGCAACGAGCGTTGTGCAATAATTGAAACCTTGTGTAAGAAGCATGATGATTCTTTTTAATTGTTTTTCTCAATGTGGTTAAGATTTTGATTTTATTTTGTAACGGTCATTCAGATAATTGAGCTTTGAAGAAATAGTTATATCTTGGATAAATCGTCCACAAATCGTCTGTTTTTTTTTACCCAGAAGGGGTTTTTAACTCATGAACTTCAAGTCTGAAACAAATGTTTTTTTCCTGCCCTCATATTGGGATACATATCTAGATGTCACTGAAAAATGTTTAATAAAGGCAGTTTTCAGCAGAATACCCTAATTACTTTGCATTTAGGAATTCTTCCATTAAATTTAAATTATTTATTTAATTTTATTGTATTTCATTTGAGCAAGGAGACACTTGCTTCAGCCAATGGCTGTGCATAAATAAAACACATACATGTAGATCATATACATAAGAATGTACAATAAATATAAAAGAACAAATATACATGTAAATAATGATATAATTAGATATATGAAATAAAGAGAAGTACATGTATGATGAAAACGAAGATAACACATGTAGATAAAAATATAATACAAATTATAAACATACATATATGGAAGAGGATAAATAAAAAGATAAATCTATAAGACTATAGAGGCAGATGGAGAATTTAAACCAAGATAGAAATCGATCATCACATATGAATTGATATAAAACTGACAAGCATTAGAAGAAGGTCAAGTAGGCACTAATTTCACATAGATTATAACTATGTTTAAGCAGTAGTAGAGGCACTGAGGCAAAAGAGAGAAGAAAAAAAGAGGGTGAGAGAAAAAGAAGAGGGAGAACTAGAGAGAAAGAGGGGATGGGAGAAAGCAAAACAGTAAGAATGAGAGGGGAGAGATTAAAGGAAAGAAATTTTTACTTTCCGGTTTGAATTTGTTAAAGCTAGAGGCTTTTATGTCATTAGGCTATATTCCATTGTTTCCCTCCTCTGTATTGTAAACTAATATTTATGTAGCACCTTTTCCGGAGGATACAAGGCACTTTCCCTTGGTCTACGGACAAGTAGAGAGATGTTTTTAGATGTTTTTGAAGAAATTAAGTGAAGTACTATTTCTCAGAAATTCAGGGAGTTTGTCGATAGGCCTGGAGCAACAGAGTGAAAGGATTCGAAGCCAGCCTGTTTTCGAGATTTGGAAATGAGAAAGGAAGCAGCTGATGTAGATCAAAATAAATATGATGTTCTCTGTTGCTGTTTTATTTGATGTCCAGTACCCTCAATAAATCATCAAAAAGATGAAAATTAATCAAATTCATTTTATTGATCAAATTGTGTGTCTTACAACAGCAAGATAATTTTTAAGCTGTTAGTCAGATCTCTTTTTCTGAATGTCATGTTCGTCCATTTCAGAGTAGATATTCACATATTTAATGTACAAATGTACAGATGTATTTTACTCTTTGCTTTCTTTCATTTTTATCAGGTGATTCCCAAAGATTACAAGACTATGGCCGCTCTCTCCAAAGCCATCTCTAAGAACGTTTTATTCTCCCACCTGGATGAATCAGAGAGGAGGTAGGTATCGATTGCACACAGCATGTTTCAAGATATGTGGTATAAAGTGAGCAGGAGAAGAAGGGAGAGAGTGATAGAAAGTGGGAGGGATGGATGAAAGGAGGGAAAGAGAAAGATACAGAGATATGGAGGGAGATAGAGAAAGACAGAGAGCGAGATAGAGACAAGAGATAGAGAGTAACGTGACAGAGACAAGACAGAGAGAGAGAGATAGAGAGAGAGAAAGAATGAGACAAGACAGAGAGAAAGAGAGACAGAGACAAGACAGAGAGCGAGATAGAGACGAGACAGAGAGAAAGACAGACAGAGAGCGAGATAGAGACGAGAGACGTGACAGAGACGAGACAGAGAGAGAGAGAGATAGAGAGAGAGAAAGAATGAGACAAGACAGAGAGAAAGAGAGACAGAGACAAGACAGAGATGAGAGATAGACGAGACAGAGAGAAAGACAGACAGAGAGCGAGATAGAGACGAGAGACAGAAACCAGACAGATAGACAGACAGACAGACAGACAGAGGAGAATGAGAGGAGAGCAAGAGGAGGACAAAAAAGTTTACATCAAGAGTAATGGTCAAAAGCATCTCTTGGCACAGAAATTATATGATAAATACCCATTCATCATCATGGGGGAAAATCCAATTACCTATCCAAATCCCATGCAAAAAGTGGCTTGACCTGATGGTATTTTGCAAGTGATTTGTAAAATTCTTCTGTTGTTGCTTTTGACCTTGAAAAGGCAACTGCACTCACATTTACAGATATGATATGAGAGTTGAAATGAAAGTCTCTGCTACTTTACTTTAATATTTTGTTTGCTTTGTATTGTTATGTTCTTTAAAATGTCTTTGCCAAATTGATTTAAGTTATGATTACTAAAGGCTAGAATGAGAATACTGCTTCATTCCCAATGGTACCTTTATCTACATGTATATGTATGATACAAATTAATTCAATACTTGTTATTTGAATGTCAGTCATTTTGTATGTGGGAAAGAAAGTATACATGTACATGTATATTTCAAAATAAGATCCATGTTGTATGATTGATAATATTATTCCTATTTTGTTTCCTTTCTTTTTTTTCAACCCCAGTGACATATTTGATGCCATGTACCCAGTCAAGCACGATGCTAACCAGGTCGTCATACAGCAAGGTAAAGCAACGAACAGTACACACCTTTATGGAAGGAAGTGACTAGAAAGAAGGAATGGATGAGCGGATGGATGAATGGATTGATCTATGAATAAATGGATGGATGGATGGGTGGATGGATGGATGGATGGATGGATGGATGGATGGATGGAATGATAGATGGATAATTTAGCGATGGAGAGAGATGAGAGAGAGAGAGAGAGAGAGAGAGAGAGAGAGAGAGCTCGATGAGAGATGAGGGAGAGAGAAAGAGAAGGAGGGGGAGGGGGAGGGGGGAGAGGGTGTTTGTGAAAATTGAGTCTTTCATACAGTCCAGTATAATTGAAAACTGATTGTAATACATGTATCTAGACAGCCCAGGGATATGGATAGTGAAAGAAAGTTTTCAAAAGAAAGGAAAGAGTTAGAAAGAAAAGTTGTTGCATGAAGGCAATATCCTCTGTTTGGAGCCAGAAGGGCATTAGCTCAGATACTTTAAAGGTACTATGTCCCTTTTGCAGCCAACCTCAAATTCTGTAGAACTTTGCAGGAATTATGAATATGTCATGTATGTCCTATCTGTGAAATTTAAACGTTAGCAGTGTCCTCATATTCAAATTATGCAAGGAAACCTGTTTACTTGCTAGACTTCACTGTCAGACACTATTGAGTGACTGACTGGCTTTTTTTCTTCTTTGGTAATAACATACATGAAAAGAGTTGTAAAGGGCACATGAGCATTTGTCTACATCAATAACCCACTTCTTGTGATGGCCAAGATTAAACTGATTGAATCTTTGCGCAGCATAAAAGGTATGACCGTTCGGTACAATTGTCTGAAAAACAAGACTATTACTTTTGGGCTCTATAGCCCTAAAGTCGATTTGACAACTAATAGTCGTTATTTTCCCACTTGAAGACATTTTCAAGCACTACTTTTTTTAGGGAAGTTCTAAATTAGTATTATCTTTCAAATGCAGTTGGAATTTAACTTTTTCATTTTTTTTGGCCTGCAAATGGGACATAGTACCTTTAACACAAGAGCAACACCCTTCTGGCTTTGAACGGACCATATTAGAAGCAGTGAGCAAAGATATGGAATGGTGGACAATGTTCACAGAAAAATGAGGAGCTATAGAAAATAGCAAAGAAGGAAGGAATGTGAGTGAGAGAAAGAGAGAGAGAAGGCGGAGAGAGTGAGTATACAAACAAGAGAGAACGGATTTACGTTGAAATCAGAATCTATCTGTGAAGCATAAAACCAATCAGAGTTCAACAAAGCATTATGAACGTGTACAATTTAAATGCAAATAGGAAATGAACAACAAGAAAACATCCTGAGGTCAAAATGGAGGAATGAGAAAAAACGTAATTGGATCCAGTTTGGATGAATACCATGAGGTATACATTATTTTGATTACTGGACATCAGTGATGTAGTTTACGAAACCATCAAAGTACAAGTTCCCTGGCAACCCATTGCAATGTGTGTATTTGATTTAACACATGTGTCAGTGGGATGTCGGATAACTTGTACTTATGACGGTTCCATGAAAAACGATGCCCAGTTTAAAGGTAAAGACCAGTATTGGAAACGCCCCAATTTCAAAAAATGAAATGGAAGCTCTCATTACCAATCAAGAATATGTTTTGACTAATACATGATGATAAAAAAATTTGCCGGAAAACCGCCTACTAATTCATATATTTGGTAAATTTGTTTCTCTCATGGTTTGTGAGAGATATAGGGTAGTCCCATATACATCTTTCTGTGTATAGTGCTTGTAACTTTACGAAGAATGGGCCAAATTTCTTATCATTTTGATGATTCCAGAACCTTGCAGATGCTAGATGCTAGATGATCAACCTTTTCTGATCGATTCCACAACGTTTCTTTCACAATGCAATCACTTGACCATAACTGGTCTTTACCTTTAAAGTCTGCCTTTTACCATCCCTACCCATCCTCTCTCTCTTTGCTACTGGACATTTGAAACAGGTGATAACTAGGAGGGAAAAGATATTTGTATGTTATTTCATAATTACTTTGCTCATTCAGTGAAAGATTGATAATAATCAAGAAGTCATATTATTTGAAGATTTTAAAGATCTAAAATCTTATATAAATATGTCACAGCTCAATTTAAACATGCTTTTCAAAGTCTGAGCTCGGTACCTTTGGTACATGTATGTATCATTTATATCAAGCCCTCAAAATCGATTTGTCAAAAGTAGCTGATAAAAAGCTAGATTCTAGTATCAGGTTCGATATCCCTTTCCTTAAATATAATGTAAGTTTGCCAAATAGAAGTGAAAATTAACTTATCACTCTGTGCCCTAGTAGAACAGATCATGATATACACCTTTATTGATTGATCGATCAAAGACAAATACATTGTAGGTAACTTGTTGATTTACCTTGCTACCACTCTCCCATTTTGTCTGTACTCAACATTTCATGAATTTCACCTTTTTTCCAAATGTTTCTCTCATCATTATTGAAACTAACTTGATATCAGGATTGAACCCTTTAAGACAAATGTGTGTGGATCGGTGGTTTTAGCTGCAGCCTAGATCACCTTGCTTTATGTACACCCCCTTTATGAAATCGATCCCTTTCTTCATCAACCACCTAGAAAATAGAAGCTGTCATATCTTATGACAAATAAGAGAAGTGCTCACTGGGAAATGGTTGCCCATTTGCATAGAGATTAGAAATTAAAGATTTAAATTTTCTCATTTGTCATTGCATTTTCTCACACTTTCACTGATATGTTTCTGTTATCATAATTGAAACCAACTTGATATCAGGATTGAACCCTTTAAGACAAAGCAAGTGAATGAAAAGAACTTGCCTGAATTCCTGAAAGGAAGGAATTTGTGAATCCCCGAATGGACTAAAATGAAAATGGGGTGTTTGTAATCACCAACATAACATGTACAATTAATCAACCAAGGTCTAACATCATTCTCCCACAAGACATTAATTTTTAATCGCAACTATCAAGAACGATATTGACATTTTTCCCATTACCGCTAATAGATGTACACACATGTACATGTACTCACAAATGGCATTTGTTGTCGTATATCACAGAACATGCAGTACTAATACTACTAACAGCTTTGTACAGAGCAAGGATAGGGCTTGTAGATTATCAGCTAGTCTGTATTACAGGCTTTTTAAGACGTATCTTTGACTGCGCAATGTTCAAGTTCACTTTATTCAATACTTTCATAAGAAATATGCAAAGGAAAACGATCTTATAAAAGTTGAAATATAATTTGTGTATCAAACTATCAATATATAACATGAGAATAACACAAGCAGGGAAGACATGAAGAACAATTTTTTTGTTTTGTTGATAAAATGGGGGGGGGGGGAAGGAAATAATTTACTTTCACACATACATGTACAGTACACTCATTCCCAAATACACCAACACACATTTATTGTTCTGTCTGATGTAAAATTAAAGTTATAAGTTATTGCACTATTGAGTATTGTTGTAATATATAAATACAATTAACAATTTCTTTTAAAACTATTCAGTGATGGGCTCAGTCTATAAATGTCTATTGGTATATCATTCCAAACTTTGGGACCCCTGAAGAAATAGTATTTTGGGAAACTAATGTTCCAAACACTTCAAATTACATGTATGTACATGTACATGTATGTTCATCTTGATTCTCATTGCTACAGTGTCTGTGTGTTGTGTACAATGAGGCCCTCTTTGATGATTGCAAAGATGGGTCTGGTACGAGGAAGACTAAGGACGACGAAACCAAAATCATGTCAAATATCCCATCATTGCTTGCTCTTTTGCACAGATGTTCTGAATTTTTAATTAAAAATTTCCATTTGTCAATAAGTGCTCTTCCTATTTGGGATATATTTATGCAATGAATCCATACATAGCAATATGATTTGAGATTTTGAGTACCAGTACTATTTGTAACCATATGTGAAAGATATGTAGTTTCAGTACTTGTTTATTTAGTACTCAAAGTATTAAAATGGAGTCTGAGTATTATTAGTAAGCCTTGCAATTTTATATCTTAAAACCTCGCAGCTATATCAAATTACAAAATGAGATGTCAGATCAATAAGCGTTATATCAGAAAGAGAAGGAAAAAGAAAAGAAGGAAAGAGAAAAGATAAAAGAAGGAAAGAGAAAAGAAGGAAACAGACATATTTTCTCATTTTTATTTTCTTCTATTTTTTTTCCTCTATTTTTTGTTTATTTTTATGTACATACATGTTGTATGTATAGAGCCAGAAGGATCTCTTCTTGCTCTAGGCTGGCAGTGAATACTCATTGCTTTTAGCTTATTTTTATTCATCGTATAAGAGATCAAAAGGGCCTGACTCCAAAGCCAAAGGATCAAAAATATCCTTAATTTCATAAAAACAAATATGACATGCATTTGTTGTTGAATATAACATATGTTCACCTCAAATTCAGAATTCCTCTCGTGCAGGGCTCAAATTAATTTTTTGTCCACGGGGGCTCTTCCCCCCCAAAAAGAGCCCCCGTGAGCCTTCTCACGGGGCTCTTTTAGTACTGACGGGGGCTCTTTTTTTATACAAATATGCATTGAATTGGTACCTATGGTACTCCTCAATTATTTGCTATTTCATCATTATCATTCCAATCAGCATTTTCCCTCTTACAAATTTACAAGCTACATGGCTGTTACTGGCCTCAGTGGCCTGTGTATATAATATATACGCATACAACACTGATCTTTATGATGTCTTTAACTTGACATATCTTCTTCTCCCCTTGCAAACGAGAAAGAAAACAAGGTCATTAAAAGGGATTAAGCGACAAATAATGATTGTGATTCAAATTGATGCGAATATTTGTTTGAATAAGCACTGCTATTCACCCGAATCTTCTTTGTAAAAACAACTTTTACAAATCTCAGCCATGCTTACTGAGTTGAGACGTTCCATTCAATGTAAAATACTCATTAAAGAATACACTTCTGCTAATCTGAAAGTGATCTTACAACACAGTGGCAGATTTGCATGGCTGAGATTTGTAAAAGTCGTTTTTACAAAGAAGATTCTGGTGAAAAGCATTGCTTATTCAAAAAAATCCTTGCATCAATTTGAATCACAATGATTATTTGTCGCATGATCCTTTTATTAAATAACCTTGTTTTCTTTTTTGTTTGCAGGGGGAAAAGAAGCTATGTCACGTTAAGAAATCATAAAGATCAGTTGTATTATGCGTATATACATTATGATACCAGAACAAATGTTGATTATCAGAATGTCATTTTGGAATACCTCTATACAAATACCACATTGTCTTTAGACCGTATCAGTATTAGTATGATGCAATATAAAGCTATTATTCTTTATTTAATTCAGTATAATGCTTTTCCTCAAAAATAGTTTTGCCATTTTGTTAGGGTTGAGACGCTAAGAAATGGTTTCAAATGTACATTACACGAACCCTGAACCATTACAAAATGATGGTGGTTCTCTCTCTCTCTCTCTTTACTTTAATCATGCATTATCAACTACATATAAAGCAGCAACCAAAAACTTGGGGTTATCTGAGATAGGTGAAAGTAAGAGTTAAAAAGAAAGTCATGCTAAAACGGCGCTTCACTCCCCCCCCCCCCATGAAAAAAATAAAATAGATTAGTAGTCCTCCTCTCCAGCATCCCCCCCCCCCCCCCCGCTTTAATATCACATTTTCACTTGGCAGCCCAAGGGGGCCGGGGTGGGAGGAGGGGGTCAAACCCCCTAACCCCCCCCCCCCCCCCCCCCCCCCGTAGATCTGCCCATGTTACCATATCATTCCACGACATCTTGGTCTTCCTCCGTTCTTCTCAATAGGGACTTTTAGATTTGCGTGGACGTGGACGTGTTACGTCCTTTTAAGGCACTGGCAGTCACATGTCACGTCCTTTTAAGCACTGGCACTGCCTTAAAAGGAGGTCACACGTTTCAGTCCACGTTCCCATCGTGCAAATCTAAAGGTCCCTAATATTGATTTACTGGTCGAGGTTCATTATTTGCTAGTCATTTGAAATCACCAGATTTCAGCGGGTTAACGCTTTCACAACGAAAAACTTCTCCATGACCATGTTTCTGCCCTTGCGCGATCGCCTCCAGCAGACATAGCGCGGCAGCGTGCACACGTACCGCTACTAAGGGCGCAGTAGGCCTATAACCACTGCTGATGGCGGCACTGCACTGTGAGCTGAATCGGTAATAATAGGCCTACTCATAAAACAAGAAATCTTGCACGCTAATCTAAGTTCCATTTCATTTGAAAATTGAAACTCAATATTGTGTTAAAGTTATAACAGAAAAGAAAATCTTTATTTTATAATTCCACGGGGGCGATTTTTAATTTTGCAATCGCCCCCGTGAGCAACCTGACGGGGGCGATTATGTAGCTCACGGGGGCTAATCGCCCACCGCCCCCGTGTATTTTGAGCGCTGCTCTCGTGCCATTATATTTCAACCTCTGACTATGGCCTCTGTGAAATATAACATCACTCTTGAAATTCTAAATTTTTCGGTTCATATTTTGTTACATTAAACGCCAGAGCATGCAGTATTTTCATTATGTAGCTATATCATGCATTGTACATCTAGCGCTATGCATGCATTTGCTTGCACTGCCATGTACACATGTACATAATGACACACGGTTAGGTTTTGGAATGTGAACGAAGGGAAGAAATTATCTTTAAGCTGAATGTCAAAAAAGAAACAGCTGTCCATCACATGATTCTGGTCAGGCTGTATCAAGCTAATTTCTACTGATGAATGTGGCGTCTTTTAGCAGCCATGATGCCTTGTTAGCTAAAAGCCTGCCCCAACTGAGGATGATGTTTTATGCTAAACTTGATTAAGGAACACTCATATTGTGTTGTTTAATAAAGATTTGAGACTGCATGACTTTGACAAATCACATTTTTTTGGTTTGGATGGAAAAAACATATTTGAAAATTGTCAATTATTGAATTATCATGTTCCCAGAAATTAAAATCTGTGACACAATTTTGTGTTTTATTGAAAATTGAGTTATTTTCTATCCATGTCTCCTCTATAGGATTATTGCAGTATACATTCACATTCATGCACCTTAAAAATCATTGAAGTAATTTGCAAATAGCTTTGGGGGTAAATTTAAAGTGTATAGGAGTATTTTTTGTGCAATCAGTAGCATATAATATAATAATCCTATTTGTAAAGGTGAGCCATTCTCTTTACACATCTACTTTAGATCCTACTATAGAGGCATTTTATTGGTGTCTATAAAGTCACCAGAAAACAGGGACATTTGGAAGCAAGGAGATAGATGTAGAAGTGATGAGGGTTCATATATATATATATATATATATATATATATATGCTCTTCAGGCATTTCCCAATCATCATCCTGCTACATTGAGGGACATTCTATTTCAACATCTACATGAGATAGTAATAAAGTGGCATGTTTTTTTACCAATGTGAACTACTTATCAGTATTTAGAAAAGTAATAATAATAATAAAACAGTGCTTATAAAGCACTTTGCACCGGAGTCTCTAAAAGCTTTGAAATCGTTGAAACAATCGTAATTGGATCATAATGCTGCTTGCATAGGTTTAAATATATCCTAATACAGTGTGGCATTCTATTTCAACATCTACTTTAGATTCCACTGAAGAAATGTGGTGATTCTCCTGGGCTGTCAATATGCATATTTTGAGTAATATATATTGGTTTATAGATGTATATACAGTTAATGATTAACTTATCCATACCCCTACCAAGTTTTGTAAAGTTTGTTATTATGTGGAAAATGGATTTGCCTCGAGTTATGTTTCTTGAGAATGTGCCATATGAAAAGCTTACATCTAAATGTATTCAACAAAGGCCCTAATTTAACCAGTCCACCTTTCATTCTCGATTTCCAAAACCCATCAAATTTACAAGGGGTATGAATGATTTAGTTAACTGTTGTTAAATTGTTTGTTCTTTATAAATAATGGATTTTGATTGATGATAATGTAGTGCAGCTCTCTGCAATCTTTTTATGCTCAATTGTTGATGTATGATTTTATGGCCCTTTTTCAATGTGCACCTATGAACCATCCCTTCAAAGGGGAAATGAATTTGAAAGTGCTGGTCGATTGTGGTGTCGATACAGGTGTGATGCTGTCTCGGGTCTGTACAAACAGTACAAGGAATATCCCCATTCATTTTCAACATGTATACTCTAGATGATAGTGAAGTTCTAGGGAGAAGTAGATGTGAGAGTAATGAGAAAGCGACTTGGGATACTGTAGTCCAAATCTGAATGATGGTATGTTGAGTGATGTTCATACATACATTTGTTACTAAGTGATGTTCATACGTATGCATTTGTTACTACATGTAAGTGATGTTCATACATGCATTTGTTACTAAGTGATGTTCATACATGCATTTGTTACTACATGTAAGTGATGTTCATACATGCATTTGTTACTAAGTGATGTTCATACATGCATTTGTTACTACATGTAAGTGATGTTCATACATGCATTTGTTACTATTAAAAGTGATGTATTATTATCTTGAACAGGCATGTGAACATGCCCTACTAGGGAGAAACGTGCAATGAAGGAAAGCAATGGGACTTATTGTTCAGTACTGTGTAATGTATAGATTGTAACAGTGTCCACATTTGCAATCCTGTACTGCTCATTTGTGGCTAACTTGACTTTTTGGATCTGAAGAAATGAATGGGGGATAGTGTAATGAATAGATCATCAAATTGTCCACATTTGCAATCGTAAGCCACTAAAGCCAATTTGTTGCTAATTTAACCGAATGTGTATAGCGCTTAATACTACATTTCTTTCATCACATGCGAACAAGCTCTGTAGGATTGAAAGAAATGAATTATGGTGGCTGCAACCCTAGGAAGGTTTACACTGTTAAATAATTTGTAAACTAATGAATATATCATCATAGTGTTCACATTGGAAATAATGTGGCTAAATCATGGCTCATATGTGTATAGCGCTTAATAATACTTTCTTTTATCACATGTGAACACAAGCCCTTTTGGATTGGACGATTGCAATCCTAGATAGGTTTATATTGTTCATGTCTGTGTAAAGAATAGATTGCCACAGTGTTCACATAATTTGCGATCATAAACATGTACCACCCATTCGTGGCTAACGTGACTGATTCGCCGTGAACATATTTGAACGCCCCAAGAGGAATTTATTTATGCGAGTGTCACTTTCATCCATTCTCTCTTCTTTCCGTCCCTTCTCTCTCTCTCCCTTGACATGAATAGGTGATGAAGGCGATAACTTCTATGTCATTGACTCCGGAGAAGTTGACGTAAGTTAGTACTATTCCCAAATTTATAAAAAAGTTGTTTTCATTGTGATGTCATTGGTTCATTGCCCACAAATGCTACCTCGGTGTAGTAGTAATTTCTAGCATGATATTTTGGGCGAAACTGAACTTCTACTGAATAGTGAATGCTGATTTAAATAAGTAAATTTGATAATTCATGAAATTAGTGGCATTTTATTTCCATTTGGTGCTGCAATCTAAGCTTCAAAATGTGGAAAGAGCCTTAAAGGGATCGTTTAACAATGTTAAATCTGAGATGCACGACCCTACTTGTTATCAGTGTCTGTGGTATGGTGTAATATTGAAGCCCTAAAAAAATTGCACTTCAAAATGATCAAGAAAAGCCTCCAAAAAGTAAAAATCTTTGAGTGACCGGTTTTACCATACTCGTTTTCCCCAATAGACTGTAATATTATGAAAACCGTCAGGCGAACAGTTTTCAAAATTTGTGATTCCAATCATAAATATCTTAGATAGATAATCAGACAGGCGATCGGCTTGTAAAAGTCACAGGGTTCCTGACTGACCTAAAGGTTTATAATTATCATTGCATCATGAGCTGAATCCAGAATTTTGTTTCAGAATCTGAGACAAAGTTACCGGATCCCTTTAAGTGGACTCTCTTGTGGAATATGAATTTCATTGTGTTCTGTACATTTTTTAAAGTCAATATATATATATATATATATATATATATGTGTGATTTACATAGATATTTGATCATAAAAGGGATATGTACCTGTACCGGTATACACCTTGATATATTCAACACATTGTGTACGGGAAGTGTGTGGCTTCTTGATTAAGCCCATGGCAATGAGAGAATTCAGTAGTTTGCAGGTTAAGGATTTAGAACATGGTTTTACTACTATTCTGCAATTGTAATAAACATGTACAATAATAATTTTGATATACTGTATAAAGAGTACATGTAGCTCTTAAACCATGCAATATCTCTGAAAGCACAGTTTAAATTACTCCAGTCTTGGCTAAGGTTTACCTACACACATTTATATGTATATGATTGTCTTCCTCATAGCTTGCGCAGTTTATCACTGGATGCATATTTTTTTTCCTACAATTTCTATTTAGAGCCATATATTGACATATTTTTTTTCTTCCTGTACTACATCCTCCTGCCTGTCCTTCCCCTATGTAGATCTATGTGGACAATGAGCGTGTCGTCACCCTGAGTGAGGGCAGCAGCTTTGGAGAGCTGGCTCTCATCTACGGCACCCCAAGAGCTGCTACAGTCAAGGTATGTGTACCAGTCTGCTTGTCTGTCTGTCTATTTGTATATCTGTCTGTCAGTATGTCTGTCTCTCTGTCTGTCTCTCTGTCAGGTTGTCTGTCTATCTGTATTTCTTTCTGTCTATCTATCTGTCTGTCTGTATGTCTGTCTGTCTATCTATTTTTCTGTCTGTATGTCTGTCTGACTATCTGTTTGTCTGTCTGTCTTTTTATCTGTATGTCTGTCTGTCTGTCTATATGTCTGTCTGTCTATATGTCTGTCTATCTGTATGTATGTCTGTCTGTCTGTCTATCTGTCTATCTGTCAGGTTGTCTGTCAAATCTTGATTTGTACAGTGCGTGAAGAGAAGGTTGCATTCCAGGAAAAGTGAAAAATAATAATTTGTGAGATTTTTCTTTCTTTTGATGTTAGTTTGGAAGAGTATCATAGAATAAAATTTACCCAGAAAAAGATGGCTCTTCAAATTCCCTCTTATTCGGAATTAATAGCTAAAGGGGTGAGGACGACACCTACATGCCACATGTTTGTGTAGTCCACACAAATTCTGTGCACAGTCACCCACAGTGCATGTGACTTCTAGCAAGACTGGGCCAATTTGCTATCGTTTTGAGGATTCACATCCTCGCAGTATGCACCTATACGAACAGTTTGGGCTCTGTGATCAACTCTTTCCAGCTTTCACACAGTTTCTTTCACAATTCAATCTCATGACCAGAATTATTAAAACATGCAATTATTGTACATTGTATTACAAAATACAGATAGAGCTAGTAGGGCAAGTCCATGGTATTTCTTGTTCCGTATGTTACCAAGTATTTTTGAATTCTGACCATAAATTGACATCAAATGTGTCATTAAACTTCATATGTGGTCTGATCTACATGTAAAGATGCAGTAAGACTATTTGCTTAATGATCAGACATGCTCAAATCTGAGAGGAGGTCATTGACATTTGGGCTAAAAATGCTGACAGTATCGATTTACTTTTCCTAATCATTACTTCTATCTCTTGATAAGTTTGTATAGTATTGTACAGGTACTTGCATGCTACAAAATACCACTTAAAGGCTGGTTCAGATATGCCGCGGTAAAAGACCGCCACATTAAAAATTAAATGTTTAAAATACATGTAACTGAATGGCAACTGCATGCAGTTTCACGCGTACTGGTATTCACTTATCTCTGTGTTATTATAGATACAGATGTGCATGTATGTGAAGTGTAGTACATTTTGTGTCATCATAAAAAACGTCATGCTACCGTGGTACTGTGAACAAGCCATTATTTACTGTATTTACAGGTTTCTTTTCTTTCTCCAAAGTCAAGTCCAAAACAATAATGGGGCACATTGCCACCTGAAATAGCTCAAAAACTTACCCACCCCTCCCCAATGATTGTGATGTTTATTTGGGACCTTTATCTTTGTATTTGCAGGCTAAGACTGATATGAAGCTGTGGGGAATTGACAGGGACAGCTACAGACGAATTCTCATGGTAAGCATACAGGTTTTTTTTTTCTTTTTATAGTATTAAACTTTTTATTGTAATTGCATCATTGTTTTTAGCTTTCCAATCCCATATATACCTCTGTACATTTAACCATTACATCCTTGTATGGGTACACTAATATACACTTGCAAACTAGGAAAGAAAGGTGCTTAGTTTAGAAGCAATGACAGCTACAGTAGATCTTGGGATAGTTATCCTGATTCCTTTTGTTCTATGGGCAAGAAGCTGTGTACCGCGATCAATGGGATGACACGTCAATACAAAGAAATTGATTTCCATGTTAACCTGCCAAATTAGACCATGCTCCCGAAGAAAGTGCGGCTTTTACGCAGCGCCGCTGTAATGAATGCTCCTGCAAGGAGTACACGTTAGTGACGTCCAGTAACGTGATAGGATGAGGGAGAAGGGTTCTAGTGTTTCATTAGAACTCGAGGGTATCGATCGGAACCTTCAAACTCCTGAGGTGTGTGGCCAATGTTTACACAGCGCTATGACATCATCCACGTAAAGGATAGTGCCATCGTCGAACGGGGCAAAGCGATGATGGGAGAACGCGTGCGAGAGAAACACAATCGTGGCAGTGCTAGCCATGTTTAATATTGAAGGGTAGTGTCATGGAGACGAATATAAGACTTTTGATCGTATCTTTCATATTTATGTAATTGATTTCATAAATGTGCCCCTACTGTCCCACCAAGTTGAGGAACAATTAAATTAATGAACTATCCAGAGACATATTTTAAATTGTAAGCATGTCTTATTGTTATTATTGTAATTGATTGCTAAATATTGGATACAACACATGTATCTGTCATGGGCATAAAGTCCACAACACTTGTTTACTATTTTTTCTTCAAATAAACAGTAGCAAGCTTTACTTGGTCCAAGCACACTGCAAAACATAGAGTATACTTGAAAAACCATGCATATGATTATTTTGTTCCATTTCAAAGGCTAAGGAGGTACTGTAATGGTTCATGGAAATGAACAGAATACTTCATCGTCATGTGATTTGTTTCCTCCTTACAGGGAAGCCAAGTACGCAAGAGGAAGATGTACGAGGAATTCCTCACTAAGGTTTCCATCCTTGGTAAGTCAAATAAGTTATTGAATGATTTATTGATTGATTTAATGGATGACTTTATTAGGGAGAAGGTTAGGGAGGGAAAGTGGGGTAATGAAGTAGGCATGAAGGGATAAATGTTAAGAGAGAAGGAAAAGGAAGAAATTAATGAAAGTGAAGTGAGATGAAGGACTAAAGGGAAAAACAAAGTAACACAAAATAAATAACTAAAGTTTCTAAAGCATCATAATAAATAACTAAAGCGTATGAAGAATTTATGATTGAAAGGAATGGATGGAGAAAAGAACGAAATAAAGAATGAGTTCCAGTGACGATACTCAGAAATATATCACTTTATTCTCAAAATAATGAAATCTTATAGATATATATTACAAAGAAATACAATAAAATGTACACATGAAAACTGAAATCTAATCATTCATGGTTGTAGATTATGAAGATAATAGATACAGAATGTGTTGCCAATTTACAGAGGAAAACCAGAGACTCTTGTCATGTGTATGCATGAGGCCAAAAAAAATTTATCTTAATTCAGTTAACTGATAGTTTTGTGGAATGTTGTTTAAAGGTAAAGACCAGTATTGGAAACGCCCCAATTTCAAAAAATGAAATGGAAACTCTTATTACCAATCATGTGAAAGAATATGTTTTGACTAATACATGATGATAACAATTTTGCCGGGAAACTGCCTACTAATTGATATATTTGGTAAATTAGTTTATCTATTGGGATGTGAGAGATAAACGCACATGTCGCGCACGTGTGCATAGTCCCATATACATCTTTCTGTGTACAGTGCTTGTAACTTTACAAAGACTGGACCAAATTTCTTATCATTTTGATGGTTCCAGAACCTTGCAGTACACACCAAAACTTATATGCTAGATGATCAACCTTTTTTGATTGATTCCACAACGTTTCTTTCACAATGCAATCCCATGACCATAACTGGTCTTTATCTTTAAAGAAAAAATGACATAAATATTGAACAAACATTTTTCCAAGTTGCCAATTTGATGAGGTATAGTAAATCTTGATCTGCTTTTTTCTTGTAGAAAACCTCGACATTTGGGAGAACTTGACAATAGCCGATGCTCTCGAGCCAGTCCAGTTCGACGACGGCCAAAAGATCGTTGTCCAAGGAGAACAAGGAGATGACTTCTTCATGATCATTGAGGTAACCAAATTAGACCCCTAACTTTTTTTTTAAGTCTTTGATATTTGTATGTGAAAATAAATAGTCGTCTTTCCGAGTATTCATTTTGATAGGAGCTTTAAAGCCCCTCTGCACTACTTATAGCTACTTGAGCCTTCTATATAGCAAACAATGCCTAATCGGTGACCACTTATGTTAATTGAGAGCTGATTTGATGAGATAACCACCTGTCGTTGACCATGCAAGGAGGTCTAATCCCTCCTGGCCAAACTAGTGCAGAGGGGCATTAATCTAGGAAGATTTTGGGAAACACAACTTCATACTTGCTTCATCATGAAGCATGTGCGGGAGAAATGGGTGTTATACTTTTCTACAGGTTTGACGCCCTGGTGCTGGCAACAGACCATATGATTCAGTGGCCAAGTGTTTGGCTTAAGTTAGCTTGCTAGAGGATTAAATACAGATATAATCAGAATATTGTTTACACCATTTTACCTCAAGGTTCTTAAAATCGATGTTAAAGAGAAGGTTGAGTTCTGGGGAGAGGTGAACAATAACTTATGAGCGTTATCATTGTTATTAGGCAAGTGTGGAAGAACATCATAGAAAAAATGTTCCCTGAAAAGCATGGCTCTTCAAATGCCTTCATTTTCAAAATATGAGAAGTAACAGCTTAAAAATGAGGCCCAATTTTTGTGCCACATGTTTGCGTAGTCCCATATACATCTTTCTGTGTACAATGCTCGTTACTTTACAAGACTGGGCAAAATTCCTTATCATTTTGATGATTCCAGAACCTTGCAGCACACACCAATACTTATATGCTACATGATCAAATTTTCTGATCCTTTCCATGCCGTTTCTTTCACAATGCAATCGCATGACCAGAACTCAACTTTATCTTAACGTAAAATGTTTAATTTACTACCTACAGTGTACCTGTAGATAAGGGAGCATATCATTTGTCGAGAAGAATGTTTGTAATTGATTAAGTATCTTAAAAATTTAAAATTTAAAATTTAAAAATATATATTTCACAGATTGTTCCTTTGTCCAAATTCTGACTTCTTTATCTTTCATTCTTCCTTATATAGGGCCAGGCAGCAGTTCTTCAGCGTCATGGCAACGACTCGGAATTGATTGAAGTTGGCAAGCTAGGACCATCAGATTACTTTGGTAAGACTCGTGCCATTCATTTAGAATCTCTTGGATTATGTCATGAAAGAACTTATAGTACGTTTAAAAGTCGGTTTAAAAATATGGTTGGTTGGCTTTATGGCATTTTTAGAATCAATTGGAAAATCAGAGAGTCAATCATCGGATACAGGCCCCTGATTGATATTTGCGGTTTAATATGCACCTCAAACTTTGAGTAGGAAGGAGGTGAGCTCGCTCAGGTGGTAAAGCGTCTCCCTGTCATACCCCAAAATCATGGGTTCGAATCCAACCCAGGCAAATGACTGTAGCCTGCGTTGTGTGTCGACGGGTCGCTGCCATTATCATACAGGTAGATGCAGGCTAGGGTACAGTGGAAAACACTCTGTCCCTCGGATAGGACATTACATGGAGGCCCTGTGGAGAGGAGAGTCACCACCTTTGCTTGCTGAGAACCCACTGCACTATTCTTATAAGTGTAGGGGAAAACCCTAGTGAAATGGTCCACCTGCCCATCCTAACCAGGAGGAGAGAATGATTCCGTTCGCTTTCCCCTCACAGGCACAAGTGACGCAAAATAGTTAAAGCCTGTCCGTACTAGTTTGGCCAGGGGAATTAGACCTCCCTGCAAGGTCACTGACAGGTGGTTATCGCATCAAATCAGCTCTCAATTAACAAAGAAAAGGGGGATCATGGGGACCAACAGGCACCGATTAGGCATTGTTTGCTATTTAGAGGGAGCAAGTAGCTATACATTAAAGTAGTGCAGTGGAGCTTCAATATTAATGATAATGTTTGTTGAATAAAAAAAATAAAACCATCGCAGAGAGATTAATGAATTTCAAATCTTAACTCTGTTTCCTAAACCAGGTGAGATTGCCTTACTGCTAGACCGCCCCCGTGCTGCCACCGTCGTAGCCCGCGGCAACTTGAAGTGCGTCAAACTGGACAGACAACGCTTCGAGCGTGTGCTTGGACCTTGCCAGGAGATCCTCAAGAGGAATATCTCCAGTTACAACAGCTTTGTGCAGCTGTCTGTATAGAGATCTCCTCTCTCAACTCATCCTATTTCTCTCCAGTCTCCTGTTCTCTCTTTCTATTGTACTTTCTATTCCTATCACCCTCTCTCCCCCATCCCCCCCCCTCCCCCCTAACACATGCCATCATTCCCCTCCCTCATTTCCATTGTTCCCTGTCCGTCTCTTTCCACGACTCTCTCTCACCACTCATCGCCCTCTCTCTATCTCTCTCACCACTCATCGCCCTCTCTCTCTCACCACTCATCGCCCTCTCTCTCTCATCCCCTCTCTATCTCTCTTTCTATCTTTCTTTCTCTCTCTCTCTCTTCGAGAGGATGGATAAAGATCTGTGTCATCTATGTGATGCTTTAGAACTTAAAAACGATTGAGAGAGTACCTTAAGAGTTTTACAATGTTTCTTCAAAGGGCCTCACAAAACCTTTTTTTCACAGGTGGTATGAGTTGGAAGTTTTTATGGTCAGTTTGCATACAGCCCCTGTTCAAATTTCTAAATGTAGGGTAGAAAGTTAAAATTGGGGGGCCTCTGTGGACCTGGCCTCTGTGGACCTGGCCCCTTCGAATGTCGGGTCCTTCGTATTGTACAAGCATTGGTACTAATGAAGGAGATGAAGGAAAGAGAGTGTGTTATAAAAATAAATTGCTACAAACTGCAGAGAGAGAGAAAGAGAGATCAGAGACGAGAGATAAATTGGCCAAGTAACACATTGGTCTCCCCATCATAGTGGGAGGGGGAGAGCTATGGAGCTTTGTTTCTTATGCTTTGAGTGTGTAGTATTTCCACTACAAAGTATCTCATAACTTTTCTTTGTTACAAAAATAGAGGGTTAGCGTGTGCACTATGAAAGTGAACTAGTTGCAATGAAGTTAGGACGGGATATGTCATTCGCTGTGCAGTTCAATCAAAACGCTGCTGTTATGGGATATTGCAGACCGAAGGTGAATTTGAAAGAGAATATACTATGCTGTTTTCTTTGATAATTTCCTAAAGAGCATTTCAACATATCTGAAAGCGGTCTATTTGCAAAGCAGTGAAAAAGAGAGATGCGGGGAGCATTTGAAGTTTGTTACTTTTTTATGAAATCATCCATTATAACAGCCAGAAAGGCATTAATTCACTGTTCAAGCATAGGAGTTACTGCCCTTCTGGCTCCAAACAGACGAAAAAACACAATTCCCTTGTAAATTGTTCAGGTATTATACAAACCTTTATTATAGCAGTTGGAGAGGAGGTAGGATTTAGCTTACTCTAGACGACTATAACTCCTTATTTATTGTGATTTTATGCCCATTGACCAGTGCGGGGGAGAGCTTGTGGTTCGACAAGCGAGAATTTGTCGTAGCATGTGTGGAAAATCCAAAAACTTGGTGTTTACGGACGGATCGGGCAGTTGTTTGACCATGTGTATGTACATAACTGACATTGTTTGTTCATTCATTAGTCCCTGGTGCTGTGTGTCAAATGAGGGTCGGACAGGAATTCGCTAAATATAACGTATAAACTATATTTGCTCTTGTAAATTTGAAGGGGATGCATAATTGTGTATGGTTTTCATAACTCCTCATATGAATATTCATAGCCAGTTAGACTGTTTGCTTTAAATAGTGCAACATTATATTTGTAGATTATACATTTTCTGGGCGCTGGTTTAATGATTGGGTCTGGGTCTAATTTTCCTCCCTCTCGTTTCATCGTACTTGGTCGTATATACAAAGTTTGTATGTACTTTGATATCAGAAAGTTATATTGGATCCTTATTGGGGAAAAAAGGGACATACTGCCTCGGTTCTTCAGTATTCAATTCCTTTCAATTCAATTTGAAAGATGTCTCTGGAAACATGCTGTGATATACATGTAACAGTTGTAACAGTTTGGCAGAGAAAGTGAAAATTATGTTGCTGTGGTCTGTGAGAATGCTGAGAACTATGCTTTAAAGGAGCATCATTCTTGCAGAGTGCCGCCTTTTAAGGCATCTTTTCAAAAATCTTAGCGATTTAAATATGAGGAATATAAACAAACATATAATTAAGACATTGTTGGGTTTAATAGGAATATCAAGGTTATTGAGTTTACTATTCTTGCTTTTCTCATGTATCAGATAGGTGGTGTGCTTTTATCATTGTATTGATGTCGAAATTCCAGAACAACCTTTTTGAAATGTGTTCAAGTACTTGTCTTTTTAACTACCCTAAGCTTGTAAATAGAACCTTATGTAGTTAGAATGCTCACAATCATTAGGAGATATCTCTCATTGTTTTCTCCGTATAAATAAAGCACCAAAAATCTATTTGATATGATTACATTTTTAATTGTTTAATTATTTCAAAACGTTTATTTAATCTTATATCATGCCACCACGAAGGGAATTATGACTACATAATTCTTTTGAATTAATGTATACTTTCTTTTTAATACTATTTTTTTTTCTTGTTTTTTCCTCGCACAATAGATTGTTTATAGATATATGAAAGAGCGTTACTTATTACATATCTGTGTGTTGTCTTTTCTTGTAGAGGTATACCCTGAAAAAAAACATATTGTTCTGTGAAATTATAATCTACTATCATTAAATTTAATGAAGGTGGTGTCTAAAGAAAGACTGGTCTTGTGTTACGTTTTTTTTTATCTGAACGTCGTGTTTATTTTTTTTATCTGAACGTTGTGTTAATTTTTTAATTTTTATGCCTCCGCCACCGAAGGTGGTGCCGGAGGCATCATGTTTTCGGGTTGTCCGTCCGTACGTCCGTACGTCCGTCCCGTTTGACCGTTATCACAATATCTCAAGAACCATTTAAGATTTAAACTTAAGACTCGGGAATAGTATTTATCACCATAGGAAGACGATCTGATTAATTTTTGGAGTATGTAGGTCAAAGGTCACAGGTCACAGAGGTCAACTTATGAAATTCCTTGTATTGAGTTTGTTAGCGCGATATCTCAAGAACCATGTGAGATTTAAACTTCAAACTTAAGGATAGTATGTATCACCATAGGAAGACGATCTGATTAGATTTTGGAGCACGTATGTCAAAGGTCAA
Organism: Strongylocentrotus purpuratus; assembly: GCF_000002235.5. Taxonomy (NCBI): domain Eukaryota; kingdom Metazoa; phylum Echinodermata; class Echinoidea; order Camarodonta; family Strongylocentrotidae; genus Strongylocentrotus; species Strongylocentrotus purpuratus. The sequence continues at coordinate 934,443 of NW_022145570.1, read as the reverse complement.
GGGTCACAGAGGTCAACTTATGAAATTCCATACATTGAGATTGTTATCATGATATCTCAAGAACCACTGGAGATTTAAATTTCAAACTTAGTGATAGTGTGTATCACTATAGGAAAACAATCTGATTACATTTTGGAGCACGTAGGTCAAAGGTCAAGGGTCATAGAGGTCAACTTATGAAATTCCATACATTGAGATTGTTATCATGATTTCTCAAGAACCACTGGAGATGTAAAAACTTCAAACTTAAGGATAGTATGTATCACCATAGGAAGACGATCAGATTAGATTTTGGAGCACGTAGGTCAAAGGTCAAGGGTAACAGAGGTCAACTTATGAAATTCCATACATTGAGATTGTTATCATAATATCTCAAGAACCACTGGAGATTTAAACTTCAAACGTAATGATAGTGTGTATCACCATAGGAAGACAATCTGATTAGATTTTGGAGCATGTAGGTCAAAGGTCAAGGGTCACAGAGGTCAACTTATGAAATTCCATACATTGAGATCGTTATCGCGATATCTCAAGAACCACTGGAGAATTTTCACTTCAAACTTAATGATAGTATGTATTACCATATCATAATATCTCAAGAACCACTGGAGATTTAAACTTCAAACTTAATGATAGTGTGTATCACCATAGGAAGACAATCTGATTAGATTTTGGAGCACGTAGGTCAAAGGTCAAGGGTCACAGAGGTCAACTTATGAAATTCCATACATTGAGATTGTTATCATGATATCTCAAGAACCACTGGAGATTTAAACTCCAAACTTGTTTAAATTGCTCTATGGCGGAGGCATCATTTTCGACTGCACGCAGTCAAAATTCCATCTAGTTTTATAAGTTTTTATTGATCCAATAATATTTTTACATTCAACATAAACATAATACAAATATCAGACATTTATATTCATGGAACAACTATAGATTTTTTTTAAAGAAATCAAATGGAAAATAGAAAACATCAGCGATCGTCAAAATAGTCAGAAAAAATCGTCAGAAAAAACCTGCTTAAAGGGGGTGGATCGCCAGTTTCCATGTGCAGAAGGCCATAATTCGCTGACACCAGACTTGGTGGAAATACCATTAATGGGGGTACAAATTTGCACACAGCAAACCCATAGTCCAGTCAAGAATTACCCCCTAATCTCTCGGAGAGCTCGAGAGTCTTCGGGCAATTCAAAGCATTACATAAGGTCCAATGGTCATAAAACTCGAGGCTAACCCTGGTGATTGACAACACCTGTTATTGGGTAAACACCCGAACGGTGTCGAATTCCCCATGAGAGCCGACTACTCAGTGACTTTAAACAGGATTATATTCTAAAATTTCAGAAATTAAGCGCCATTTTTCATTGTGCCTATCTAGTTTGCTGCGCCTTTCAGCAATAAACCTTTCTATCGTCTGAAATATTTAGAATGTTGTGTTCATGATGGTGTGGTAATAGTAGTTAGTCACATCCAACAGATTTCCATTTACATCACATATAGCACCTGGGTGGAGAAGGGTAATGTAGATTAAATGCCTTGCTCAAGGGCAAACTGCTGTGCTCGGGCTTGAACCCACGGCCTTTGCGATTCCAGTCAAGTGAGTAACCACTCGAGTATGACATCTCTACAACGTTTATTAATAAAAACACATTCAACATTTGAAATTCTTTAAATTCTCAACAATATTTTTCTCTCAATGTTTTATTGTTCTAATGAAATGCAATGTTCCGAAAAAACATTAAGCATATTCATAGGTAAACAATTTGTTTTTAAAAGTATTTTTTAATGGCCAATTTTGATAGAAAAATGATGATTTTGAAACTCTCTGTGTGTTGCCAATTTAAATATTTAGAATTTTATACTCCTTAAAATTTATGGCATCATGCAACAAAAATGGACACGATATGTGCAGAAACTGTTGCCCTTTCTTTTCTTGCGTCTGGTATATTTTAAAGGCTCTGAATAAAAAATAACTGGGCAAAACCACAAAATGTGAAATGCTCGTCGCAAAAGGGTTTATCGGTAATTTGTCAGATGGGCCACTGAGTATGTATTTTGCAGACATATACCAATGGCCCATTTAGGGGCAGTGGAAGAACAAAATATCCCTCTCCCCAGTTTAATGCATTATCATAAATATCATACATATTTTGCGCCTCACTGATGTTATTCAAATCATACGTGTTAGAATATGGTGACAGATACAGTTGTGAATATAGCCACGTGTGGGCGTGTGAAGCAAACAATTTTTTTTTTTAATTTTAAAATAATTTTGACAGTTCCATTCACAATCGGTGATGGCTTACTAAAAAATCCCTATCAAATATTGGCCTGTTGATTGAATGAGAACGTTGAATTTCATACAGTCTATTGATTGATGGAGTATGTATGTTTGTATTATTGCGAACTGTAGTCTGAGGATTGATTAATTGAGAGCTTTTAATTGATTTTTTGATTGCTGATATATTCAGTAATTAATCCATGAAATTTGAATGATTGAGTGATTTGCATGTTAAATAGACCAAAAGATTGTGTGATTAGTGTGGGTCTACATTTTACATAGAATTTCTCTTCTTGTCTGGTAAATATTGATTTTTTTAAATTTCACTGTGATAAAAAGAATTTGTTGATCGAATTCTTCTTGGAAAATTGCGGTTTCCGCAGTGTTTGCCTAAACAAAGCAACAAGCAAATAAGATGAAATACCTAACTAAATCTAAAAGAAGAAAAAAAAAATCGCCTTTCACCTCCGGTGGGACTCGAACCCACAATCCCCGGTTTAGGAAACCGATGCCTTATCCATTAGGCCACGGAGGCAGATGTTGGTATATTTTCCTAGTCCTAAGATTATATTCTATTAATAAAAAAACCCATCTGGCGTAAGTCATCTCAGCTTGGAGTCATGGTCATGTGGGCATGTGATATTCCAAGTACGTTATAAAAGTATTAGGCTCTATGACAATTACCCCCGGCAAATAACCCCCTCAGCCAATTACCCTCCACGGACAATACCCCCGGACAAATTTACCAACTTATTATCAAGGAGACTTCGATCCTAAATGATAAGCAGGGGGCCGGTTAATTATCCTAGGGGGTAATAGTCCTAGCGGGTAATTTTTAACGGTTGGTGGTAATTTTCCATGCATACGGCGTACCCTAAATAACACTGAGTGGGGGGGGCGGGCCACACACCTACATAATGAACTTTACTGGCACAATTCATTAATGCATCTTACTCTATTATATTTATTTCTCTCTCTCTCTCTCTTTCTCTCTCTCTCTCTCTCGATCTCTCTCTATCTGTAATAAACACGGCCACACACCTACATAATGAACTTTATTACTCTTTATTACTCTGTACATTTATTTCTACATATTATGAGATGTATAATGCATTTCACGCGGGAGCAAAATTAATCGTAACTTTGAAATTTCATATGCGGATTTCCACAGCGTTTGCCGAGACAAAGTAAAAAGGAAATAGAATAAGTAACTAACTGAAAAAACTCAAACTAAAACTAAAACTTATTCTAATCCCCGGTTTAGAAAACCGATGCCTTATCCATTAGGCTACGGAGGCAGATAACCCAATGGATAACCACCCCTTTCCCCTCCCAATTACCAGAAAAACAATTACCACCGAGGACAATTGCCCCCCCCCCCCTCCTCCGAGGACAATTACCCCCGGAAAATTACCATCTGAGACAGGTAGACAGGCTAGACTTCACCTATAATGAACAGGGAGTGGGTGGGGGTAATTTTCGGGGGAGGTGGTAATTGTCCTCGGGTGTGGTTGTCCTTGGTTGTACTTTGTGGGGGGGGGGGGGGTAATAGTTCTAGGGGGTATTTTTCAATTTTCGGGGGTAATTGTCCTAGGGGGTAATTATCCGGGGGAGGTTTATTGTCCGTAGGGAGGGGGTGGGGGTAGTTTTCCGGAGGGTCGTTTTCCGGGTGGTAATTGTCCAAGGGGTAGTTGTTCTGATACGGATACAAAAATAAAAAATCTGTTCACCTCCGGTGGGAAGTAATTTGATTATCCACACAAGCACCTTTTTGTTGAATTCTTCCAGTCACTCCTTTCTTCTCTTACAATTACCCCCCCCCCCCCGAAAAAGATCCTGTTGTAATTAATACCAACATATTTTCCGGGTAGACTTCCCCTATAATGAACAGGGGATAATTTTCGAAGGGTAATTGTCCTCGGGTATTGTTGCCTTGAATGTACGTTGGGGGATTATGCTAGGGAAATATTTTCAATGGTGGGGGAGGGGGGGGGGGGGGGGGTAATTGTCCTAGGGTATATTGTCTAAAGGGTAATTGTCCCGATATGGAAACAAAATCTAAAAATCTGCTCACCTCCGGTGGGACTCGAACCCACAATCCCCGGTTTAGGAAACCGATGCCTTATCCATTAGGCCACGGAGGCGGATGTTAAAAATTGTTCCTATAGTCATAAGATTTTATTAGTGAACCATCTGGCGCTGGTCATACCAGCTTGGAGTCATGGTCATGTGATATTCGACATACGTCAAGGAGGTATTACAGCTGGAGGCTACGGAGGCAGTTCTAAACTGATAATAAATGATCCATCTGGCATTGGTCATCTCAGCTTACCCTCATGGTCAAGTAATATTCTTATATTTATCATTACATGGAGGTATTGTATATTGTATATAGTTCCAATTACTAGTAACTAAAATGCATCTGGCAGGATTGTTTTGCAAGGATAATGCACAATATATCACGAGAATGCCTCAATGTGTTTATATCTAAATTTCAACTTTCCGTTCTTCTTTAAAAATTGCGGATTTCCACAGCGTTTGACGAAACAAAGCAAAAACAAATATTAGATAAAAATATTAACTAAATAACTTAAAGGAAGAACAAATCTCCGTTCACCTCCGGGTTAGCCTTTTGACAAGGCCTCGTGACTCTGGCTAATTTCCACCAAAAACTTAGCTGAGATGAGTCTAGAGACCCGGTACGGGTGAACTAGCCTCTTGTGTAGCGCTGTTGGAGTCCGTAAATTTTACGGACCCCCCCCCCCCCCCCCCCCCCCACTCCGGGGTCGGAATGACCGCATGCGTATTACCAAAATGTCCGGTAAAGGGGTACTTTTCACGCACCAAAGTCCGGCTCGTACATTCACAAAATTGACTTTACACACCGGACTTAGGGGTGTTTTCAAAAGGAGGGAACACGCATATGGGTACCCTAAAAAACACTGAGTGGGGTGGGGGCGGGTTACGGACTCGATCCAGCAGCGCTAGGGCCATCGACAAGAGGCTAGGGGCGAACGCGCTATCGAGTGGCGCTAGCCACGAGGCCTTTTGCAATCTAGATTTTACTGCTCTGCATGAATTATTCATAACGTTGGATTTATTTACCAATCAGAACGGCCAACCCCCAGTTGGCTTCGTTCGATCGTGATTTGTTCATTATCAAAACATGTAACAAAAGGTCAAAGACGTATTTCAGTTTTGCTTATGAGTCGAGATGAACATATAAATGATAGATACAAAATATCACATTAAAATCTATTTTACATTCAAAATTACAATAAAATAGGAAGCATTTGATGACTTATGCTAACAATCATAAGTGAGCGAATGGCACTGTATCCCCTGTATATAAAATGAACCAGTCCAACTCGTTTTCGTTCCATGTAGAGGTCAGAGGTCTTAGCCCGTACGCCATTCTCGACGATACATCAATACTTTGACGTTAATTGATTCCTTCAAATTCACATAAATGTGGTGACGTGTCGGTAACGAACGGCAGGCTTCGATATCTACTCATTAAAAAAATAATCAAACAATATATTCTGAGGTCATACTTATTACAATAAGTGGATAAGGGATAAGGCATCGGTTTCCTAAACCGGGGATTGTTTGTTCGAGTCCCACCGGAGGTGCTGTAATTTTTTTAAAAATTTTTAAAAAACTTTTTAAAAAATTCAGTTAGTTTTTTTAATGTTATTTCCTTTTTGCTTTGGTTCGTCTAACTCTGTGGAATCCAACAAGAATGCAAATCAACAAATTCTTTTTAACACAGGAAGAAAACGCCAACGTTAAATATAGGCCCACACTAATAATCACACAATATTACGGTTAATCATACATGCAATTTACTCAATCCTTCATGGATTAATTATTAATTAATATATCAATCAATCGATCAATCAAATTAATCAATCAATCCTCAGACTACAGTTCGCAATAATACAAACATACATACTCCATCAATCAATAGACCTATTGTTCAATTATGATAGTTCACAGCGGATTCATTCAAGCCAGTATCGATGTGGGATATCATTGCGTTCATGTTTCGATAAATTAATATCACCCGAGTTCTGCCATCTATCATCGAGCCCGGAGGCGGAGGTTGAATTGCACGAGGGAAAATGATGCTACATAATTATTATATCTACCTGTAAGTGTGTAGCCGTGTGTATTACAGAGGGAGAGGGGAGGATAGAGAGAGAGAGAGAGAGAGAGAGAGAGAGAGGGAGATAGAGAGAGAAAGAGAGAGGGGGGAGAGAGAGAGAGAGAGAGAGAGAGCATGGACCATGAAGAGAGAGAGAGAGAGAGAGATTGAAGCAAGCCGGTATAGATGATACGAGAGAGAGAGAGAGCGAAAAAAAAAAGAGAAACAGATGAGGCAGGGAGATCTATATAATTATGTTCAGTTAAAGATAAACTCCAGTACTGGTTAAAAAAAAAGAAATTAATTCTCACAGAATCAAACGAAACTTACACTGAATGTTCAAGATTACAAATAAATGACATGTGCCAAACAATTTTGGAAGAAAATGTATACTGGCTGAGTAATGAGCATAGAAAGACAAGGAAACCAAGGTAGTACCATCCCCGACACCATGTGTGTTGTCCCATATATAGCTTTCTATGTGAGTGTTTGTTACTTTACCAAGACTCGGTCAAATTTATTATGATTTTGATGACTCCAGAACCTTGCAGTGCACACCAATACTTACATGCTCCATGATCAACTGTTTCTGATCCTTTCACACCTTTTCTTTCACAATGCAATCACATTACCAGTACTAAAGTTTATCTTTAACTACAAAGATCTTCAGACAATATAGATAACTCAGGCGCGTACGCAGGGGGGGGGGGGGGGGGGGTTAACCACCCTCTCCTCAATGCTTTTGTTTGATAAAAGGGGCAAAAAAAAGTTAGTGCTCTTTACCCACCCCCCCCCCCATTGTGTTAATGTGTTAAACACCCGGACAACTACCCCCAGACAACTACCCCCAGACAACTACCCCCTACGACAACCATTCTTTAGGACAACTACCCCCGGGACAACTATCCTAGGGGGTTGTGTCCGGGGGATAGTTGTCTGGGGTAGTTGTCCTAGGGGGGTAGTTTTCTGGGGGTTAGTTGTCCGGGGTAGTTTTTCCCGGGGGGGGGGGGGGCGTAGTCGACCTAGAGGGTGGTTGCCCTAGGAGGTAGTTGACTGCAGGCGCGGATCCAGGGGGGGGGCCGAGCGGGCCTTGGCCCCCCCCCCCCGCAAAAAAAAAAAAAAAAAAAAAGAGAGAAGAAAGGAAAAGAAGGGAAAGGGAAAGAGGAGAGAAAGGGAAAGAAAGAAGAGGAAGAAGAAGAGAAAAGGGGGGAAAAGGAGATCGGGGGGGGGGGCGAAAGGGCCTTGCCTCCCAGGCTGTTGACCCCCCCCCCCCCCCTCCCCCCAATCAAAAAAATAAGAGAGAAGGAAGGAAAGGGAAAGAAAAAAGGAAAAGAGGAGATACTGGCGTACCGATGGGGGGGGGGGGGCTTGGGGGAAATCAAATTCAAACGTGGTTTATTTCTAATTCCACAACGGTGGATTACAAATAATGCTGATATGACATAATTTCCGAGATTTTTTCTCACTTTTTAGTAAATTATACGTTTGTATGTGTTTGTTGGAAAATGACAAATTCCTAAATTTACAGCCAGGCAAGAAATATGATTCTTGAGATTCCTACATGTCAGTGCCCGAGGTACGGCGGGGATCGGGAGCACCGAGCTCCCCCCCCCCCCCCACCCCCACTTTTTTGAAAAAGTATATTAAAGAGAAATAATATAGAATGAGAGCAAGAATGAAAGAATAGTTAACTGCCAGTGTTAAAAAATAATGAGGCATCAAAATATGCCCATCTGACCGTGATTAATGCCTAAAACCCCTAAGCCTCCGGGGGCTCTGCCCCCTGGATTCCACCTAGGGCCCTACGGCGGGCCCTTAGATGATCATCTGACGGTAATTTAATGCCTCAAACCCCTGATTTTTGGCGGCTCCGCCCCCTGGATCCCACGCCAAATAGTGACCTGCCAGTGTCACAAAATAATAAGGTATACAAAAAAAATGCTAATCTGACCTTAATTAAACGCCTAAAACCCCTGAGCTTCCAGTGCCGGCTCCGCCGCCTCGACCCCACCAGGGGCCCTAAGACGGGCCCCTGAATGCTTATCTGACCGCTTGCGGGGTTAGACAAGGTATCAAAATGTGTTTATCTGACCGCAGACGCGTAGCCAGGGGGGGGGGGGGGAGGGGGGGGCGGTCCCCCCAAATCGGAAGAGGACGTAGGAAGAAAAAGGAGCAGACAAAGAACATCTTTGAAATTCAGACAAGGATTAACAGTATAGAGAACGGTACAACGCATCGGCTTCTTTCTCTAATAATTTAATGAAACGTCACAGCGTCGCGCAGGAGGGGAGGGGGGGGGGGACTGAATTCAGACAAGGATTAAAAATCGAGAACGGTACAACGAATCATCTTCTTTCTCTCATAATCTTATGAAACGCCAAAGCTTCCGCGCTTCGCGCGGGAGGGGGGAACCTGAATTTAGACGAGGATTCAGAGGCGAGAACGGTAATACGAATCTTAAATGGCTTAATGAAACGTAAAAGCTTCCGCGCTTCGCGCGGTTTGGGGGGGGGGGAACTAAATTCCGATGAGGATTATTTTCGAGAACGGTACAACGAATCGTCTTCTTTCTCTAATGATTTAATGAAAATTAAAAGCTTCCGCGCTTCGCGCGAGAGGGGGGAACCTGAATCTAGACGAGGATTAAGAGTCGAGAACTGAACAATGAATCGTCTTCTTTCTTTAATAGTTTAATGAAGCGTCAAAGCTTCCACGCTTCGCGCAAGAGGGGGAGGGGGGAGACTGAATTAAGACAAGGATTAAGAGTCGAGAACGGTACAACGAATCGTCTTCTTTCTCTAATGATTTAATGAATCGTAAAAGCTTCCACGCTTCGCGCAGAAGGGGGAAAACTGAATTCAGAGGAGGATTAAGAGTCGAGAACTGTACAACGAATCGTCTTGTTTTTCTAATGATTTAATGAAACTTAAAAGCTTCCGCGCTTCGCGCGGAAGGAGGGGGGGGGGGGAGGGAGGGAGAATCTAAATTCAGATGAGGATTATTTTCGAAAACGGTACAACGAATCGTCTTCTTTCTCTAATGATTTAAGGAAATTTAAAAGCTTCCGCGCTTCGCGGGGGGGGGGGGGGGGGGGAGGGGAAACCCAAATTCAGACGAGGATTAAGAGGCGAGAACGGTAATACGAATCTTTAATGGCTTAATGAAACGTAAAAGCTTCCGCGCTTCGCGCGGGATGGAGGGGGAACTAAATTCCGATGAGAATTATTTTCGAGAACGGTACAACGAATCGTCTTCTTTCTCTAATGATTTAAGGAAATTTAAAAGCTTCCGCGCTTCGCGCGGGAAGGGGGGGGGGGAACCTAAATTTAGACGAGGATTAAGAGGCGAGAACGGTAATACGAATCTTTAATGGCTTAATGAAACGTAAAAGCTTCCGCGCTTCGCGCAAGAGGGGGAGGGGGGAGACTGAATTTAGACAAGGATTAAGAGTCGAGAACGGTACAACGAATCGTCTTCTTTCTCTAATGATTTAATGAATCGTAAAAGCTTCCACGCTTCACGAGGAAGGGGGAAAACTGAATTCAGACGAGGATTAAGAGTCGAGAACTCGACAACGAATCGTATTCTTTCTCTAATAGTTTAATAAATCGTAAATTTTTTCCGCGCTCCGCGCGGGAGGGGAAAAATTAAATTCAGACGAGAATTATTTTCGAGAATGGTACAACGAATCGTCTTCTTTCTCTAATAATTTAATAAAACGTCAAAGCTTCCGCGTTTCACGGAGGAGGGAGGGGGGAATCGCCCCTCCCTGCACCGACCCCCCCCCCCCCCCCGCATTACGTCATTGTTGGTCACTATTACGTACCAATATTTGGCTCGCATAATTTCAAATTTGGGCCCCCCCCCTAAGAAATCCTGGATCCGCGCCTGGTTGACTGGGGGTGGTTATTTGGGGGTGGATGTTCAGAGGGTAGGTTTCCGGATACGACCTGTACACGTCAAATGTTAGTTGTGTCTCGCTGATGTTTATCAAATCGATTAGAAAAGGAAATAGACCAGATGATTTTTTTTGTTGTTGTAATTCTTTAACATTTGAGATGTTTCTTCTGAGAACCATTCAGAATCTCTTTGAAACAACATATATAATGCATGCAATTCATATTTACCAACCTTACTAAGTCTAACTGTACGAGCGGAACAATTTGTACTGATGTAACAGATCATTAACCTGTATTCTCCCTTTTTAATATAGACAATTATGAAAGACATAGGAAAACAGTTCAATCTTATACTCGGAAAATCTCGAATGAAAATATTACAGCATCATTGGGTGAATTTTATAGAATAGATTGGACTTTTTTAAACAACCTTCAGGATATAGAACAGACTTGTACGATACATTTATATCGGTGATAACCATTGCATAAAACAAATGTTTACCCTTGGTACCAAATAAGTCTAAACGACTGAAAATCAGAACGCCTTGGAAAAAATAAAATTTTGATACGGTGTATTCAAATGAAAAGAAAATTTATAAACAATTTATTCATAATAGGTCTGTTGTAAATGAAAATAAATTCAAATCTTAAAGGAATAAAGTGAATAATCTATTAAGAAAGGCAAAGAAACTTTACTTTTGTTTAAAATGTGGAAATTCGAAAAATGATATCAAAGGTACATGGAAAACCATCAATACCCTTTAAATAAATCGAAACCCAAATTACCCACATATATTATGAAGGATGGTAAAATGGTTGAAAATGATCAATCTATTGCACATTAATTTAATTCGTATCTTATTTCCTCATGTTCTGGGTTTGATGCAAATAATCGTCTTGCTCAAATTAATACTATTTCTCATACAGATTACCTACATGTCCGAACTTCTTCTTCTTCATTATTGTTTAAGCCTATAATCACAAAATTAATTCATTGAAGTGTGTAAATCATTAAGAAATACAAAATCTTGTGCATATGTTAACATAGGTTGCAATGTACTCAAACAAATCATTCATGCTATTGTAAAACCGTTGGTCTCCATTTTTAATATAATTATCACTGTCCGCTGGCACGTTTCCAAGCAAACTTAAAATTGCGAAGATTATTCCTATTTTTTAAAAAAGACGATCGTCATTCATTAAAAAATTATCGACCAATAACTCTGTTACCCTGTATATCAAAATTATTGGAAAAATGTGTTTATAATCGATTGCATAGTTTTCTGTTCTTTCTAAACATAATATACTTACTGATTGCCAATTTGGATTTCGACGTAATCATTCCACAACCCATGCTTTGATTGATTTGCAGGGTAACGTGACATTAGCAATGGAAGAAAAAAAATTGGATTGGAATATTTATGGATTTATCAAAAGTTTTGATATAGTAGATCATTCAATTCTCTTGTCCAAATTGAACTTTTATGGTGTACGTGGAAACCCTCTAATTTGTTTTAAAAGTTATATGCAATCGACGTCAACTATAATGTTTCTGATTTTGCAGACATAACCCACGGCGTTTACTTTTGCATACGGAAACGTTTGCTTGTATTTGTCTCATAAAAGAAGTTGATCACAAACTAACTCCCACACGGTGTTGAGTGCTCAGGGGTCACATGCCACTGGCTTCATCGGGCAGGTAGTTCCATTATGTGAATGGGTAAATTAACTATTACAAAATGAGGGGACACATTACTATATTATTATTATTTATTATTATTTATTCGGCAAAGGAAAACATTACATATCAGTGTACACAATACAAATAAGACATAATTATCAACCATTGGAACGCCAGGGACAGAAAAAGTTAACTAAATTACTGTGGCATAAAGCCTCCTGTCCCAATTCCAATGGATGATTTACATAAAACAGAAATAAGAAGTTTAGCCTTGGGTTACCTTCAAAGTTGAAAAGTAATTAGGGCCTATTAAACAATTATAAGTGATGTAATTAAATGCAATAGGGACACACATTGTTTTTATTGTGCAGAACATACTCTTTTATTGACTTACTTATTGCAAGAAAATATAAAACCAAAATGCATTTTGAATTCTAACAATTGGAGTACAAAGAATAATAACAGGTGAATGACATGCACAAGCACCTTTTTGTCGAATTCTTCCAGTCACTCATTTCTTCTCTTCCAATTACCCCCCCCCCCCCCCCCCGAAAAAATCCTGCTGTTATTAATACCAACATATTTCCCGGGTAGACTTTCCCTATAATGAACAGGGGGATAATTTTCGAGGGGTAATTGTCCTCGGGTATTGTTGTCCTTGGTTGAACGTGGGGGTGGGGTTGTGCCGGGGGTATTTGTAAATGGTGGTGGTGGTGGGGGGGGGGAGATATTGTCCCGTTACGGTAACAAAATCTAAAAAAATCTGTTCACCTCCGGTGGGACTCGAACCCACAATCCCCGGTTTAGAAAACCGATGCCTTATCCATTAGGCCACGGAGGCGGATGATGAAAGTGTTTCAAATGAGATTTTATTCTGTAAAAATGAACCATCTAGCGCTGGTCATCTCAGCTTGGATTCATGGTCATGTGACATTCCGATATTACATCAAAGAGGTATTACAGCTGGAGTTCCAAAAACTAAAAATGTATGCAAACATCTGGCAGAATTGCAAGGATTGCACAATCACTGAAATGCTTTCTTTGAAAAATGGGGATTTCCACAGCGTTTGACGAAACAAAGCAAGAAGATATTAGGATAAAAAAAAATAACTAACTAGTTTACAACAACAAAAAATCTGTTCACCTCCGGTGGGACTCGAACCCACAATCCCCGGTTTAGGAAACCGATGCCTTATCCATTAGGCCACGGAGGCCCACAAAGATAAGGAATGTCCATCATAAAATTGTAATCTGTTAATAAATGAATCGCTTAAAATAATACTTTAATATTTTATATCTAAGGCACCAAGCCGCCATACATAAGCCCCTGGGCGATTTGGAGTAAGTTAGAAGTTCTTATATTATAAACACATGCGCCTTTTTGTCGAATTCTTCAGTCACTCATTTCTTCTCTTCAAATTACCCCCCCCCCCCCCCCCGAAAAAATCCTGCTGTTATTAATACCAACATATTTTCCGGGTAGACTTCCCCTATAATGAACAGGGGGATAATTTCGAGGAGTAATTGTCCTCGGGTAATGTTGTCCTTGGTTGTACGTAAGGGGGGGGGGGGGGGGGGTAATTGTCCCGATACGGAAACAAAATGTCTCTCATAAAATTGTAATCTGTTAACAAATGAATAACTTAAATGCTTTAATTTTGTATATCTAAGGTACCAAGCCGCACATATAAAAGGGCAATAGGGAGTAGGTTAGAATTTATTATATTATAAACACAAGCACCTTTTTGTCGAATTCTTCCAGTCACTCATTTCTTCTCTTCCAATAACCCCCCCCCCCCGAAAAAAAATCCTGCTGTCATTTTATACCAACATATTTCCTGGGTAGACTTTCCCTATAATGAACAGGGGGATAGTTTTCGAGGGGTAATTGTCCTCGGGTATTGTCGTCCTCGGTTGTACCTGGGGGGGGGGGGGGGGAGGCTGCTAGGGGGTAATTTTCAGTGGTGTGGGGGGGGGTAATTGTCCCGATACGGAAAAAAAACAAAAAATCTGTTTACCTCCGGTGGGACTCGAACCCACAATCCCCGGTTTAGAAAACCGATGCCTTATCCATTAGGCCACGGAGGCGGATGATGAAAGTGTTTCTCCTAAGATTTGATTCTGTCAAAAATGAACCATCTAGCGCTGATCATATCAGCTTTGATTCATGGTCATGTGACATTCCGATATTGTATCAAAGAGGTATTACAGCTGGAGTTCCAATAATTATAATGAATGCAAAACATTTGGCAGAATTGCAAGGATGCACGATCACTGAAATGCTTTGTTAGAAAATTAAGGATTACCACAGCGTTTGCCAAAACAAAGCACGAAGAAATTTAAGATAAAAATAATAACTAACTAATTTACACAACAAAACATCTGTTCACCTCCGGTGGGACTCGAACCCACAATCCCCGGTTTAGGAAACCGATGCCTATCCATTAGGCCACGGAGGCGGATGATGAAAGTGTTTCTCCTAAGATTTGATTCTGTCAAAAATGAACCATCTAGCGCTGATCATATCAGCTTGGATTCATGGTCATGTGACATTCCGATATTGTATCAAAGAGGTATTACAGCTGGAGTTCCAATAATTATAATGAATGCAAAACATTTGGGCAGAATTGCAAGGATGCACGATCACTGAAATGCTTTGTTAGAAAATTAAGGATTACCACAGCGTTTGCCAAAAACAAAGCACGAAGAAATTTAAGATAAAAATAATAACTAACTAATTTACACAACAAAACATCTGTTCACCTCCGGTGGGACTCGAACCCACAATCCCCGGTTTAGGAAACCGATGCCTTATCCATTAGGCCACGGAGGCCTACGCAGTTCTAAGCCGTCTCTCATAAAATTGTAATCTGTTAACAAATGAATAACTTAAATGCTTTAATTTTGTATATCTAAGGTACCAAGCCGCCCATATAAAGGGGCAATAGGGAGTAAGTTAGAATTTATTATATTATAAACACAAGCACCTTTTTGTCGAATTCTTCCAGTCACTCATTTCTTCTCTTCCAATAACCCCCCCCCCCCCCCCCGAAAAAAAATCCTGCTGTTATTTTATACCAACATATTTCCTGGGGTAGACTTTCCCTATAATGAACAGGGGGATAGTTTTCGAGGGGTAATTGTCCTCGGGAATTGTCGTCCTCGGTTGTACCTGGAGGGGGGAGGCTGCTAGGGGGTAATTTTCATATGGTGGGGGTTTGCTAGGGGGTAATTTTCAATGGTGTGGGGGGGGGGGGTAATTGTCCCGATACGGAAACAAAACCAAAAAATCTGTTTACCTCGGTGGGACTCGAACCACAATCCCCGGTTTAGAAAACCGATGCCTTATCCATTAGGCCACGGAGGCGGATGATGAAAGTGTTTCTCCTAAGATTTGATTCTGTCAAAAATGAACCATCTAGCGCTGATCATATCAGCTTTGATTCATGGTCATGTGACATTCATATATTACATCAAAGAGGTATTACAGCTGGAGTTCCAATAACTAAAATGTATGCAGACATCTGGCGGAATTGCAAGGATGCACAATCACTGAAATGCTTTGTTGGAAAATTAAGGATTACCACAGCGTTTGCCAAAACAAAGCAAGAAGAAATTATGATAAAAATAATAAACTAACTAATTTACACAACAAAACAACTGTCATCTCCGGTGGGACTCGAACCCACAATCCCCGGTTTAGGAACCGATGCCTTATCCATTAGGCCACGGAGGCCCACGGAGTTCAAAGATGTCCCTCATAAAGTTGTAATCTATCAATGAATGAATCGCTTAAAATAATACTTTAATGTGTTATAAGGTTCCAAGCCGCCCATAGATAGGGGGATTTGGAGGAAGTTAGGAGTTATTATATTATCCACACAAGCACCTTTTTTTCGAATTCTTCCAGTCACTCCTTTCTTCTATTCAAATTGTCCCGATACGGAAACAAAATCTAAAAATCTGTTTACCTCCGGTGGGACTCGAAACCCACAATCCCCGGTTTAGAAAACCGATGCCTTATCCATTAGGCCACGGAGGCGGATGATGAAAGTGTTTCTCCTAAGATTTGATTCTGTCAAAAATGAACCATCTAGCGCTGATCATATCAGCTTTGATTCATGGTCATGTGACATTCAGATATTACATCAAAGAGGTATTACAGCTGGAGTTCCAATAACTAAAATGTATGCAGACATCTGGGGGAATTGCAAGCATGCACAATCATGGCCCTGGGAAGCAGGGGTGCTGGGGGTGCTGCAGTACCCCCGGAATTTTTCCGGGGGGAGGGGGGGGGGCACAGCACCCCCTGCAATTTTTTTTCGTATGATATATTTAATGTATATCATTATATGCTTCGTTTACAAAATTGTCACACAGCCGTCAGCCACAAATGAAGATTAGAAAGAAAAAAATTATAACGTTTCTTTCACAAAATCCTATAAAATGTATCCCTCGAAGAGAATTTGTTTTTTTTAATAAAAAAAAAATTGTCCTAATTGGGGACCCCAAAATGACAGACCTCCCCCCCGCCCCCCCCCCCCCCCCCCCCCCCCCCCCCCCCCCCCCCCCAATACCGATGGACAAAATTTTCAAATTATTCGACACACACCAAACAAAAAATGCCCTCTTCCCCCCCCCCCCCTCCCCCTCTGCTTATTCAGTGGCTGGCTAAGTCGTTGCGAAATTTTTGGGACCAAAAAAAAAAAATATGTCCTCTTACCCCCCCCCCCACGCTTATTCAGCGGCTGGATGAGTCGTTGCAAAAAATAATTTCGCAGTATATATATCTCAGCGGCCCCGGAGAAAAAATCGTTCCCAGGGCCCTGTGCACAATCACTGAAATGCTTTGTTGGAAAATTAAGGATTACCACAGCGTTTGCCGAAACAAAGCAAGAAGAAATTATGATAAAAATAATAACTAACTAATTTACACAACAAAACATCTGTTCACCTCCGGTGGGACTCGAACCCACAATCCCCGGTTTAGGAAACCGATGCCTTATCCATTAGGCCACGGAGGCCTACGCAGTTCAAAGACGTCTCTCATAAAATTGTAATCTGTTAACAAATGAATAACTTGAATGCTTTAATTTTGTATATCTAAGGTATCAAGCCGCCCATATATAGGGGCAATAGGGAGTAAGTTAGAATTTATTATATTATAAACACAAGCACCTTTATGTCGAATTCTTCCAGTCACTCATTTCTTCTCTTCCAATAACCCCCCCCCCGAAAAAAAAATCCTGCTGTTATTTTATAACAACATATTTCCCGGGTAGACTTTCCCTATAATGAACAGGGGGATAGTTTTCGAGGGGTAATTGTCCTCGGGTATTGTCGTCCTCGGTTGTACCTGGAGGGGGAGGATGCTGCTAGGGGTAATTTTCATATGGTGGGGGTTGCTAGGGGGTAATTCTCAATGGGTGGGGGGGGGGGGGGGGTAATTGTCCCGATACGGAAACAAAACCAAAAATCTGTTTACCTCCGGTGGGACTCGAACCCACAATCTCCGGTTTAGGAAACCGATGCCTTATCCATTAGGCCACGGAGGCCTACGCAGTTCAAAGACGTCTCTCATAAAATTGTAATCTGTTAACAAATGAATAACTAAATGCTTTAATTTTGTATATCTAAGGTACCAAGCCGCCCATATATAGGGGCGATTTGGAGTAAGTTAGGAGTTATTATCTTATATTATCCACACAAGCACCTTTTTTTCAAATTCTTCCAGTCACTCCTTTCTTCTATTCAAATTACCCCCCCCCCCCGAAAAAAAAAATTCTGCTTTTATTTTATACCAAACATATTTTCCTGGGTAGACTTTCCCTATAATGAACAGGGGGTAATTTTCGAGGGGTAATTGTACTCGGGTATTGTCGTCATCGTTTGTACGTGTTGGGGGGGGGGGGGGTTGCTAGGGGTAATTTTCAATGGTGGGGGATAATTGTCCTAGGGGATAATTGTCCCGATACGGAAACAAAATCTAAAATTCTGTTTACCTCCGGTGGGACTCGAACCACAATCCCCGGTTTAGAAAACCGATGCCTTATCCATTAGGCCACGGAGGCGGATGATGAAAGTGTGTCTCCTAAGATTTGATTCTGTCAAAAATGAACCATCTAGCGCTGATCATATCAGCTTTGATTCATGGTCATGTGACATTCAGATATTACATCAAAGAGGTATTATAGCTGGAGTTCCAATAACTAAAATGTATGCAAACATCTGGCAGAATTTCAAGGATGCACAATTACTGAAATGCTTTGTTTGAAAATGAGGGATTTCCACAGCGTTTGCCGAAACAAAGCACGAAGAAATTTAAGATAAAAATAATAACTAACTAATTTACACAACAAAACATCTGTTCACCTCCAGTGGGACTCGAACCCACAATCCCGGTTTAGGAAACCGATGCCTATCCATTAGGCCACGGAGGCCTACGCAGTTCAAAGACGTCTCTCATAAAATTGTAATCTGTTAACAAATGAATAACTTAAATGCTTTAATTTTGTATATCTAAGGTACCAAGCCGCCCATATAAAGGGGCAATAAGGAGTTAGTTAGAATTATTATATTATAAACACAAGCACCTTTATGTCGAATTCTTCCAGTCACTCATTTCTTCTCTTCCAATAACCCCCCCCCCCCGAAAAAAAATCATGCTGTTATTTTATACCAACATATTTCCTGGGTAGACTTTCCCTATAATGAACAGGGGGATAGTTTTCGAGGGGTAATTGTCCTCAGGTATTGTCGTCCTCGGTTGTACCTGGGGGGGGGGGGGTGGGTTGCTAGGGGGTCATTTTCAATGGTGGGGGATAATTGTCCTAGGGGATAATTGTCCCGATACGGAAACAAAATCTAAAAATCTGTTTACCTCCGGTGGGACTCGAACCCACAATCCCGGTTTAGAAAACCGATGCCTTATCCATTAGGCGACGGAGGCCCACGGAGTTCAATAATGTCCCTCATAAAATTGTAAACTGTTATGAAAAGAATCGCTTAAATGCTTTAATTTTTTTTTTTCATATCTAAGGTTCCAAGCCGCCCATAGATAGCAGCGATTGGGAGTAAGTTAGAAGTTATTATATTATCCACACAAGCACTTTTTGTCGAATTCTTCCAGTCACTCCTCTCTTCTCTCCAATCCCCCCCCCCCGAAAAAAATCCTACTGTTATTAATACTAACATATTTTCCGGTATTGACTTTCCCTTAAATGAACAGGGGATAATTTTCGAGGGGGATTGTCCTCGGGTAATGTTGTCCTTGGTTGTACGTAAGGGGGATTGTCCTAGGGGTAATTTTCAATGGTGGGAGGGTAAGGGGGGGGTAATGTATAGGGGATAATTGTCCAAGGGGGTAATTGTCCCGATACGGAAACAAAATCTAAAAATCTGTTTACCACCGGTGGGACTCGAACCACAATCCCCGATTTAGAAAACCAATGGCTTATCCATTAGGCCACGGAGGCCTACGCAGTTTAAAGACGTCTCTCATAAAATTGTAATCTGTTAACTAATGAATAACTTAAATGCTTTAATTTTGTATATCTAAGGTACCAAGCCGCCCATATAAAGGGGCAATAGGGAGTTAGTTAGAATTTATTATATTATAAACACAAGCACCTTTTTGTCGAATTCTTCCAGTCACTCATTTCTTCTCTTCCAATAACCCCCCCCCCCCCCCGAAAAAAAATCCTGCTGTTATTTTATACCAACATATTTTCCGGGTAGACTTTCCCTATAATGAACAGGGGGATAATTTTCGAGGGGTAAATGTCCTCGGGTATTGTCGTCATCGGTTGTACCTGGGGGGGGGGGGGGGTTGCTAGGGGGTCATTTTCAATGGTGGGGGATAATTGTCCTAGGGATAATTGTCCCGATACGGAAACAAAATCTAAAAATCTGTTTACCTCCGGTGGGACTCGAACCCACAATCCCCGGTTTAGAAACCGATGCCTTATCCATTAGGCGACGGAGGCCCACGGAGTTCAATAATGTCCCTCATAAAATTGTAAACTGTTATGAAAAGAATCGCTTAAATGCTTTAATTTTTTTTTTCATATCTAAGGTTCCAAGCCGCCATAGATAGCAGCGATTGGGAGTAAGTTAGAAGTTATTATATTATCCACACAAGCACCTTTTTGTCGAATTCTTCCAGTCACTCCTCTCTTCTCTCCAATCCCCCCCCCCCCCCCGAAAAAAATCCTACTGTTATTAATACTAACATATTTTCCGGGTATTGACTTTCCCTTAAATGAACAGGGGGATAATTTTCGAGGGGAATTGTCCTCGGGTAATGTTGTCCTTGGTTGTACGTAAGGGGGATTGTCCTAGGGGTAATTTTCAATGGTGGGAGGGTAAGGGGGGGGGGGGGTAATTGTATAGGGGATAATTGTCCAAGGGGGTAATTGTCCCGATACGGAAACAAAATCTAAAAATCTGTTTACCACCGGTGGGACTCGAACCCACAATCCCCGATTTAGAAAACCAATGGCTTATCCATTAGGCCACGGAGGCCTACGCAGTTTAAAGACGTCTCTCATAAAATTGTAATCTGTTAACTAATGAATAACTTAAATGCTTTAATTTTGTATATCTAAGGTACCAAGCCGCCCATATAAAGGGGCAATAGGGAGTTAGTTAGAATTTATTATATTATAAACACAAGCACCTTTTTGTCGAATTCTTCCAGTCACTCATTTCTTCTCTTCCAATAACCCCCCCCCCCCCCCCGAAAAAAAATCCTGCTGTTATTTTATACCAACATATTTTCCGGGTAGACTTTCCCTATAATGAACAGGGGGATAATTTTCGAGGGGTAAATGTCCTCGGGTATTGTCGTCATCGGTTGTACCTGGGGGGGGGGGGGTTGCTAGGGGGTCATTTTCAATGGTGGGGGATAATTGTCCTAGGGATAATTGTCCCGATACGGAAACAAAATCTAAAAATCTGTTTACCTCCGGTGGGACTCGAACCCACAATCCCGGTTTAGAAAACCGATGCCTTATCCATTAGGCCACGGAGGCCCACGGAGTTCAATAATGTCCCTCATAAAATTGTAATCTGTTATGAAAAGAATCACTTAAATGCTTTAATTTTTTTTTCATATCTGAGGTTCCAAGCCGCCCATAGATAGCAGCGATTGGGAGTAAGTTAGAAGTTATTATATTATCCACACAAGCACCTTTTTGTCGAATTCTTCCAGTCACTCCTCTCTTCTCTCCAATCCCCCCCCCCCCCCGAAAAAAATCCTACTGTTATTAATACTAACATATTTTCCGGGTATTGACTTTCCCTTAAAGGTATTACAAAGTTTTGGTATGGGTCATGAATTTGGTTCAAATTAACATATTGGAAGCATATGCGTTCCTACAATATACATTGATCGTTGTCGCGGTTGAAATCGAGTCTAAAGTTATGAAATTACAAATAATAAACTCTTTATGTTGTATAGCTCCCTCTCAAGGTCAAGATATTAATTTAGCTATGAAACAATGTTTCTTGACTAAAATCGACAGATTAGCTATTCCCGTTCGGAAACTATATATCCCAACTACATATTCTGAGATTTTCATGGTCGCATCTACCATTGTACGGCCGTAGGCGCTATTTGAAATTTATCCAAATTTACCGGGAGCACCGGTAAATTTTTATATTCAATTTTTCTCGAAAACAGAAGTGTTTTGGGGGCTATTTTTTTAGTGCTTATAATACATCCACAGGGGCATCCAAATATATCAAAATTGTAAAGATTCACTATCCACCCAATTTTCAAAATTTCCCAAAACTTTGTATTACCTTTAAATGAACAGGGGGATAATTTTCGAGGGGGAATTGTCCTCGGGTAATGTTGTCCTTGGTTGTACGTAAGGGGGATTGTGCTAGGGGGTAATTTTCAATGGTGGGAGGGTAAGGGGGGGGGGGGGGTTAATTGTATAGGGGATAATTGTCCAAGGGGGTAATTGTCCCGATACGGAAACAAAATCTAAAAATCTGTTTACCTCCGGTGGGACTCGAACCCACAATCCCCGATTTAGAAAACCAATGCCTTATCCATTAGGCCACGGAGGCGGATGATGAAAGTGTTTCTCCTAAGATTTGATTCTGTTAAAAATGAATCATCTAGCGCTGGTCATCTCAGCTTGGATTCATGGTCATGTGACATTCCGATATTACATCAAAGAGGTATTACAGCTTGAGTTCCAATAAATGAAATTAATGCAAACATCAGAATTTCAAGGATGCACAATTACTGAAATGCTTTGTTTGAAAAATGAGGATTTCCACAGCGTTTGCCGAAACAAAGCACGAAGAAATTTAAGATAAAAATAATAACTAACTAATTTACACAACAAAACATCTGTTCACCTCCGGTGGGACTCGAACCCACAATCCCCGGTTTAGGAAACCGATGCCTTATCCATTAGGCCACGGAGGCCTACGCAGTTCAAAGACGTCTCTCATAAAATTGTAATCTGTTAACAAATGAATAACTTAAATGCTTTAATTTTGTATATCTAAGGTACCAAGCCGCCCATATAAAGGGGCAATAAGGAGTTAGTTAGAATTTATTATATTATAAACACAAGCACCTTTTTGTCGAATTCTTCCAGTCACTCATTTCTTCTCTTCCAATAACCCCCCCCCCCCCGAAAAAAAAATCCTGCTGTTATTTTATACCAACATATTTCCTGGGTAGACTTTCCCTATAGTGAACAGGGGGATAGTTTTCGAGGGGTAAATGTCCTCAGGTATTGTCGTCCTCGGTTGTACCTGGGGGGGGGGGGGGTTGCTAGGGGGTCATTTTCAATGGTGGGGGATAATTGTCCTAGGGGATAATTGTCCCGATACGGAAACAAAATCTAAAAATCTGTTTACCTCCGGTGGGACTCGAACCCACAATCCCCGGTTTAGAAAACCGATGCCTTATCCATTAGGCCACGGAGGCCCACGGAGTTCAATAATGTCCCTCATAAAATTGTAATCTGTTATGAAAAGAATCGCTTAAATGCTTTAATTTTTTTTCATATCTAAGGTTCCAAGCCGCCCATAGATAGCAGCGATTGGGAGTAAGTTAGAAGTTATTATATTATCCACACAGGCACCTTTTTGTCGAATTCTTTCAGTCACTCCTCTCTTCTCTCCAATCCCCCCCCCCCCCCGAAAAAAATCCTACTGTTATTAATACTAACATATTTTCCGGGTATTGACTTTCCCTTAAATACACAGGGGATAATTTTCGAGGGGGAATTGTCCTCGGGTAATGTTGTCCTTGGTTGTACGTAAGAGGGGGGGGGGATTGTGCTAGGGGGTAATTTTCAATGGTGGGAGGGTAAGGGGGGGGTAATTGTATAGGGGATAATTGTCCAAGGGGTAATTGTCCCGATACGGAAACAAAATCTAAAAATCTGTTTACCTCCGGTGGGACTCGAACCCACAATCCCCGGTTTAGAAAACCGATGCCTTATCCATTAGGCCATGGAGGCGGATGATGAAAGTGTTTCTCCTAAGATTTGATTCTGTCAAAAATGAACCATCTAGCGCTGATCATATCAGCTTTGATTCATGGTCATGTGACATTCAGATATTACATCAAAGAGGTATTACAGCTGGAGTTCCAATAACTAAAATGTATGCAAACATCTGGCAGAATTTCAAGGATGCACAATTACTGAAATGCTTTGTTTGAAAAATGAGGATTTCCACAGCGTTTGCCGAAACAAAGCACGAAGAAATTTAAGATAAAAATAATAACTAACTAATTTACACAACAAAACATCTATTCACCTCCGGTGGGACTCGAACCCACAATCCCCGGTTTAGGAAACCGATGCCTTATCCATTAGGCCACGGAGGCCTACGCAGTTCAAAGACGTCTCTCATAAACAAATGAATAACTTAAATGCTTTAATTTTGTATATCTAAGGTACCAAGCCGCCCATATATAGGGGCGATTGGGAGTAAGTTAGAAGTTATTTTTTTATAAACACAAGCACCTTGTTGTCGAATTCTTCCAGTCACTCATTTCTTCTCTTCCAATAACCCCCCCCCCCCCCCGAAAAAAAATCCTGCTGTTATTTTATACCAACATATTTTCCGGGTAGACTTTCCCTATAATGAACAGGGGGATAATTTTCGAGGGGTAAATGTCCTCGGGTATTGTCGTCATCGGTTGTACCTGGGGGGGGGGGGGGTT
This sequence comes from Strongylocentrotus purpuratus, assembly GCF_000002235.5. Lineage (NCBI taxonomy): Eukaryota > Metazoa > Echinodermata > Echinoidea > Camarodonta > Strongylocentrotidae > Strongylocentrotus > Strongylocentrotus purpuratus. Next base: position 910,230 of record NW_022145570.1, on the reverse strand, counting down.
GCTAGGGGGTCATTTTCAATGGTGGGGATAATTGTCCTAGGGATAGTTGTCCCGATACGGAAACAAAATCTAAAAATCTGTTTACCTCCAGTGGGACTCGAACCCACAATCCCCGGTTTAGAAAACCGATGCCTTATCCATTAGGCCACGGAGGCCCACGGAGTTCAAGAATGTCCCTCATAAAATTGTAATCTGTTATGAAAAGAATCGCTTAAATGCTTTAATTTTTTTTCTTCATATCTAAGGTTCCAAGCCGCCCATAGATAGCAGCGATTGGGAGTAAGTTAGAAGTTATTATATTATCCACACAGGCACCTTTTTGTCGAATTCTTTCAGTCACTCCTCTCTTCTCTCCAATCCCCCCCCCCGAAAAAAATCCTACTGTTATTAATACTAACATATTTTCCGGGTATTGACTTTCCCTTAAATGAACAGGGGGATAATTTTCGAGGGGGAATTGTCCTCGGGTAATGTTGTCCTTGGTTGTACGTAAGGGGGGGGGGGGATTGTGCTAGGGGGTAATTTTCAATGGTGGGAGGGTAAGGGGGGGGGGTAATTGTATAGGGGATAATTGTCCAAGGGGGTAATTGTCCCGATACGGAAACAAAATCTAAAAATCTGTTTACCTCCGGTGGGACTCGAACCCACAATCCCCGGTTTAGAAAACCGATGCCTTATCCATTAGGCCACGGAGGCGGATGATGAAAGTGTTTCTCCTAAGATTTTATTCTGTTAAAAATGAATCATCTAGTGCTGGTCATCTCAGCTTGGATTCATGGTCATGTGACATTCAGATATTACATCAAAGAGGTATTACAGCTTGAGTTCCAATAACTAAAATATATGCAAACATCTGGCAGAATTTCAAGGATGCGCGCACAATCACTGAAATGCTTTGTTTGAAAAATGAGGATTTCCACAGCGTTTGCCGAAACAAAGCACGAAGAAATTATGATAAAAATAATAACTAACTAATTACACCCAAAAAAAAATGTGTTCACCTCCGGTGGGACTCGAACCCACAATCCCCGGTTTAGGAAACCGATGCCTTATCCATTAGGCCACGGAGGCCCACGGAGTTCAATGATGCCCCTCATAAAATTGCAATCTGTTAATAAATGAACCGCGATTGGGAGTAAGTAAGACGTTATTATATTATCCACACAAGCACCTTTTTGTTGAATTCATCCAGTCACTCCTTCCTTCTCTTCTCTTTGTTTTTTATTTGATTTTTTTTCCTTCTCCCCCACCCCCTCTCTTTCTCTCTCTCTCTCTCTGAAATAAACACGCCCACACATAATAAACTTTAATACAGGATAATAACGGCACAAAATAAATTAATGCATTTAACTCTATATATTTATTTCTATATATGATTTGTATAACGAATTTCACGGGAACCAAACAAATGGTAACTTTTAAATAAAAATGCTTATAATTTTCTTACATTAATTTGGAAACGTTATGCCAGGAGATTAAAAGAAAATATTACGAATTGTAGCATAAATTTAGTTTCACAATTATAAGAAATAATGAGGACCTAACTATGATAATTCATACAATTACGTCATCGTGTGATCATAATGAATGCTGCCCTCATATTTTTAGTAATTTTTCTTCGATTTTGTGTTTGTTTTAATGATTCGTTTGTTTATTTAGTGAAGTAAAAACTGACGGCCTTAGAATAATCATATCCAAGTAATTGCCAGATATTGATTTACACCCGGGTGAAGAGTGTCAAATGTGAATTATTGTCTTGCAAAATTAAAATGCATATTACATGTAGCAGGTTCTATGACAGTTACCCTTTGGACAATCACCCAATGGTAAATTACCAACGGGATATTACCTCTAAGGACAATAACCCCCAGTCAAAATTAACCCAAAGGACATCCATCACCGATGACAATAACCCCCGGAAAACTACCCCCCCCCCCTTGAAAAATCAGCCCCTTCGACAATCACACCCTTTCCCGAGGACAATCCCCCTTCCCTGAAAATGATACCCTTTGACAGGGGATATTTTCTTTTGGGGGGGGGGGGTAATTGTCCTCCGGGGGTTATTGTCCAATGGTGTGATTGTCCAAGGGGGGAATTTTCAGAATTGGGGTGGGGGTAATTGTCCTTGGGACGTAATTTTCCCGGGGAATAATTGTCCTATAGCCTTGGTTGTCCTTCGTGTGATTTTCCGGGGGGGGGGGGAATTTCCGGGGATGATTTACCTGCATGGGGGTGATTGTCCAGGGAGGTAATTGTCCTGATACGCATGTACCATGATTACGGTACTGCTTTTATTGCATATACTACTGTCTTTTGATACTTTAATTATCGTCATATTATGTTACTGCGTTAATGTTACATTATGGACATAGTATTATATACATACAATTATTATGGTACTTCTATTATTGTCGTATTACGATAAAACTACATTTGTAAATGTCATTACGATAGGTACTAATATTATTGTTTAAATACGATTTCCTCATCAAGTTTTTACCTAATTTTGCATAATTATCTAGGCTAGATAATATGTTCAATTTCTGTGAGAAACATTCGCCAAGTATTAATGAAGAAGAAACAGTTCTCTGTAAATTATTTAGGCCTTACACTACCAGAATAACCAAAGACCTCAATTAAGAGGATTATTCGTTTTAATTCCTTTGTGGGGGCGGTCTAGAACGAGGCTCGAGAAGGACTTCGAACTTAGGTGCGTACATGGTGAAGGAACCCTTCACGTTAGACACATCAACGACAGGCCCCTCCGGGAAACGGACGGTGTATTTCTGGACCAGGTTGGCAATAGTCAGAAAGATGGTCCTGCGGGCAACTTCCTGGCCGGGACAGGATCTTGGACCTGGATATAACAAACAAACAAATGAACATTACAAAAAAATACCAAAAACGGACAAATTAGTGCCTTAATGTTGTAGATGCATAGATGCACAAAAACTCTGCTCTCTCCTCATTACAGCTTCACCAGATTTTCCCTTTGTTATTCGCCGTAACGAGGACATCTAAACAACCTGTACATCCAATGAGACCAAAAATCCTAAGGTCATTGAGACCAAGAGCCCACGTGACACAGAGTCTCAAGTTTACTGGCTGAGGACACCGACAACCTACGGAGCCGACACAATTATAGATTATGATTAATCTATATTCAGTCATTTAGAGACACCTCAATTACTAGTTGTAACATTTTGATGTAACACAACACATTCAAAGTAAAACTGTTCTTGGTCCGAATGCCTAAGCGATGTTTTAAGTCTTATTTACACTATTCAAGGATATTTATATTATAACAGCGTCGGCCAGAAAGAAAACAAATAAGATGCAAAGAAGAAAGAAGAAAAAAGAGGAAGAAGAAAGAAGAAGATGGAAACAAATTACGGGAATCCCAATTTGACGAAAAATGACTTACCGACAGAAAATGGGGTGACGATACGGGCTTTGTCCGAGTCAAAGGTCAGGTCATTGCCGTTGAGTTTCAAGAATCTCGTAGCGTCAAAGACCTGTGGATCAGATTGCCAATCGGAAGGGTCGTTGTGCATGGCCCAGTGGTTTGGAATGATGAGAGTTTCCTTGTCGATGGCATAACCACCGATCGTGCCGTCTGCGGACGCTGCATGGGGTATTCCCAAGGTAGCAACTGGGCGAAGGCGATGGACCTCGGTCAGGAAGGACATCGTCCGTGGAAGACTCGTGCGATCGTCGTACGTAACGTCGGTGCCAAAGTTCTTCATCTCCTGGCGAATCTGAGATGAGGGAAGCAAAGGTGGGTTTGTACCTCATTCACAGAGCCAAGCCGATGCCAAACCGACCGATCCTTGGCCATGCGCTAGGGATAGGCTTAATGTGATTTGGGGGTCTGTTGTCAGTAGTGATGTAGCTAGGAATTGTGTATGGCGGCCGAAGGAAACCATGAAATTAATGAAATATTGTTTCGCAAAGTAACCGAAAGTAAACATCTCTTTCAGTACTAATATTTGTGGAATTACCTTTGAATACCATTTTGTATGGATCCAGTAAACAGGGGACGCAATTTTAACAAGAGCCTGATCTAACTTAGAATCGAGAGCAATGCAATGATTTTAACCCTTTAAAATACTATTTATACACATTATCTATTATATAGGGGTGCCAAATTATGAGATTCTGGAGCTAAGCAACCGAGTCTTACAAAAATGTTGCATTTTAAACAGTCAAAAACTGTCTTTGTAATGCCCTAACACAAACTGTCATCCCATTCTCTTTCCCTCTTTTGCGTTTTTGTTTCTACTCCTTTAGGAATTTTATTTTTCATATATTATATATTTGAAAGGTGTTGTAACGATTCAAGCTCTATTTGCTTATGTTTCACCACCTTTGTGTGTTCATTCTTCAAACTGTATATAAGTTACAACTTGTCTTTGATAAAACAATGTTATATTCTTTTTCACGTGAAGTTAATTCAAATGTATTGTAAAATTGAAAATGATTTGTCATCTTATATTAATTTTTCATGTGATGTTAACTTCAATGAATTGTGAAATTGTGAACATGCATAAATAAATAAATAAAATAAATTGTAAGATTCATGAATACGAAGGTTCGTTATTCCGAAAATGGAATAGAACCCCATTACTGCATTTTCGGTATAAATACAAGGGAAAGCAAACATTGCGACTTTACCTTGTCTTGGAGGTCCAGGTCACTTGCCAGGTAGTAGATGTCCCATGTTATGACCTCGGGTACGGTGTTGACACCGGCCGTAAAGAAGTCATACATAAGTCGCCATCCGTCCTCTGGTTGGGCAATGGACGACTCACGCTTCAAAAAGAAATCGCTGTAACGTTGCACGAGGCTGGTTTCACGGTTCGTGTAGATGGCCTCTTCCGCTCGTTCTTTGAGGTATTTGGCCACACCTACCAGCTGCAATATAAATTACGAAACGACCGGCAGAAATCCCGGGATGCGGATGATAATTATTATGGTTGAGGCGAGTGACGTGATCTTGTGGATACGTTGCCAAGTATCAGGTTCGAGTCCCGTTACGACATTAATTTCCTTTGGCAAGAGATTAATCTTAATTTGCCACTCTCTACCCAGGTGTTGAATGGGTACCCGCTCAGATGCAGTTATTAATTTGGTTGGATTGGCATGCGTGCTCTTGTAAACCAATTGAATCCAATAACCGGGGGATGGAGACAAGAAAATGCATGGAGCAAATGTTTTGACTTGTAACCCCCCCCCCCCCCCTACAAACACCACTCGAGTGGCGTAATAAGTAATGTTGTCCAATATCAACTTCGTGAGCTTAACCCCCTCCCACCTTCAGGATTGTCATAGAACCTTCTATATAAGGGTTATCTTTTAGATACAAAATTGCTTTACAGTGATGCAACTACAGTATTTCGAACTGACAATGGCGGTACTCACGTTGGTTTCGTAGTCATCTACTTTAGTGTTTGGCAGGACAGTAGATATAAACCCTGGCTGAAACAAGACACTGTTACTGAGAGCATCGACGTCCTCAAAGAATTTCTGGAACTGCCACTGGCCGCTGATTGTATTTCTATGACCGGCTGTATCGAACGCTATACGGGTCATCACGTCCAGTACGTGCTCCCTGAAGATCATTTTAGGGACGACTAAATCGCTGGGAATTGCCCCCGTCAATTCATCGTCGAAGAAGGCGATGGCTTCTTCGATTTGAGTTTCGACGGTGGTTCTCAGGTACGACGTTTCCTTGAGGGTACTGTTGACAAAGGCTCGTGCCTCGTCCGAAGCAGCGCCGTTGTCTCGTATAGTACCTTTGTTGAAAATGGATTAAATACGTACCGTTGAATTAAAAAATGATAATTAATTCAACAACAACAAAAAACAAAAACACCCCGAACAAACAGAAGAGGCCAGAGATTAACTGACATTGAAAAAAGTTGTAGAATGAATCTCAGTAGAGGTGTCGAAGTGAAGTGGTTTAAGCATTTGACTTTAAAATAATGCAATGGTCGTGGGTTCGATCCCTGATACGACACTAATGTCCTTTGGCAAGGCATTAATCTTCATTACGCCACTCCCTACTTAGGAGAGAAAAGTGGACCTGGTAAGATGGCGAAGGCCTTTGTGTTAGTAATTGTCATACTTATGCCCTCACGGTGACCATTATGGTAGGAATACTCCTCGGGGAATGGAGACATTGCATATTTTGGTCGAATGAATCCGATGATCGAGGTAAAGCGCTTAAAGACGGTATTTCGCATTTTAAGCGCTGTATAAATTCAGATTAGACTTATTTATACTATTCCTACAACTAAGGCTCATTCAGAAATGACGCAGAAAATACGCGGCAGCTTTTTTAATAATAACGTAAAGACGTAGTACGCTTACGTTTCTTAATATAATAGCAAGATTATATCACAGAGCTCCGTGAATAAACGTGATTATATACCTCTTACCAGTGGCGGATCCAGGGGGGGGGGGCAGGGGGCCCGCCTCCCCCCCTTGAGAAAAAAATCATGTAAAATCACGTGATTTTTTACATTTTTTTTGGGGGGGGGTTGCCCCCCCTGGCGCTCAAGGGGGGGGGGGGTGCAACTTTTAAAATTTTGGAGGACCAAAAAAAAATGTGCTTACTACCCCCCCCCCCCCCCCCCTTTTTCTCCGACTTTTTCGTTTTCATACCTCGCCACTGCATGAGCTCTTCTGGTAGCTGCTTCTTGTTTGACTCGACCCCACGATCGGAGAAGAGGTGATACTTCTCCAAAAACGCTTCATCCCTGAATCCCCTGGAGTTGATGAAGCAGATCTTTGATAAACCGAGGTTTAACTGGTAGAGTCCGCCTTCCTTTTCGCTGATCATCTCAGCCGCCGATCTCTGTCAAAATGTCGAAAATCATGAAATATTTTGAATTCTGATAATTTATTATGAGGCAGTTGAACGCACTGATATTACGACAAATCATAAAATGTATCAGATTTTGAGATAACTATTATGTTATTATATATAACAATAGAAACCCAATATTTTCAGAATAGATTGATGGTTAATTTGTAATGTTTTTTTAAAAGTTTGGCATGATTGGAATCTGGAAGACGTGAATAGGAGAAAGCAAATCTGTGATCGCAAAGCCTTTTAAGAAATCAACTCCTGGGCAATGACAAAACACTACTGGATTTATGATTTTGCAATCTGTCATTGTATAATGATCACACTTTTAAGAAACTGCAATATGTACAGGGTTATTGAGAAAAAAAATTAAGTCGTGTTGAATGAAAATTGACGAAATTCTTGCCTTACTTATCTCCCAGTAAATAAAGCCTAACAGAGGTGTATTAGGTATTTAAGCGCCAGGGGCGAGCAATGAAACTTAGAAATCTACAAAATTAATCTTCATGATATGGGAGGATTTATTTTGTTGTTGAAAAGTGCTGAAACTAGAAAAGAAACAACTCATTTGCCCGGATCATTTGTCACCATTTATCTTTCTCTCTTTCTCTCTTTCTCTCTTTTTCTCTCTTTCTCTCTCTCTCTTTCTCTCTCTCTATCTCCTTCTCTCTCTCCTGCCCGATGTCGAAGGTCTTGAAAAGCCACTGCTCATGCAGGCTATAATACTAAATGATACTCACCGATCTAAAGAAATCGCTTACTACCCTTTTCAATTGCGTAAAGCTCCCCAACAGCCCCGGACCGGGAGGTGTTTTTCCACTCAATGCGTCAGAGTTTGGTGTCATCACCATCAACATCCCGACCACCATCACCACCTTCACCACCGTGCACGTAAGATGCATCTTGGAGTTCGATTTGGTAGCTGTCCCGATGAAGCGGTTTAGGCGTTGAAATACTGAGGAAAGGGAAGTGTTGTGGTCTGTCAAATCATTATGAAATCAGGTAGAGATGGTATTTTATATATAAATTATTAATTAATAATTATACAGTATAATAGGGGTGCCGCTCTAACGGGTCGCTTTTTGCCAAAGAGCGGAAAAGAAAGAGAATAAAAAATAAACATGGGGTGTGATTTTGTGTTGGGAAATAGTAACAAATGAGCCCATTTTTAGATCCTGGCCGTAAGCATCGGTTACTCGTTCCTTCAGAATAATATACCTCAGCAAAATTATTGCATATTGCAAATCCCAGATACAAAAAAAGGAAAAGAAGTTACTACGTCTGATTCTAAAGGGTGACGTTTTGAATGGAATCCCATAATAATAAGTATCCTTTTCTGCCATAATGACCCATTTAAAATTGTTATGGATTTGAAGGTTTCAGCCATACACCCTATTGAAACCAAATTGAGATATTAGTTTAGGGAAATTAGAAGATTAATGATAAATAATTTAAATATTTTCACAATACGGAAACATGCCGCGATAATGGAAATATATAAAAATATCATTTGTAAAAATAAAAAGATAAGGGCATAGAAATGACAGGGCAAGCAGATGAATAACAGAAAAAATGGAAAACAAAAGTAATGATAAACAACTCAAAAGTAGCCTATAGGCCTGTATTATAGCCTGTTTAGCCATTTCAAATTTTCTCGTATAAGATATAGAATCGTTCAAAATAGTTGAAGTTATAGTTTTTACGAGTAGTGAGCTAGGTACACGAGCAAAAAAGGCGCAGTGTTGTCAATTTAAAAAAAATTAAGTAGAAGATTTTATCACTTTTCCAAATCTACCCCAAAACCTATTTTAAAATTTAAAGGGATAGTTTGTCAAGGCTACTCACCTGTACCTGCCAGTGAAAGAAAGCCCACGTACTGATATCACCGAGGATTCTCTCAAACTGGTCACTGACCGAGAAGCGGCAGCTTATATATCGTGTGTGAAGAATGGATTCTATAATTGAGATGCTGCTTAAATAGAAAAGGCAAGGTTTGTTCGATCTAGAAAAATACAAAACATCTGCCTGAGATAAATGGAAGGTGTTAGTACTCCTTGTTTGTTCTCTCGCGAGTACACTTATCATTCAATCAATTGGGCATATTTGATGTGGAAGTTGGAACACGAAGGTATCTGTCAAGTTTTTAAAGGTACTATGTCCCATTTGCAGGCCAAACAAAGATAAAAAGGTTAAATTTCAACGGGATTTGAAAGACAATACTATAGAACTTCCCTCAAAACGAAAGGGCTTGAAAATGGCTTTCGGTGGGAAAATAACGACCATTAGTTGTCGAATTGACTTAAGTGATTGCAATCACCTAAGTCATGGTCTGATTTTCAGACCCTTTTACCAAATGGCTGTACGTTTTGTGATGCACAAAGATTCAATCAGTTTGATTTTGGCCATTACAAGAAGTGGGTTATTGATGTAGACTAAATGCTCATGTACCTGTTACAGCCTATTTTATGTATGTTATTACCAAAGAAAAATAAATGTCAGTCAGTCACTCAATGGTGTCTGACAGTGAACTCTAGAAGGTAAACGGGTTTTCTTGCATAAACAAAATTAAAGGACACTGCCAACGTTTAAATCTCACATATAGGACATACATGACATAGGACTATTCCTAATTCCTGCAAAGTTCTACAGATGTTGGCTGCAAAAGGGACATAGTATCTTTAAGTTTGGATATGAAATATCCCTTATGACAGTTGTCAATCATAACATGCTGTATAACAAAAGTAAATAAAATACGGGATAAATATATGCTTTCAAGGGATTCAATGTACTGTTATCATCGAAACTATAGGGTTAGAAGGAGACCAATTAAGGGTCAAAACCTGGAAATAAAGATTCGAAGAAAGAAGATTACAGGCAAAAATATTACAAGAAACACTGTCAGTTTTTTTAAATATGAAATCAAATAAGGAATATTGATCAATATTAAAAAAGATAATTCATAATGCTAGCAATTTTTTGACGATAGTGAATAAGGTTACCATACATAATAGTGGGTCGGGCGAGTCTAGCTGCCCCAGTTCAGGTTCGTGTACTCTCTATCATGCTATTCTCATCCATATTTGCACAAGATAATTTAAAAGAAATATTCCTATTTACTCTTATGCGTTGTAAAATCTATATGCTGAAGGTTTACAGTGTCACTGACCTCAGTTTCTGTATACCATCCAACAAATTTGCACGAGGTGATATATTTGTTCTTCTTTCAGTTCGTTATATTTTTAAATCTGTGCTTCATTGTCTATTGCCATATTTGCACAAGATAATTTAAAAGAAATATTATTATCAACTATTGTGCTTTGTAAAATCTATATGCTGAAGGTTTACAGTGTCACTGACCTCAGTTTCTGTATACCCTCCACAAATTTGCACGAGGTGATATATTTTTTCTTCTTTCAGTTCGTTTTATTTTTTTTTAAACTGTGCTTCATTGTCGACTGCAGGAGGATATCTAAAATAATGAATAAAGTTCATCCAGAAAGGTTGCAAAAAGCAAGAAAACAATGATTTCAAAAACATTATGATTTGAGGGAGTACGTCTTGTTAAAAAGTCGAGAAATGGCTGAATTTGTACAATATCCTCTCCTAAGTGAAAGAAATATTTGTTTCAACACAATAAAAGCGGCTCTTTCCTCTGATATCCCAAATAACGTCTTTTATTTAGGAATGGGTATGAAGACAAAGATATCCTCCACATGGGAGATGGGGAAGGGCACAAATCCTCATAACTTGAACATTTTAAGGGTAGACTTTTAACATAAAATACGATTCAAGGCTACATAACATAATATTTCTTTCGTCGAGGACGTGTAGTGAGCAAATTTAACAAGGATGTTATTTCTATTTTCTAAGCATATTCTGTGATCAGGCTAATGTATGATTTAGGATATATTCGTAAAATACAAGTAATAAAACATGCGGCCTACACAATTCTATTCAGGCGTGCATCAAAGTTAAACTTTCTGCATTGTTCCTATATTTTGTGTTGAAAGAGGAGGCGTATATGAAATGGCAAAGAGTGCGTACTTCCCACTTCAACCCCAACCCTAATTCAAAAATAAAAAGCAGGACAAAAACGGTGGAGCGTTTCTCAAAGTGGGGGCATCAACAAAATGGGCATCTTTTTATTCAAAAAGGGTGTGAATGATCTTATAATGTCACTTTGTGTAATATTTATCAAATACTCTGACGCAAGTATAGGCGAGCAAACAGACCCAGTCTTTTCTTTACAATGGTTTTCAGAATAATTCTGAAAACCATTGTATTGCATGAAAGCTGTTATTGCACCTATTCAACAGTTCTACAGTGAGGCGATATTGTTGGGGGAGGGGGGGGGGCAATGATCTGAATTAGATATAAATTCAGTTTATTCACATAATTATGATAGGAGGGCGTTCAAAATGAGTTAATGAGAGAAATTTCCTTTTCCTGTATTATTTTATGACAGGCATTGGTTGGTTGGGCGGGGGGGGGGGGGGGAACTGCCTTAAAATTTCTTTTACATTTTCTTCTGTTTTGTGATCACAATAATGTATATGTTGTCACTGTACACTTCTTTATACACTTCTTTGAATGTTATGAATGCTGTTTATTGTTCAACCATTGAAAAAAGAATTTCTGTTGTATGACGGATAAATCAATAAATCCAATTCTATTCGATTGAAATCTGTGTCAAGTCCCCAGCTAAAAGTCATAATCCAGGCATGGTTATCAAACATGAAATGCTATTAGCTATAAGGGTATATTTTCTTTTAAATATTTATTTTCATTGGAGAATCAATGAGCATTGGGCGTGTCGGGGCATAATAACAAGAGGCAACCTACCTTTGACATAATTTTTAGAATACCGAAGAGAGATGTGTTGATTTTAGAAGATCAGTTAACATCTGTAATTGCAAATCTACTCTGAATTCCAAGGATCTTATTTTTCTCTTGAAATGTCGATATAGGCCTACGGGGTGTCTAGGAAAATTATTTTAAAAAAGAAAAGGGCACTATGAGGGCCTGAGAGGAGTGACGTAATCACCTGTTAATAATGCATAGTGTAAAGACTATTACAATAATCAAACTTAGATAGAATTAAGGCACGTACAGCCATGGTGACGGCAGGGCTTACATTAATCCAAGGCCACCAAGGCCATGGCCTTAGATGCCCCTTTGATTGGCCTCAATGCCCCTCTCATTGGCCTTGGAGATTTTTTGTGCCCTTTCCAATTCTTCCTATTTGTGCTGTAATATAGAAATGTGCATGCCCTACAGAAAGTGGCCTTGCCCTAAAAATTGAAATTTAAGGCCTGTGACGGCATGGTGACAAGTCTTAAAATCAATAAATAAACGAATCCTCTATATAATAATTATATTCTGGAGATAATTATTACAAAATTATTTACATGAAAGGACATTGTGAACATGGTATGGATGCATACCCCAAGCTATGTAACTTTAGAGAAAGAGGGACGATTTGACCATTTACATCAAGTTGAAAATATAGAGATATTTTCAACATATTATATAGCGAGCAGAGGAACGAAGAGCTATGAAATCAGTTTTAGTACAGTTCAATTTATACACATGCAAGTGCTCTTGTGCCGTGTGTGGCTGCAATACCGTCCTTCTTATATTCAATAAAAAGTGTGGTGGTGCAAGTAAAACAAAAGCCCCCCTTGTATTGCGTACTGTTTACTCTGGCCTTTAAATAGTGTAATAAGTGTGAAGAAGAATAATTATTTTCTATTTGGCATAACGTATTTTAAAGTGATTTAGTGCTACTGATGAATTCAAACATGAATTTGAAACATCAATGGATATTTGGTACCATTTCTGCCTTGTTACTAATGAACTGGTTGATTGTAAAGAGAGAGAGACATAGCGTTAAAAAATTGGTGTTCGACGACCACGAAGGGACTCGAACCCTCAATCTTCCGATCCGAAGTCGGACGCCTTATCCATTAGGCTACGCGGCCGCATAAGAGAGAGGGCGCTTTTATCCGAAGTATAGCACAATGTAATAATCATGAATATTCATCAGATAAGTTTTGAACGCCAGCCCATGTGAATTTTATGACAGAAAGTATTTTGTAAGTTTAACATTTGTTTAACCTTTATTTTTATCATGTAACCACGGAAAGTGTAAACTTCAGTAAAGGTTCGAACTGAACGTTGTATGGTTTATGAAAACTCAATACTCTGCATGCAGCCTGCAGGTCTTTATTCCACAATCTGCAGACGATGTGTTGAATATCATGCTTGGTCCGACGTGCTTGTTTTTACGGCGGCCGAGAAGAGGAGGTATCGCGATAGCTCCACGTTACCGTGCCCTTCCCGCACGCGCGCGCCGCATTCACACGGCCACGGTTATAAAAAGGATTGCATTGTCCTGAAAACACGCCTAAAATTCGACCCAATGAGCTTCAATGTTGACCTTAGACTAGTTATGCTACATCAAGAAGGTATTTTTGATCATTTACAGTATGAGTAGGCTCTTTTTTTAGTCATAGTCTTCTAGAGCATTTTTAGGATGTTTTCTGGAAGTTTAATTTTTACTTTTTTATAATTTTAAAACTTTTTAAAAATAGGTCTAGATCTGTTAGGCCTACTAATCTACTAATCGTTTGTAGTGTAGAATTACCGAGTTAATAATTCTACTGTGCAGTCTGTGCTAAAACTCCTGACAGTGACAGTGAGACTGAAAATGAGAGAGAGAGAGGGAGAGTCACAGAGTGATTACAAATAAATTTGTTCTTTTGAACAATGTTTCCCAAAGTTTTTTGTAGGTCAAGACCTCTAGACTTTTGTTTGTTCTGGGCGCTTGTTCAGTAGACCTACTAAGGTATCCAAAATATGACCCGTAACTCCGGCGTGGAGATAGTCCCTACTAAAACATGACCAAAATGAAGTAAATATTCATTAGATCTAAATGTCCAAATAAAGATCATGAGTTAAAATTTGTTAGAGTAGGGTCTAGTCTAAAGTAAAGGAGCCCGTTTTCGGCCACTTAAGACAAAATCCTATTTTTATTTTAGGACTCTTTACTTCCTATTTATTATCATTTCTTGTTCAAATCATGAAGCAAATATTATTAGATCTATTATTTAAACAAAAAAAGAATCCCAGAAAAAAAATCACGAATTGCCATGACAATATTCATTTCAATTTTCACTGTTTTGGAGCCCGTTATCGGCCGAGCGTTTCAGTTTACGGCCGCATGTACAAAGTCAATAGGAAACATGGCCGAAGACAGGCACAGCGGTGATCGGAAGTTGGAATCTGAATTAGACAGAGATATCGTGTGTGCGTCTCGGTGTGCGGCTGCATTGATTTAATACATGCGATGACATACTTTTGAGCTTGCGACTAGCACAAAATCGGGCTTTAAATCTGAAAAATACTTGAAATAAAGCTCATTTTATGGTACCCATATTTCTTACAGACACGCGTAAGATACTCGATTTTTCAGATTTGGGTAGCGGGACCGGCGATTACATCGCTAAAATGTGATATTTTAGGATATATTTTCCATTGCAAATGTGGTTCTTCAGTGACACTGGCATGGTATGGTATGTGTGGGATATGTGTTATGCTATTATGCGATGTATTTTAGAGTGATTTTACCTTGCATCCAACCAATCGGCCGAAAACTGGAGCTGGCCGATTACGGGCTCCTTTACTCTATGTTTATTAGGCCTACCTGTTTCGTGTCAATTTTCTGGGTTGCGGGTGGGCGCGCGCCTGTGTAAAGTTAACTAGACCCTACCGTAATGAGGATCTGAGACATTAGATCTAGAACTACGTTTGATTACTTCACAAATATCCAACAAAAATGGTGAAAAACGATCCCAAATTGGAAATTGAAAAATCGTTCAGACACCCTACATATAGACTAAAGGAGGTAAATTTTCTTGTTATTTTTGGAGTATTTTTCGGAAAAACAATGATATTAGTAGGGTAGCGCGCCCAGTATTCGGTCAATTCCCAGTATTCGGTCAGACAGCCGTTTCAACAGCTGTAACAATTTAAAAAATAATTTAAGAGCCACGAAACTTGCACAGATCAGGCAGCTGAACAACTTTTCTTAACTCTCAAAATTAAATCAGATTTAGGGCCCCGGAAAGATCTCCAACTTAGCTCAAAATTGGTCAGTGTCGCAAGACTTTCTGCCCTTCTGCGTTCTCTTAGCACATGCGCTAACATGCATAGCCATATGTAGAAGTCTATTGCGAAACAACTGCGTGTGCTGTCGCAATGAATTTAGTATGTGTGTGAAGAGAATCACTTCCGTGTTCACTCCATCGCAGTGAATTTGCAAATGACGCATTTGCCGATGTGCGAGAGGTATTTATACGATACCCTTGCCATGCGGTATCGCTCGACCAGTATTCGGTCAACGCATTGACATTCAGTGCTTTATCGCGCAATTGTGTGAAAATAGTGCGCAAATACGCTTGGCTCTTTGGCAACGGAGATACCACGCACAAATCGCGTGACCGAATTCTAATCGGCACAACCGAATTCTGGGCAGAAAAAAGCTCCGTCTTCTTTCGGAAGTATTTTGCTTATCATTATTCTATATTTTAAGTGACTATAAAATCCTGTTAGAGGAATAAATTTCTTTTCTTTTGATGGGTATATTGCCAAATAAAAGAGGTAAGAATTCAAAATATTAGTGATTTCCCCTTAAGTGACCGAATACTGGGCACTCTACCCTACACACATTTTCTCAGGTTTCATGGCAAACCGCTGCAGAATACAAGGGTATTTTCAAACTTAAATCCTACGTGATCCCTTGGGGCTAGCGGGAAAAAAAGAACATCAACGTATAATACGACTTGAACTAGACCTAGTTATCCCTCGGGGGGTCGATTCTCAAAATGAGTTGGAAATCTCCCGAGTTGCCATGGAAACGCATTTAAATCGCTGTTTTTAACCAAGATATTTTTAGAAATTTGAAATGACCCCCCTTTGGAAATATGGGAATTAATCTGCCCTTTTATATGACACCTCATTTATTGAGTATCACCTTCAGGATCACAACAGATTAAGGTTTGAATCTAAATTTATTTTTAAAAACTTGACTTATTTTGCAATGCACATAGATCTAGACTCTATAGGGATGTGTGCAATGTCAATGGGAAGGGTTTTAGCACACAAAACCTGGTGCGCGATCAGACACCCTACTATATGGTGAAGTAACTTACCACCAGTCTACGTTACATGTAGATCTAGTCTCTAGACGATCAGTCATTCAGTGCAATATTTCAATAAGTTAAAATTTAAACTGAACAATATATTCTGTATCTGTATCTGTATTGTTAGGTCAGCAAAATGTCTGTTGGACACATTCATGCTAACTTTCAAATTTTTTAAACAAATATTTTTGGATTTCAGGCTTTTGAATAGATCTAGATCTAGATCTAGACCTAGACCTATAAAAAATAAAACATCTGATTCTGAAAATAAGTGAAAGCGTTTCTACTTCTAGAATGTTTTGTTTTGTTTGTTAAATAACCAATCAACATTGTAGGCCTAACTGTAAGAAATGATAAACTATGCTCTTTGTATTTCTACATGATTTTTTTTGTCTCTCAAATTCGAAACTGCCAGAAGAAAGCACACTTTTGTACTTTTTCCTCATACAATCCTCCAGGCATCCACTTCAATATCAGCAATTCAAAGAATTTACAGCATGAGCAGGAGAGACATTTTGGGAAGAGTCGTCAATCTGTCAAGACGCCATGGTTACGTATACTCCTCGGGACACCTGAGGCCATCGATGGGGGTGAAAGGTTGCTTTGACTATGGGCCTTTGGGAGTGGAGTTAAAAAGGAATCTGCTGAATGAATGGTAAGGAACAAATAAATGAATGAGGTGTTAACTCATAAACTTTAAGGTTTTACACAGAGTTAGCACCCCTTTATTTCTGAACATAATAAACTTTAATTAGGCTGCAATTTTATTATTTTAATTTTGCTGTTTTGTTTTTGTTTTGTATAATTTGTTAAATTTTATTTTGTTTTGTTCTTGTTTTCCTTTTTTGTTTTGTTTGTTCTTCTACTTTTTATTCTTGTTATCTCCAAAGGCTTTGCAGCCTATCCAAATATCTGTAGACCTACATGTATGTAGATTAACATGTGCAAATGCTGACATCCCAGAACCTGAGCCTGCATCAAGAACAGAGAGGAGTTGCATGGTTACGCATAACATGGCGACAATCATTTGTTTGTGTTTACGGGACTCAGACCCATGATAGTCATATTGAGAGTCAGACGACGACTGGTTTTGGCCCCACCATCTCCTCTTTTTTTTCTTTTTTCAAATATAATTTTTTTTCTTCTTCTTTGTTTTGGCAGTGAAATAAAGGACTTTCCACAGTATTGTTTGTGTGCATCTTGCACAATTCCTGGAGTTCCTGGTAAAGTGGTATCATACTTAGTAAATACATGATCAGCTGGCCCAGCGCAGCTTACACTGTAGGAGAGCAAGAAACCATAAACATTAACGCAGAATGTCCTTAAAGCACATTGTCTTACTCTTAACAAGGCATTATCTTCCTTGTTTCCATGGTTATGTGTTGTAGGTGGAGTGAGATGGTCAGCTCTCAGGAACATGTCGTAGGTGTAGACAATGCAACCTTCCAGAGCAGCACAGTCGCACAGAGCTCATCCTCACCTGGGCAAAACGGTACTAGTACATCACAGCATAACCTTAGTGTCAGGTAACCAATTGCTTGACCTATTCAGGACAGGGATTTCTAAGGCCTAAATTGATCACATGTTCTCAAAATTGACAATAATATATGCTTTATATTGCTATTTTATTGTAAATTATATTGTTCTAATAGAATATCATATCTCTGAAAACTATACACATGGGTAAGAACTTTGTTGAAACTCTGAAGAAAAGAAAATAATGCCAATTCAATTTTGTTTAACCTATTAACAGTTATTCTTGTTTAAGCGGGTGGGGGGGGGGGGGGGGGGTGAACCCATGATTTTTCTCAGAACAGAACAGAAAACTATTGGTCACAGTAGATACGTTTCCAATGTATGATGTGAATAATATGGCTTTTTGAACAGGTTTTCATGTTATGTTATCCATCTAGATTACATGAAGGCAATGGAGAGGCATGCCTGCAAAGCTCATTGCATGATGGTAAGTATATATTTAGGATTCTTCATGGAACTATCTGTATGTAGGGATGTGCCAGTAGTAATCATTATTCACCTAACACAGTAATTAGACTTTTAAAGAGAAATTTGAGTTCTGGTAAAGGTGGAAACATCATTTTTGAGCTTCTCTTTTTTTTTTTTTTTGTCAGTTTAGAAAATATTTAAAAATGTTTAGAAATGTCTCCTGAAAACCCTCATATTTAGAATGTGACAAAAACACCTGAAAAGTGGAGACCAAACTTTTATTTCACATGTGTGTAGTCCCAATTACCAATTTCTGTGTGTAGTCTTGTGATGTTCAGCTAGATTTAATCAAAATCTTCTCATTTGATGATATCAAAAACCTCAATTCTTATGTTCTACATATCCACTTTGAATTTTGTGCTGTGCAGTTACGGATGAACATGGACAGTTGAATAATTCATCAGGATTAAACTTGTCTTTCTTCAGCGACCAATTATCAAGATTATTTGAAAGAATTGAGTGATGGACTTTCTGCTACATATGATGGGAGACCATTCCATTTGCTTACCTCAAACTCATAGTTTTTTTTTTGGTGCCTCATACTGTTTCTCAACTGTTTCATTTTGTTTTGGGGAGCGGGTTGTTTTTTAAGCTGATTCACCCCTTTTGAGCTTAAAATGTTCTTATTTTGTGTCACCTTCTGGGTACTGCACTGACTGTGATTTGATGATTGTATGAATTTTCTGAAAGACTGAAAATATGTAATTTATCATTTGCTTTTCTTTGTGTCACCCACAGGCTTATTTAGCCACTATTTCAACACATTATGCCTCTTGAACAGAAGGTTGCCTTTTGGCCTGGCACAGGTTGGTCCCTGCTTTAACAGGTCCTCCTCATCTCAAGAACATGATACTTTCATCTTCAAGTGAGTACGCTTTGTTGAGAATTATTTGTTTTATTCTGAGAGAGGACAGACTCACAAAGACAGGACAACAGTTGGGAATGTAATTATGATGGAAAGAAAATGAGAGAGTGAAACTGAAGAAAGACAGAGAGAGAGAGAATGGGGAAGGGGGGATGATGGGGAGGGGAGGGAATGGAGGAAAGGAAGGTGGAGGAAGAGTGTAGGAGAGGAAATTACACACAAAAATGGAGTGGGATGAAGAGATTTGGAGTGAAGAAGAGAGGTAGACTAGAGTGTGGCAGGAATGTTGAAAAGAGACAGAACTAAAACTAGGAGGAGGAGAGTAAAAGCATAGAGACGGACAATAAATCATAGTATAAGGAAGAAGACAAAATCACATAAAAATTATCAAAGTATTGTCACTGTTTTTTTATTTCTTTGACCACCAGTGGCCTGCAAACGTCAGAGATGTCCATGCAGTTTTTCTCGACCCCTAAAACAAGCAATCTGTCGTTTAACACCTGGCACAGAGACAGGTTATCTTGGTGGAGAAAGGTTAGAATAATTTTCATAATTTTCAAAAATGTCATCAATTGGGAAAAAATGTGTACGTGGGACATTTGATAATATTTTCTACCCATCCGTCATGTTTCCTTGCTGTCTATACCCTCTCTCCCCTTTCTCCCTCTCTCTCTCTCTCTTTTACACCTCCCTCTCTCTTACTCCCCCCCCCCCCCCCTCTCTCTCTCTCTCTCTCTCTCTCACACATTCAATCTCACTGACTCTCTTTCTCCTCTCACATGCCCTCTTGCATCTCTCGCTCTATGTTTCCCTCCCCTTTCTGTTCCTCTCTTTTCTCTTGTCTCCTTTCCTTCCCTCCATTTATATTGATATCTTAATCTCTCATCTCTCTTTTCCCTCCAATTTCATCCCCTTAGTTTGCTGGCATACCGTCCGACTTCACTGCAACAGACATCAAAACGACAGAACACGTACAGTCGACTGAGATACAGTACAAGTTTCCATGGGGAGTAGACACGATCGAGAGAATATCTAACCATGGGAGCGTACCTGTTGAACAGATGCAGGCCTCATTTAAAACTGACATGCAGGTATACAGGCCGGCAGTTGTTAGTTCATAGGGGGGGGGGGGCAGTGGAAAATGGTCCCATATATGTAAAAACCACTGTTCTATCATCATTCTGTACATCAGTAGTTGCATATTTGGTATTTATTCCTTGTAAGTGACTTGTGCTTTTCTCCAAAACAGTATGTGCAAAAAGTGATTGCAGCCTTTAAAAAACACATTTGAATCCAACTCTGTATTGTTAATGACTGTTTTTACAGAATAAATATGTTGTACCTATTAATGTATGACAGTGTGCCAACTCTATAACATCTATACAAATTTACATTAAAATAATCAACTTATTTTAGGGGCTCACTTAATTTGTTGAAGACTGTATTTCAGTAGCTATGATCTGAAATCAGCTCTTATAATATCAGGTTTTTCTTCAAAAACAGTCTGGAAAGGAATGATAACAATTTAAATTGTTACACCCCCTCACACAAAAATCAAAACATTTTTCTCATTTCATAGGGAAAGGATGGGAGAAAGTCTGTGATCCCCCACATGATCGAGACCACAGCGTCACTAGAGGGCGGGCTCCTTGCCTACCTGGTGGACGGGTACCAGGAGAAGCAACGCACGGACACCAGGGGTCAGTCGGTGTCCAGGGAGATCCTTCGGCTTCACCTCAGGCTGGCTCCACTCAAGGTCATCGTGTTACCTCTCAGAGGAACCAAGGAACTCAGAGAGGTAGGAAGAGAATGGGTTTGGGTTTGGTTTAAAGGCTGTCTATAATAGTTTGGCTAGGAGGGATTAGATCACTCAGGGTGGTTACTGACAGGTGGCTATCTCATCAACTCAGCTTTCAATTAACATAAGAAAAAGTGGATCATGGGGGACCAATGGTCGATGATTAGGCAGTTATCTATATAAAGCGAGCAAGTAGCTACAAGTAGTACAGTGGGGCTTTAAATAGAGGGATGTCCAAAAACAGTGACTGCCATGAACCATAAACAATCTTAGACTAATGATATACTGAGTTTATGTATATTTCTTGAACAAAACATGCTTTTGTTGACCTGAAATCTTGCTAGAGGATGGCAGGACAAACCAGGACCCTGAACTAATGACCAGAGCCATAATGCATATTTAGTTGACAGCTACATGTAGGCCTAGTAAGGCTTGATGAATATGAACCCAGATGTACTGATTTGTGCTTATTTCTTTGAAAAAAAAATGCTTTTGATGACCAGAAAGCTTGTTATGAATGAGTTATGTATAAATGAATATGTTATAATGCATCACATATAAATTTAATACTTGGTAAGCACTACTTCAGGGTATAGTCATCCATGAAATTCAAGGTAAATGCACCAACTATGGACAAGTTAGTAAATGTGGCCAAGCACCACAATACCACCAAAGACAATAGCACCACAATACCACCAAAGACTAACCAGAAATAACTGTTTAGTTTGGTGTGATTCTAAGAGGAGTTTGTTTTTGTATTCAACTGAATGTATGTTTCTTCCTGGATGTGTTGCATGCTGTTCTTTTGTTCCTTCATCCTGTAGCTCTCGGACTACTTGGGCAAGGAATTCAGGAAAGCAGGTGTCAACGTGAGGAGCATCGTAGAAGTCTCTCCGTCCCTGGAGAATTATTACACCATGTGAGTTAAAAAACATTTTATATTTAAAAAAAAAGAGTGTGACATCTTGAAAACCTCCTGGAACTGCATTGCAGACACGAACCCTTTTCAGTCCCAACACAAAACATGGTCTGCACCGAAGCCTTATTAGTTCATGACATGGTAAACTGTCAACATAAAAAAATGGGTCAGACAAAATATAAAAGCATCTCATCGTACATGCGAATGAATGATGAGTGGGTGCTCACTTATCTTTGTTATGGATTAGGTTTTTTAGGAGGTTTGACGAGTCAAGTATGGAGGAGGCTTAGCACCTGTATTATGGCTGCTGCTTTCTTATGTACCTGTAACTTAGTCGTTGGAAAGCTGGGTTAGGATTCATGCAAGACACTAATTTCCTTTCTTCTTTTGAAAATTTCAAATTTAAATGTGGGTGTGTAGACGTCACAAGAGCAGATAGATATTTCCTTAGGCTCTCATTTTGATGTAATGGGTAATTTATTGAAAGGATCATTTTGTTTTTTTAAGAGCTTTAGGTTATTTGTTGTTAGTTTTCTGATTACTATTCTTTATTTCTGTCAAAATCCTCTTTCTATCTTCTCCAGGTTTGATGAGATGGGCGTGCCTTTCACTATACTACTGAATGAGAACACCTTAAAGACCGGTATATTGAGAGTGAGGCAGAGAGACACAACTCTCATGGTAAGTACACACACATATATATATATATATATATATATATATCGTGGCCCGGCTGGCAGAAGGGCATTAGCGCGCGACCAACTCGAAAAACTACTTTTCGAATTATTCGCATTTGAAGATTTGTTTTTATATTTAAACTGCTTTCCGTTCCCAAAATTGGTTTAAAACTTAAAACACTAATAGAAATGTTCTAGTAAAACACGGTCACAATTTTTTTTCTCAGAAATAAGTCTGTTTTATAAAATTTTGAGGCGATTTAGTGCTAACGCCCTTCTGCTTAGCGCTTCATTTTTTACCTGAAATTCGAGCTAACGCCCTTCTGCCAGCTAGTCGACGATATTTTACAATTGCGAACGATAGCCAGTTCAAGGCCCCCGTCTTATAAAGAGTTGATATTAATCACAACTTATTTTCAATTGATATCAATGGCAGCAACTAAGTACATAAGAGATAGGAGACTGCAAACTTGCGATTGATTTGAATTAATTGCAATTCTTTAAAGGAGGGGCCGAGGTGTCAAAAGATTTTTATTGACAGCTGGTCACACCAGCAGTCCCTGTTTATAGGAGAGTCCAGAATAGTTCTAATTGGTCATCAGAAATTTGCACCACCGACACTGTTGCTTTTCGGCATTTATTATGTTAAAGAATTAGCGTTTGGGTTTCGTTTGCAATTTTGTTTTATGTTCAGTGTAGGATCAGAGGTAGGGGTAGTTATAGGCTTGAGTTCAGGGTAGAAGTTAGGAGTTTAATTAGTATAGGAAATTAAATGCAGAGCAATTTTTTGGCCGGAGCTTGTGTCTTACAACAAATAAGTTGTGAGCTTTAGAAGTGCAAAATGGACTCCTGCCATAAAATTCTTCATGTCGGTAGATATATAACGATGGGCTGATCATGTTTATTGGCTAACCGTTCAAAGGTCAAAGCTCAATTGCTTCATGTTGACCCGATGAAGGATTTATGAATTTTAAAGAGGCACTCATTAGTTTTTGGTTAACCATGTTAGAAGTCATACAGTGTATAAGGTAAGAGTGATGCAATAATCTTTTACCTGATGATGGTCAATAATGTCATTGAATAGAATGTTTTGTGTTGTTATGAGAGGTTAAATGGCAGTAAATCTCAATCTTGTTGCGATGCCAACTCATTCTTTTACAAGACATCACTATTGTTATCCTTCACTGCTCTATTTATCCTCGACCTTACAGCAACAGCTCCACATCACAGAGGTTAGAGACATGATCCTGCGTCATTTAGAGGCAGACTGAGACACATGGATAGTCTTAGACCAGAGATGCCATCACCCCACCAGGTGCCTTTGAGCTGCTAATACAATTGCCATCTGTCCAAGACATGATTCTGTGTCGTCCAAAGGCAGAAGGCATGACTGAGTTAACACGAGAGAGGATCATGAAGAGCTGTGACTATATTACCAGTGAGCTGTTACCATCTTCTTTCATCTGTCCAAGACATGATCCTATGCCGTTCTAAGGCAGAAAGCATGACTGAGTCAACACAAGAGAGGACCATGAAGAGCTATGACTATGTTACCAGTGAGCTGCTCAGATCTTCTTTCATCTGTTCAAGACATGATTCAGCGTTGTCTAGAGACAGATTGAGGCAAATCTGACTCCACCAAGAGGACCATGATGAACTATCACTATGCAACCAGTGAGCTTCTAAGATGCTCTTGTCACTTGTTCAAGACATGATTCTGTGTCGTCCAAAGACAGAAGGCATGACTGAGTCAATCTAAGAGAGGACCATGAAGAACTATCACTCTGCCACCAGTGAGCTTCTAAGATGCTCTTGTCACCTGTTCAAGAAACGGTCCTGAGACGGCTCGAGGCTGAATGATGCAGATCAGAATTGATCATATACAGAGGTGCCAGTATCATCTAATATGTGAGCAACTACCATGCTCTGTAGGGTTATTGATGTAATTGTTGTTGCAAGTATTGTATTCTTGAAGAGATTTATTTATTTATTGAAATCAAGATAGGTGACATTTTTCAGAATTACTAGCATGATTTATGAAGTGTTGACCTAAATTTAGTAAGTTTATGGTATTTTATATGACATGTCACTGGTGATAATAATAGTGGTTTCTTGTATTGTGGCATGATGCTACTCAAAGCGCTCCGTTGTTATTACCTAGCTTGAGCATAGCGGCCATTACAGCACTCCGGCATTTTAAAGAATTCCTGCTCGATACCTATTTACCTCACCTGGGTTGAGTGTGTCAAAGGTAGGTAGATTATTTTAAGAAAGGATATCATAAACAATGAAGAAAAAAAAAGTATATACATACCCCTCTCCCCCCCCCCCCCCAAAAAAAAAAACACTCAAAGAACATGGAAACTAAAGTGTTATTTGAACGCACAGTTGAAAAAGAGCAGTGGATTTTCACTTGACCTTGACTCTTATTTGATCTACTGCACATTCCATTACTGAAAAATCAAAACAATAGGGGTCTCATTAAAAGATAAGAAAAAAATGTTTCTATTTATACTTAGCATAGGGATTGATTATGACACGAGGAGAGAAACATAATCTATCATGATGATGATGATGAACATTCAAAGGCGCGAGCTCCTCCAAACTTTCTTTGTGGGGTTTAGTTTACATACCTTTGCTGAGCAATGCCTGGTCCAGCCCTTCCAAATAGTTTTTCGCGATGACCTTTCACGAAGCTGCACAACACTATAACCTCCTCATGTGTCCAGTTTGGTTTCCTTCCTTCCTTTCGGATGTGAGAAACAAAGCAAATGACTTAACGTCTGTAGCTGGGCAATCTGTGTCGCACACCTCTTATGTAATATAATAATAATAGTACAGTTCTTATAAAGCGCATAATACATTTGTTAACATCTCTACACAGAAAGACATGTGTGTAGGATTTATTCACCTCTTATTAAAGAGATATGTTTTTAAAGATGTCTTGAACTTATCCATGGTATCCGTGGGATGCTGTTCCACAATTCAGAGGCAACATGCCCAAAACTATGTTTACCGTAAAATTTAGTTAAATGTGAGGGACTACATGTAAACAAGTCCTTCTGTGCTATCCTCAGACTTCTCACTGGTAGGTATTTTGCAAGGAGGTCTGAGAGGTATGTTGGAGCTATTTCATGAAAACACTGATAGACAAGTAACAAGATCTTAAACTCAGATCGTGATCGGATAGGCAACCAATGCAAGTAGGTGAGGAGCTTTAGATGTTCTTGTTGGGGCAGGCAGATTCGTTCAGCACCGTAGACCACATCAGTTTCGTGATTGAGCACATATATAGAGATTGTTTGCTGGCGTCTTGACCATCGTATGTTGTAGTCTGAGGCTTAGAGGCTTTCCATTGATGTTTAATTTGTCTTTTTCCCCCCTCTTTGGAGAGGTTCTTTAATTAAGTATGTGTAATTAACAAGTTCCTTGGCAGAATATAGTATACCAACCTCATAATAGCCAGAGTTACACTCAAATTTGAAATCTTTGCGTTCAATGTAGCCTTTTCTTCTTCATGGCAACGAACAATTATCTCAGCTGTATTCTTACCATGTTCAGTTGCCTATAAACAACAGAATAAGTGCAATTAATTATCACCATTATCATTCAAAGGACACAAAGTAGAAATTGTAATACTCTTAAAATGGTCGGCATTAAAAATTAAAGTTGGAAAAATGAATACCGTATTCAATTTAAAGCAATTGACTAACAATGTTTTCAGTTTTTAAAATGTGAGATGTGTGGCCTCATATGCTATCCGAATATCTATGCATGCATGAATGAATTACCCACAGAAGAATTATTGAGAAGAGTTCAAGAGATTATACCGGTAAACAACAAGCTCGATACATAATAAACACATTTAAATCAAGTGAAGAATATCCTAACTAGACATACATGTACATGTACCTGTGTAGGCAGTGGTGTTTTCTTGGCCACTAGCTCATTTATGAGGCCTTCAGCTTCTGCTTTCTCACTTTCCTTGACTGATTTTTCCTTCTGCTTCTACATTAGTATAGACAGAGCACGATAATACAAATACAAATTTGCATAACATTATTGTCAATATTTGTAAAACTGCCAGCTTGTAGAAAATCTCACTTGGGCAATTCCACAACCTAAACCCCTCAAAAAAAAGTTCTGCAATTCCGTTTGGATCTTTAATAGCGAGCTTTAGATTTAGGCATCGTGACTGGACGTAGCGGCATCAATTCACCTTGGGAGTGTTTTGTGACTGTCCTGACACACTTCCATTACATGTAATGCTTCCTATGCAGTCACCTGCGTCACTTGCAGTGATTCTTGCCTTACGATGGTTTGCTCATAGTGATGATGCTGCTTGTGTCAAAGTGTCTTTGGCTAACATTTCTTGCTGGTGTCTGTTTGCCTGTTTCAACTCTATAATTCCCTCTGTTGTAACAGTCTCATTTGACTCTGATAGGGTATTACATGCCTCATTAACTGTTGGCACTGGTATATTCGTTTCTACAGTCCGATTGTTCCAAATGCCTCCAGTTCACGAATGATAGAGTCTCCGTAAAAATGCACGTGCCGTTCTGATGAAGAACCCCTGATTACAACTTCTTCCCCTTCCTAATCTGATTTCTTAAATTTCTTGTCTCATTATCGATGGTCACTACTGCCCTTGCCCAGGCAGTCTCCTGGTCCTCTGCCCTCGTCCCCATAACGTGAAGGAAGAGCGACCTGACCTTAGCCACCCTTACTGGATCTAAAGGCGGGTGGCCGTGTGTACCCTTCATTTTACACGGGAGCCTCTCCTCCCGTGTAAAGTATATCCCGACCACCTTACGGGCCAGGGCGTTTGCGGTTGGGGTGACAATGAGGTCCAGGTAAACAGGCGCCGGGACCTCTCCAATGTCAATCTCCTCTGCTGTTTGGAAGGTTGGAGCAGTGGCAAGAAGGCCCTCTAACGTATTGAAGTTCAGAGGGGCATGTGCGGGGGTAAGACCGGGTGCTGGGTTAGGGGCGTCAACAGGGGTTGGATCGACGGGCGCAGCGGTAATGTTGGGGATGGGTACAGGACCAGGAGCACTGTTTGTCTTTTGCAACGACTGCCCTTGCCCAGACATGTCCTCTGCCTTCGTCCCCATGACGTGCAGGAAGAGCGACTTCACCTTTGCTACCCTTAACAGGTCCAAAGGGTGATGCCTGTGCGCCCCTTTCATGTTACACAGGAGCCTCTCCTCCCGAGTAAAGTAGATCCCCGCAATCTTTCTTGCCAGGGCATTTGCTGTCAACGTCATTATGAGGTCAAGATAAATGGCAATGTCAATCGCCTCAGAGGTGCGGGCAAACTTCAAACCTTTTTTTATCAGTACACGTCTGCCTTTTCCGTTTCTTAAAGCAAGTTATTTTTTCTTCAATTTTTCTCATTGATACTGGTCCTAATATATATTGATTTTAGACTTTTTACATGTACTGTTTTCCGTTGATGATGTTATGTGCTCTTGCTCTTTATTTGAGCAATAGAGCGTCCCTCCAATTCCAAGCTTTCTAGTACCCTTCCTGGTGGCAATATCTTGTTGGTAATGTACTCCTTCAGCCTTCCGCTGAATGTTGCTTCTCTTCCTCGGTCCACCTTTTCCTCATTATAGACTTGAAATGGTAATGTACTCCTTCAGCCTTCCGTTGAATGTTGCTTTTAATTCCTCAGTCCACCTTTTCCTCATTATAGACTTGAAATGGTAATGTACTCCTTCAGCCTTCCGTTGAATATTGCTTTCTCTTCCTCAGTCCACCTTTTCCTCATGATAGACTTGGTGCAAACCATGAAGCTGCATAAGTGTTGTTTTTTCAACTTTATCACCTCAATAATGCCCTTCGCCAGCCCAGAGATATAGCAGATGGGATTTCTCTGCAGCATCCCAATTTGCCTTTCTCTTTACATTTTTACTCTCCATTCTCCTGTCTTCTCTTTCGAAACTCTTGCCACTTCGTCTCTCCGTTGATTTTAATCATCTTCTGCACAACTTTCTTCGAAATCCCCACACTTTTCAACAACTTCATGTTCCTCTTCTTTGATATCAATGTATGGGTAATGATACGACGCCGTTCCATGTCATTCTTGCTTCTGGAGATGGTTCCTTTTGCCCCTCTTGGATTGCAAGATGCCGTAGTCCTGTACGTGGTGTCCAGGTCTGTATGGGCCTCTCCCAGGTCTGAAATCTTGAATAGCCACTCATTTTCATCCTCCACACGTTCAGTCACAATTGTCATTGTCAGAAGGAGGGGAGGGGCTTCGCTTGGGGCACACAAATCACTGACTTGGGAATCCTCAATTTCTTGAACTTTGTTGTTCTAGGCTACTACTACTGACCAACTCCTCCTCCTCCTCGGTCTCCTTGTCCGCAGTCCAGTGCAGATGCCAGTCGTCGTCTGGCTGCCCCCACTCTACTTCCTCGTCTCCCTCCCTCCTCACAACCTCGATCTCCTCGAACTCCTCAAAATTCACCTCCTCCTCCTCCTCCTCATCCTCAGTCACCTCGTTCGCAGTCCAGTGCAGATGCCAGTCGTCGTCTGGCTGCCCCCACTCTACTTCCTCGTCTCCCTCCCTTCTCACAACCTCGATCACCTCGAACTCCTCAAAATTCACCTCCTCCTCCTCCTCCACATACTCCTGCTGCTCCTCCTCATCTTCTCCTTGTGCCTCCTCTATGGCCTCAACCTTGGCCTCCAGCACCTCCTCTACGGCCTCAGCCTCCAGCACCTCCTCTACGTCCTCAGCCCCCAGCGTTATTTTTTCTTCAATTTTTCTCATTGATACTGGTCCTAATATATATTGATTTTACATGTACTGTTTTCCGTTGATGATGTTATGTGCTCTTGCTCTTATTTGAGCAATAGAGCGTCCCTCCAATTCCAAGCTTTCTAGTACCTTTCCTGGTGGCAATATCTTGTTGGTAATGTACTCCTTCAGCCTTCCGTTGAATGTTGCTTTCTCTTCCTCGGTCCACCTTTTCCTCATGATAGACTTGGTGCAAACCATGAAGCTGCATAAGTGTTGTTTTTCAACTTTATCACCTCAATAATGCCCTTCGCCAGCCAAGAGATATAGCAGATGGGATTTCTCTGCAGCATCCCAATTAGCCTTTCTCTTTACATTTTTACTCTCCATTTTACCAGCAAGTTCTCCACATTAGCGAGTAATGATGATAAAGGTCCTTGACTACCTTCTTATCATCACCTGATACCGCATCCTGTCTTCTCTTTCGAAACTCTTGCCACTTCGTCTCTCCGTTGATTTTAATCATCTTCTGCACAACTTTCTTTGAAATCCCCACACTTTTCAACAACTTCATGTTCCTCTTCTTTGATATCAATGTATGGGTAATGATACGACGCCGTACCATGTCATTCTTGCTTCTGGAGATGGTTCCTTTTGCCCCTCTTGGATTGCAAGATGTCGTAGTCCTGTACGTGGTGTCCAGGGCTGTATGGGCCTCTCCCAGGTCTGAAATCTTGAATAGCCACTCATTTTCATCCTCCACACGTTCAGTCACAATTGTCATTGTCAGAAGGAGGGGAAGGGCTTCACTTGGGGCACACAAATCACTGACTTGGGAATCCTCAATTTCGTGAACTTTGTTGTTCTGGGCTACTACTACTGACCAACTCCTCCTCCTCCTCGGTCTCCTCGTCCGCAGTCCAGTGCAGATGCCAGTCGTCGTCTGGCTGCCCCCACTCTACTTCCTTGTCTCCCTCCCTCCTCGCAACTTATGAGCATTACTACCAAACTTCAAATGGTACCAGCACAAATCCGATGCGGACGGGGTTCCCCCTACATTGGGGTCGCTATTGCTGAAGCTATGACTGCTGGATTTTCCTTTACGCCTATCGACAGATGGCCGTCGATAACCCGGGGCAGGACTACGACTACGCTCACGATCACGCATATTGCCCTGCAGTATACGCACCTGCATAGACAAACGCTTTATCTCATCCTGCAAGGAAGAAATTGCTGTCTCGATAGGACTAGGACATGAAGTAACGCTAGCAGTTGTAGGGGGTGACGGGACATGAACGCTATGTACAGAACATGTAAACAAAGGCACATCCATAATACGATCGGCTAAATCGGCTAATTGCTCGTTTGACAGAGCAGTACTAGCAGTCGATAGGATTAGTTGAACGTTTGTTGGTAAGCGCTGGACAAACAATTGCTTTAGGATACCTGTCTCAAGCTTAATATGCTCGCCTAACAATTGATTCATCTTTCTCAAAAGCTGCGAAGGCTTACGGTCGCCTAACTCCTCTTCAGTAAGAAGGAGTTGCAAACGTCGCTGCTCTGATTCTGACATTCGACGAATCAGTTGCTCTTTAAGAGCTTTGTAAGCATCAACCTGAGGTGGGTTAAGCAATACATCGCGCACCTCTTGTGCAACCTCTGGTTGTAACGCTGAAACGACGTGAGCAAACCTGCTCTGTTGTGAGTTAATGCGCCTGGTTTCAAATTGCGCTTCAATTTGTGCAAACCAAATTTGTGGGTCATTAGACCAGAATTGTGGCAGCTTCAAGTTCACCACGGGTCCCATTATGGGCGGCCCGTTGTCAAGCGCAGGATCCACAACCGGATCAGGCTTATTATTGTTATTATTGCTATTAGCCATCGCGCAAAGCTAAATTACAAAGTAGAAGTCTGGAGAAAATGATGTCCAAAAATTAGACAAGACAAAATTCTCAGTCAGTTCACCAATTCTTGGATAATGCAATCAAAACATCACACACACTATAACTATAAGTTAGGTCTACCGTCTAGTAGATAATAACATTAACAATAAAAATAGGCAATATCGAGCCTAAATCATGACATGCAAAAAGCACGACGAGCAATCGGCCTGACGGGCACTCTAACGTTAGTCTTAGATTTAACTTACACTACCGAAATCAGAGATTGTAATAGTATAGATTACGTTGGGATAGAATCGCCAATAAAAATATTCCAAGATAATCTATAGACTCAAAAGTCTAATCAGAATCTCTGATTTAATACCTAACAGTTAGATTTAGAGGGTCTAGATCTAAATCCAGCTCACAATATTATTGTTCGAACTTAACATTAAGTAAACTCAATCTAAATCATGAAATTGATATGATCAAACCGAGAAATATTTGTTCTTTCACAGGGGTCACCAGTTTGGTAATAAAAGGACTTAAAGATAATTTAGATGAAATTGATTTACAAGAAAATAACTCCTGAATAAGAGACACTTTGATCAAGCAAAATCTTTAAGTTCCAACACCGATTTGTTTTTTTATTTGATAAATAGATTCACTTTCCAAATATTGTAATGTTCATATCAAAATCACGAAATTAGAAATGAGATAATCCAGGCATGCAACTGGTTACAATCTATTAATTAATATTAATAAATAGATTATAATAAATAATCTGAAATAGATTTTCTTAATTCTAGATCTAGGTCTATTTATAAAGCGAAAGACCGCCGCTATTTTACCTTACTGCCAAGTCAAATACAAGGGGGGAAATATAGATCCATTAAAAAGAAACTTCCTGATTTATAGATACAAACTCTTTTCAACGCATTGGCGAAAAAACCAACGAAGAGATGAAATAAAGATGATGAAGATCTAGAATGACGTTGATCAGTGCTGAATAGGTAGACGAGCCAAACTCACGAATCCAGCGTAGACTGTAGCTTGTAGAATGATCAAAATTCGGAAGAACTAGATCTACTCTTGAATATGTAGACTGACGTTGGTGATCGTTGAATAAGAGTTTGAAGCTAGTCGTTAATTTAGTTGATTAAGTGAAGAACCGCGACAGTTTGAACTAGACTAAGCAATTGATGGTATTGCCTAGATGAATGATTGAACTTGATGAGAAATCAAAATTTCAGCCTGCAATAAATTGATTGTGGAACAATAAATCCGAGTCGAGTTTCGAGATGATGCTTAAATGATGAAAGTAACTCTGGACTCAGTTCACAAGACTCTCAGTCTAAAATGTTGATCATGCTGAAAACGTTGTCGGAGTTGAAGATTGATGACTGTCTTTAATCGACTGTTCTAAGTCGGGAATAATTTTGACTCGAGAGTTGCAGTTCATGAGCTGTACTGATTCACTGAATTGAAGTTGAAGTCCAAAAGTTTGTTGAAGATTGATTACTAAAAAATATGGTCGCCAAAAAGTAATCAATGAAAGGTTGACGTATTGTTGAAGTGAAAATTGCTCAGGAAAATAAAATTTCCAAATAAACGTAATAAAACGTAGCATGTTAGCACGTAAATAAGTGAAATTAAGTAAAGGACAACTGAGCTCAAAATCAGACAAAAAATTGAACCTTTCAAGTCGAAGGTTTAAAGGCGACTGACTAGCCAAAGCCAAAAAATTAACTTTAGCCCCAAGGGATTGGCCAATATAAAGAGCCAATCAAAGAAGAGAAAAAACTGACCAATGGCAGCAAACTTTTACAATTACCAATAAAACCAAGAATGACAAAACACACACTATTTGTGCTACTGGAGTCAACTAGAATACTATCTTAATAAAACTTCCAGATTTAAAATTATTATTGAATTCTCGCTACCCCAAATAGCGATTCTGCCGAGATCCGGGGAAAATCCTGAAAACGCGCATTGCATTATGGGATAGCTTTTCGACATTACAGCTTCCTGTGCAGGCGCTATATTACTAGGCGCGATAGCGCAAACGTAAAACGCCGTCGCCACACAACGTGTATGCACCGAATATGTCGTCTGCTCGGTCTTGTTTTTTTTGTGCAAATATTTCAACGTTTATTTGAACATTTCATTCGTTGTTTTTTGCGTCTTTTGACATCAGTGACGATGGTTTTCTTTTGTGAGGCTGCACAGTGCTGGGCTCATGATTCCAAGCGTAAGAACCCTGAAAAATGGGGGTGGATGAAGGCCGTGACTTGGGTGAAATTTCCCAGTTCGTGATCACAACCCTCTCTTTCACGGTAGAGTTTAACGGCCTTTTGTGCTAAAGTCACTAATTCTGCCCGAAGCTTTCCATTGCATGGTATTCCTCTGTCCGTTAAGATTTTTTTAAGTTCCGAAACTGTTTTTTTATCCATTTTGTGGTCGACGAGAAATACATGAACTGAGTGTTGTCTCTACACTGTTTACTGTATCGTCTGCTCGTGATTGTGACGCTGGTCGCTACATGCACAATTTTAAGACAATTATTTTTTTTTTACTTTTAGATTAACAGAAAAAAAACATGAATAAAAATAAAATCTTTCCTGTAAACTTTTTTTTGCTTTTTATTGTATATTCAAATTGAATAAAAACAAACTAAATTTAATGCATATATTATAATCTGTACAAATTACACTGATTGGCATCGATTTTAGCGTGCGTGAAAACTCTGCACAGCGAACACAGGCGCTAGCGCCAGCGGGATGGGACTCTATACCGGAAGTTGTAGTGACGACCCGAGAGAGTGAAAATTACCTCGTCTCGCGAATTTCGAGATTTTCGTACCTATTTAGGGTAGCGAGAATTGAAGAATATAGAGCAATATAAAAATGTAATTATCACCCAAGCAATCATTTTGAATATTATTAAACTTTAAGTGACACAAAATGGCAAAAATACATTACTAAATAGGCAAAACACACCTATCAAATGGGATCGGCACACATAACACAATAAATTTACAACAGCAACGCGCAAGCATACTGAAGAATTTGCATACCATTGTGACGTCAACAGTACAATAGCGCGTCTAAAAATAAATAAAGAATGCGGACGCATGCCAATGAAAAGGTGACAGAAAGGTGAAGGAACTATAACTTATTTACACAGTAGAATGTTGAACCGCTACACCTCCTCTATGGCCTCAGCCTCGGCCTCCAGCACCTCCTCTACGGCCTCAGCCTCCAGCACCTCCTCTACGTCCTCAGCCCCCAGCGCCGCCAATTCAGCTTCCTCTTGCTCCAAGTTCAAGGTCATGTTATCTGAAAAAAAGTCCAGTCCGAATAAATGAAAGCACAGGATTTATGTGAATTCAGTCAAACAAGGC
Source organism: Strongylocentrotus purpuratus (assembly GCF_000002235.5). Taxonomy (NCBI): domain Eukaryota; kingdom Metazoa; phylum Echinodermata; class Echinoidea; order Camarodonta; family Strongylocentrotidae; genus Strongylocentrotus; species Strongylocentrotus purpuratus. Next base: position 875,862 of record NW_022145570.1, on the reverse strand, counting down.
TCGGATCCCTTACAACTTTTTAGATATATTTGCCCGCAAACATAATCTAAAAACGATCCGGACATTGAAGACTGCGATGGAAAAGAGTGCGAAGAAACGAAATGAATTGGGATTATTAATCATTATCAGTTATTTTTTGTTCAATATTAAATCGTGCGGCTCGTCGAAATTTCGTTTAAGGAATTAAATAAGGTAGTTGAATTAATGTAAATAATATGCCTTACCAATAGCAACTTGTTTCTGCAAAGTCATGCGTTATGGTGTCATAATTATAAAAGCCAAGAATGAATTTAAAATTCCAGGGGGGGGGGGGGGCTCCCAGGCCCCAGTACGATGAGGGTTAATACAGGGACAGCATAGATAATGGATATACACATATGATACCTCATATACAGAACCCTGTTCCTTATATTTTGACATTGACAAAACATGGAATGAAATTTTCTCCAGCTATCTTATGTAAAAGATACGTGTAGATGTTTCCCATAATATTGAATTTAATGTCGCCAATAGCCTAACACTAATTTCATTTTAATTTTCATAAAAAAATGAACATGGTATGGAGTAAGCAGCAGGCCAAGATGGATCAAACACTATATTTCAGCGGCTTTCAAGGTGTGTTAACTTTGCACAATAGACCATGTGAAGCCGTAATGAAAAAAGGCTCCAGAATTTCCCTGCTTTAGTTAGTTGGCAAGATTTGGTTTCCTTCGCTGATATTTTATGTGTCCTGCTGTAATGTTCCTTGATATTACCTACAATGTAGGTTAGGTGATTCGTACTGGCAAAAGTTGCATTTCCATGTCATGGTCAGTTCGTGCTTCACTCTCATGTGATTCTGGAATTCCGCAACTGTAGTAAAGCCGCAGTGGCATGTGGGGCACGTAAACATCATCTTGACAGTCCTAGTGCATAAATTCAGAGAAAGAAGAGATATAATTTGGGGAATTATATATTATACATGATAAAAAAAGTCATGAAAAGGGTGAAGGTTCCGACTCCAAAAACAAATGACCAAACTGGCGAAGGGGACCCCTATTTATACTTTTTTGGGCCTCCCAAATTACCCCAAATCTGTGTCTCCCGCGTATTCTGTTCAAAAAGGCTTACGCACAAAACCTCCATAGGCCGTAACGTAAAACAACTGTGCACCCACAGTTCGTACGCAGTGGTTGAAAACAAAAATTCTTCACTGGAACTTTGCCTAGCATTAAAGGTATTACAAAGTTTTGGTAATTTTTGAAAATTGGCTGGATAGTGATTCTTTACAATGTTGATATATTTGGATGCCCCTATGGATGTATTATAAGCACTAACAAAATTGGCCCCTAAAACACTTCTGCTTTCGAGAAAAATTGAATGTAAAAATTTACCGGTGCTCCCGGTAAATTTTGATAAATTTCAAATAGCGCCTACGGCCATACGATGGTAGCTGCGACCATGAAAATCTCAGAATATGCAGTTGCGATATATATATTCCACATGGTAATAGCAAATTGGTCGATTTTAGTCAAATAACATTGTTGTATAGCTAAATCAATATCTTGACCTTGAGAGGGCGCTATACAACATAAATAGTTTATAATTTACAATTTCATCACTTTAGACCCGATTTCAACCGCGACAACGATCACTGAATATTGTAGGATCGCATATGCTTCCAATATGTTCATTTGAACCAAATTCATGACCCCATACCAAAACTTTGTATTACCTTTAAGGCAGTTTCTCCGGATAAGAAGTCTCTACCATCCTCCTCTTCAGCCGAAGACGTCCCGGTGTGCTCTGCTCATACCAGCTGGTATGTACAGTTACTCTTGTAATTACTCTCTTCATACCTGGAGGTGTTGCAGGAACTTGGAACAGGATACAGACCCCCCCCCCCCCCCCCCCCCCCCCCCCCCTTCCCTGTTTGTGTCCGGAAAGAAGACCATTCGGCCTTTGCCTGCAGCGTCATTCGCCGCCACTGGTCTTTCAGTTCTCTCTCATCTCTTTTCTCGCCGTACCTAGTAATATTAATACCACAAATAAAGCCGTTGTTAACATATGATGGCATCCACTAGTATTACAGAGATGCCAACCAGTACGGATTTCCCGTAATTGGTACGGAAATTAACGACCATTACGGCAGTACGGAATGTTGTCTAAAAATTACGGATTACAAACAAAAAAAAAGATTTTTTTTTTTTTTTTTTTTTTTTTTTTTTTTTTTTTTGCGCATAGGGATCTATCGTAGCAAGTGCTGTGCATTATGGTGGCCATCCATGAGAAAGATGGAAAAGTATCAAGTATTCTCTTAATAGAAGCCAATTTTTCATTGAAAACTTATGTGTTGTGATGAACTGAAAGTCAATATTTAGCAACTTTGTGGGAGTTAAATCCCAAAAAATTTCAGATAATCATGCGCGCATGCGTCCGCCTGCCATTCTTTTTAGATTCATGACGCCGCATAGGAAATTACTGATTTATTCCCCAAATTACTGATTTTGAGCCTTATGATTACTGATTTTCTGTTCTGGAGGTTGGCATCTCTGGTATTATTATTTTAGCCACGTCTTTAAGGCCAGCATCCCAGTTTTCATTATAACTTCCTGAAAGTTTTTAAGCACATGCCAGTCCCTTATAAATGGGATCACCCAGTCCATTGCCTGTCCATACTCTTCTTTTCTTTTTTATATTAAGGAGAATGCGTATTGTTGCTCCATCTCCGACTACTACAAGATGGTTTCATTTAGTCTTAACTGCAAAGGTTTCATACAAGAGACCAAAAGTGCGTTTAAGGGTATCAGGTGAATCTGCTTTTTCATCCAAAATATATAGGTAAGAGAATTGTGATCTTTGAATGGATCTGTCTCGTTCCACTGCAAATTTGGTTTTGAAACCTGGTAATAAGTACATCATTTGTTGCTATGTAATGATACCTTTCCATCAGTCTTTAAAACAATGTGATGTCCAATGATAAACATTTATGATGCACTATTGCAAAGAAAATTGATCATACCTTGTCACAAGAGCATTACTAAGGGACCATAAACTGGCTTTTAATGGTTAGTCTTGGAGTTTGCTATCCCTTCATCTATATAAAATGTGTACAGATGAAACTCAAAATAATGGATGGTTTTGCAGTTTGCTATCCCTTCATCTATATAAAATGTGTACAGATGAAACTCAAAATAATGGATGGTTTTGCAGTTTGCTATCCCTTCATCTATATAAAATGTGTACAGAGGAAACTCGATATAACAAGGTCAGCTGATAATCCTCCGCAATAGTTCACATGCACTCCATCGTGAGTGATTACTGCTTTTAATTTGGAGGTATTACACTTTCATTACCTGTCTGATGTCCTCGCGCCTAGTTGATTTTTCCCAGGGCATGAACCTAGACGTGATTACTGTTTGCAGACGTCCATTGGCTACGTCAATCAACTTCTGTTCATAATAATCCTCCAGAAAAGTGGACATGTAGTCTGCAAGCTGGGTGATGCTGAAGGCTTTTGTGCGCTCAAGGATCTTATCTTCCAGCACACGTATGGCCGCTTCACAGAAGTTGTTGGTGTTGTTCCCTCTCACTCGCTATCCCTGGCAACTATCAAGAGTCAGACTTAATAAGAGTCAGGCCTGCCCCCTTGTCTGCACTGCACCCACTGTAAGACCTTTTCATCTGTTGCTATGTAATGATACATTTCCATCATGTAAACTAGTAAGTCTGACTGTAGTTCTTGAATACATGTTTCTTCTATATCTACATGTAGTATACTGAAATGTTCCTCTTTTATTTGAGATCTTATGAATGTCTTGAACTGTAGGAGAGCAAGTTTTGAAAATTTTCCCCTATTTTGATAATATTTGAAGTAGCTCTGATCTATGGATCATAAGCTACCAGTAAATGCTTCTTATCACTACAAAAGGTCATAGAACCGCACTTACCGATAGGTTTACTCAGAGTGTTCCTCAAGCAAGTGTAACGGTCAGTTCAGCAGTTCTTCATCTACCGTTCCAATCCAGCAAGACCAATGGCGCCCTCTTGTGGTAGGAGCTTGTAGGAGGATGGGGGTAATTTCTACTACATATTTGCAGCCCCTGGATGGGGCCATGGTATATGGGATATTCAATAGCCCACAATGTGATTATAGGAATCATTTTTGGCCTGCTGCCTAAATTGATTAAAAACCCCTGATTACAGCTTCTGCCCCTTCCTAATCTCCTTTCTTAAATTTCTTGTCTCGTTGTCGATGGTCACTACTGACCTTGCCCTTGCAGTCTCCTGGTTCTCTGCCTTCGTCCCCATAACGTGAAGGAAGAGCGACCTGACCTTAGCCACCCTTAATGGGTCCAAAGGCGGGTGGCCGTGGGTACCCTTCATATTACACGGGAGCCTCTCCTACCGTGTAAAGTATATCCCGACCACCTTACGAGCCAGGGCGTTTGCAGTTGGGATAACAATGAGGTCCAGGTAAACGGGCACCGGGACCTCGCCGATGTCAATCTCCTCTGGTGTTTGGAAGTTTGGAGGAGCAGTGGCAAGAAGGCCCTCTAACGTATTGAAGTTCGGAGGGGCATGTGCGGGGGCAAGACGGGTGCTGGGTTAGGGGCGTCAACGGGGGTTGGATCAACGGGCAAAGCGGTAAGGTTGGGGATGGGGACAGGACCAGGAGCACGGTTTGTCTATTGCAACGACTGCCCTTGCCCAGACATGTCCTCTGCCTTCGTCCCCATGATGTGCAGGAAGAGGGACTTCACCTTTGCCACCCTTAATGGATCCAAAGAGTGATGCCTGTGAGCCCCTTTCATGTTACACGAGAGCCTGTCCTCCCGAGTTAAGTACATCCCCGCAATCTTTCTTGCCAGGGCATTTGCTGTCAACGTTATTATGAGGTCAAGATAAATGGCAATGTCAATCTCCTTGGAGGTGCAGGCAAAATTCAAACCTTTTTTTTTATCAGTACACGTCTGCCTTTTCTGATTCTTAAGGCAAGTTATTTTTTCTTCAATTTTTCTCATTGATACTGGTCCTAATATATATTGATATTAGACTTTTTCCATGTACTGTTTTCCATTTATGATGTTATGTACTCTTGCTCTTATTTGAGCAATAGAGCATCTCTCCAATTACAAGCTTTCTAATACCCTTCTTGGTGGCATTTTCTTGTTGGTTATGTACTCCTTCAGCCTTCCGTTGAATGTTGCTTTCTCTTCCTCTGTCCACCTTTTCCTCATGATAGACTTGGTGCAAACCATGAAGCTGCATAAGTGTTGTTTTTCAACTTTATCACCTCAATAATGCCCTTCGCCAGCTAAGAGATATAGCAGATGGGAGTTCTCTGCAGCATCCCAATTTGCCTTTCTCTTCACATTTTTACTCTCCATTTAACCAGCAAGTTCTCAACATTAGCGAGTTATGATGATAAAAATCCTTGACTACCTTCTTATCATCACCTGATACCGCATCCTGTCTTCTCTTTCGAAACTCTTGACACTTCGTCTCTCTGTTGATTTTAATCATCTTCTGCACAACTTTCTTTGAAATCCCCAAACATTTCAATAACTTCATGTTCCTCTTCTTTGACATCAATGTATGGGTAATGATACGACGCTGTTCCATGTCATTCTTGCTTCTGTAGATGGTTCCTTTTGCCCCTCTTCGAGTGCAAGATGTCGTAGTCCTGTATGTGGTGTCCAGGGCTGTATGGGCCTCTCCCATTTCTGAAATCATGAATAACCACTCATTTTCATCCTCCACACGTTCAGTCACAATTGTCATTGTCCTAATAGCAAGTCTGCCCATTCCTGAATTCTTAACTCTCACTAGGATGTCTTCATACCAGTCGTCGGCAGGTGCCTCAACTACACGAACGTCATCCATTATTAATTCCGAGGCGGGTTGAGGGGTAGAGTTGTTTGCGTGTATCGGTGGTAGGATCGAAGAGCTAGGCTTGGGCGATGACGTAGAGGCGGGTGGAGGGGCGGAGATGTGTGCGTGAATTGGTGGTAGGAAAGAGCTAGGCTTGGACGATGAAATGTCTAAGGACGAAAATGATGAGTTAAGACTGAGGTCTTACTCCAACTGGATCAGTTGCTCCATGGTCACTTCCATAGGAACAGAAGGAGGAGATGGGCTTCGCTGGGGCACACAAATCACTGACTACGGAATCCTCAACTTTTTAAACTTTGGTTGTTCTGGGCTACTTCTACTGACTAACTCCTCCCTCTCCTTCCTTGCTATTCTTTCTCCTATTCCAACCGGGACCTTTTTGTAAACTCCGTAGAATTTCCCTGCTTTGGTAAGTAGACAAGATTTGGTTTCCTTTGCAGAAATCGTGTGTGTCCTGCTGTAGTGTTTCTTGATATTACCTAGTTTGGGCGATTCATATTGGCAAAAGTTGCACTTCCATGTCATGGTCAGTTCGTGCTTCACTCTCATGTGATGCTGGAATTCCGCCACCGTGGTAAAGCCGCAGTGGCATGTGGGGCAAGTGAACATCATCTTAACAGTCCTTCCGACTACAAAAACAAGTGGCTAAACTGGCGAAGAACAACAATGAGAATGTCAAACTCCCTTTTTACATGCATATTTAAACCCCTCCCAAAACACAATCTACTCTTCCACATTCTCCGGCAGTTTCTCCAGATAAAAAGCCTCGACCATCCTCTTCAGCCGAAGACGTCCTGGTGTGCTCTCCTAATACAAGCTGGTATGTACAGTTACTCTTGTAATTACCCTCTTCATACCTGGCGGTGTTGCCGGAACTTGGAACAGGATGCTACCCTGCTCCGCAGTTATGGGGTTTGTTAATGTTCATTCATAACCACCCGCTCCTCTGCTTCATATAAGCACACCCGACAATTCAGAGTTAATAGTCGTCCATGTACCCTCCGCATATGACGATAAACTTCCGCCGGGACAGCTTCAGGGTTGTTCGCCGTGATGTCACAATCATCATCGAACATATTTCTCATCTCGTTAAACTCTGTTGGTACGAGTCTCTTAACTTCCCTGGCCATCATGGACGGCTCGGCTGCGGTGGACCTCCTCCCGTCTTCCCTGTTTGTGTCTGGAAAGAAGACCATTCGGCCTTTGCCTGCAGCGTCATTCGCCGCTGCTGGTCTTTCAGTTCTCTATCATCTCTTTTCTCGCCGTAATATTAATACCACAAATAAAGCCGTTGTTGACATATGATGGCATCCACTAGTATTATTATTTTAGCCACGTCTTTAAGGCCAGCATCCCAACTAGTTTTCATTATAACTTCCTGAAAGTTTTTAAGCACATGCCAGTCACCTATAAACGGGATTACCCAGTTCATTGCCTGTCCATACTCATTATTTTTTATGTTAAGGAGAATGCGTATTGTTGCTCCATCTCTGACTACTACAAGATGGTTTAATTTAGTCTTAACTGCAAAGGTATCATACAAGAGACCCAAAGTGCGTTTTAAGAGTATCGGGTGAATCTGCTTTTTCATCCAAAACATATAGGTAAGAGAATTGTGATCTTTCAATGGATCTGTCTTGTTTCAATGCAAATTTGGTTTTGAAACCTGGTACAAGTACATCATCATCTGTTGCTATGTAATGATACCTTTCCATCAGTCTTTAAAACAATGTGATGTCCAATGATAAACATTTATGATGCACTATTGCAAAGAAAATTGATCATACCTTGTCACAAGAGCATTACTAAGGGACCATAAACTGGCTTTTAATGGTTAGTTTTGGAGTTTGCTATCCCTTCATCTATATAAAATGTGTACAGATGAAACTCGAAATAATGGATGGTTTTGCAGTTTGCTATCCCTTCATCTATATAAAGTGTGTACAGAGTAATCCTCTGCAATTTAGTTCACATGCACTCCATCATGAGTGATTCCTGCTTTTAATTTGGAGGTATTACACTTTCATTACCTATCTGATGTCCTCGCGCCTAGTTGATTTTTCCCGGGGCTTGAACCTAGATGTGATTACAGTTTGCAGACGTCCATTGGCTATGTCAATCAACTTCTGTTCATAATAATCCTCCAGGAAAGTAGACATGTAGTCTGCAAGCTGGGTGATGCTGAAGGCTTTTGTGCGCTCAAGGATCTTATCTTTCAGCACACGTATGGCCGCTTCACAGAAGTTGTTGGTGTTGTTCCCTCTCACTCGTTGTTCCTGGCGACAATCAGAGTCAGACTTAATAAGAGTCAGGCCTGCCCCCTTGTCTGCACTGCACCACTGTAAGACCTTTTCATCTGTTGCTATGTAATGATACCTTTCCATTTTGATAATATTTGAGGTAGCTCTGATCTATGGATCATAAGCTACCAGTAAATGCTTCTTATCACTACAAAAGGTCAAAGAACCGCACTTACCGATAGGTTTACTCAGGGTGTTCCTCAACCAAGTGTAACGGTCAGTTCAGCAGTTCTTCATCTACCGTTCCAATCCAGCAAGACCAATGGCGCCCTCTTGTGGTAGGAGCTTGTAGGAGGGTGGGGGTAATTCCTACTACACATTTGCAGCCCCTGGATGGGGCCATGGTATATGCGATATTCAATAGCCCGCAATGTGATTATAGGAATCATTTTTGGCCTGCTGCCTAAATTGATTAAAAACCCCTGATTACAGCTTCTGCCCCTTCCTGATCTTCTTTCTAGTTTCGTTGTCGATGGTCACTACTACCTTTGCCCAGGCAGTCTCCTGGTCCTCTGCCTTCGTCTCTGTGACGTGCAGGAAGAGGGACTTCACCTTTGCCACCCTTACTGGGTCTAAAGGCGGTTGCCTGTGGGTTCCTTTCATATTACACGGGAGCCTCTCCTCTCATGTGAAGTATATCCCTGCAATCTTTCTTGTCAGGGCATTTGCTGTTGGCGTTATTATAAGGTCAAGATAAATGGCAATGTCAATCTCCTCAGAGTCGAAAGCAAACTTCAAACCTATATTATCCAAACACCTCTGCCTTTTCTACTTTTCTTTCTCTTGTGTATATGTTGGAAAGACGGAGATTCCATTTACAGGTTTAGAATAACTAATGACAAAGTGAAGAGTTATCATCAACATCAAGTTCACAATCATAATTTTTCACGATCATCCTAACCACAACCACACAATCATCACCACCATCTCATAATTTTATTGTCATCATCATCATCATTAATAACTTCATCAAAACGTCACCATCATTATCTTCACCAGAATCGTTCCGAATGCAGAACACAAGTCTTCATTCTTTTTACATTGAATTTACCAAGGCCAATCTTTACCTCTGCCCTGGGTGGATTATCTTAAACCAATCATATGCTGAATGCAGCATGGTTGACATTACCTTCCTAGACAACAGAGTCCCATTTTCTTAATGTTGGTCCATGGGTTAGGGTTGTCTGAGCTTATTTCACCATGATGATAAAAGTCCCAGACTACCTTCATATCATGACCTGATACCTCGCCCTGTCTTTCAAAACTCTTGCCACTTCGTTTCTCTGTTGATTTTAGTCATCTTCTGCAGAAAATTTCTTTGAAATCCCTGCACTTTTCAACAACTTCATGTTCCTCTTCTTTGATATCAATGTATGGGCAATAATACGACGCCATACCATGTCATTCTTGCTTCTGGAGATGGTTCCTTTTGCCCCTCTTGGATTGCAAGATGTCGTAGTCCTGTACGTGGTGTCCAGGGCTGTATGGGCCTCTCCGTGGTCTGAAATCTTGAATAGCCACTCATTTTCAACCTCCACTGGTTCAGTCACAATTGTCATTGTCCTAATAGCAAGTCTGCCGATTCCTGAATTCTTGACTCTCACTAGGATGTATTCATGTCTGTCGTCGGCAGGTGTCTCAACTATACGAATATCATCCATTAATTCTGAGGCTGGTTGAGGAGTAAAGATGTTTGCATGAATCGGTGGTAAAGAAAAGCTAGACTTGGGCGATGAAATAGAGAGGGGTGGAGATGCGTGCTGAAATAGGTGGTAAAGAAAAGCTAGACTTGGGCGATGAAATGTCTAAGGACGAAAATGATGAGTTAAGACTGAGGTCCAATTCCAACTTGAGCAGTTGCTCCATGGTCACTTCCATAGGAACAGAACGAGGGGATGGAGTTCGCTGGGGCACACAAATCACTGATGTAGGAATCCTCAATTTCTTCAACTTTGGTTGTTCTGCGCTACTTCTGCTGACAAACTCCTCCCTCTCCTTCCTTGCTACTCTTTCTCCCATTCCAACCAGGACCTTTTTGTCAACTCCGTAGAATTTCGCTGCTTTAGTAAGTTAGCAAGATTTGGTTTCCTTTGCTGAAATCTTGTGTGTCCTGCTGTAATGTTTTTTTTATGTTACCTACATGTAGGTTGGGTGATTCGTATTGACAATGATTGCATTTCCATGTCATGGTCAGTTCATGCTTCACTCTCATGTGATGCTGGAATTCTGGAATCTATTCTTCCACATTCTCCGGCATTTTCTCCGGATAAGAAGTCTCGACCATCCTCCTCTTCAGCCGAAGACGTCCCGGTGTGCTCTGCTCATACCAGCTTGTGTGAACTGTTACCCTTGTGATAACCCTCTTGATACCTGGAGGTCTTGCCGGAACTTGGAACAGGAAACTATCCTGCTCTGCAGTGATAGGGTTTGTTAACGTTTATTCATAACCACCCGCTCCTCTGCTTCATAAGCACACCCCAAACTTCTCCTCTCTCTCCTTTTTGTCCTGGTATCTGGGTCCTGCCAATGTGTACCCCAGAAAATCCACTTTATTTTTCTTCCTTGTGAAGCTGTTTCTAATGATCGAGTATTACTATCAGCTCCTCTGCCTTGTATGAGCACACCCCACACTTTAAAGTTAACAACCGTCCATGAACCTTTCGCAGATGGTAATTGTATTCCGGGTAGCTTCGGAATGTTCGTTTGCATTGGTTGCAGGGTACCACCATGGTCTGTAATAGGAAAGAGAAAAATAGAAGAGAATATTTATATACGAGGAAATCTTAAAAGGTTAATACTGTCACACTCTACTGTATACTGTCTGTAAAGTCCCTCTCTTAAATTAAAAGATCTCTGTTTCTCAAATTCCTTGTCTCCTTATCTATGGCGATGACTGCGATCACCTGGTCGAGTCTTTGGTAATAAATGGACTTAAAGATAATTTAGATGAAATTGATTTACAAGAAAATAACTCCTGAATAAGAGACACTTTGATCAAGCAAAATCTTTAAGTTCCAACACCGATTTGTTTTTTATTTGATAAATAGATTCACTTTCCAAATATTGTAATGTTCATATCAAAATCACGAAATTAGAAATGAGATAATCCAGGCATGCAACTGGTTACAATCTATTAATTAATATTAATAAATAGATTATAATAAATAATCTGAAATAGATTTTCTTAATTCTAGATCTAGGTCTATTTATAAAGCGAAAGACCGCCGCTATTTTACATCAGATAACAAAAATATTAAGGTCTATTTATAAAGCGAAAGACCGCCGCTATTTTACCTTACTGCCGAGTCAAATACAAGGGGGGAAATATAGATTCATTAAAAAGAAACTTCCTGATTTATAGATACAAACTCTTTAAATCGCATTGGCGAAACACCCAATGAAGAGATGAAATAAAGATGATGAAGATCTAGAATGATGTTGATCAGTGCTGAATAGGTAGACGAGCCAAACTCACGAATCCAGCGTAGACTGTAGCTTGTAGAATGATCAAAATTCGGAAGAGCTAGATCTACTCTTGAATATGTAGACTGACGATGGTGATCGTTGAATAAGAGTTTGAAGCTAGTCGTTAATTTAGTTGATTAAGTGAAGAACCGCGACAGTTTGAACTAGACTAAGCAATTGATGGTATTGCCTAGATGAATGATTAAACTTGATGAGAAATCAAAATTTCAGCCTGCAATAAATTGATTGTGGAACAATAAATCCGAGTCGAGTTTCGAGATGATGCTTAAATGATGAAAGTAACTCTGGACTCAGTTCACAAGACTCTCAGTCTAAAATGTTGATGATGCTGAAGATGTTGTCGGAGTTGAAGATTGATGACTGTCTTTAATCGACTGTTCTAAGTCAGGAATAATTTAGACTTGAGAGTTGCAGTTCCTGAGCTGTACTGATTCACTGAATTGAAGTTGAAGTCCAAAAGTTTGTTGAAGATTGATTACTAAAAAATATGGTCGCCAAAAAGTAATCAATGAAAGGTTGACGTATTGTTGAAGTGAAAATTGCTCAGGAAAATAAAATTTCCAAATAAACGTAATCAAACGTAGAGGTCTATAGGAGATCAACTGAAGCACGTAAATAAGTGAAATTAAGTAAAGGATAACTGAGCTCAAAATCAGACAAAAAATTGAACCTTTCAAGTCGAAGGTTAAAAGGCGACTGAAGAGCCAAAGCCAAAAAATTAACTTTAGCCCCAAGGGATTGGCCAATATAAAGAGCCAATCAAAGAAGAGAAAAAACTGACCAATGGCAGCAAACTTTTACAATTACCAATAAAACCAAGAATGACAAAACACACACTATTTGTGCTACTGGAGTCAACTAGAATACTATCTTAATAAAACTTCCAGATTTAAAATTATTATTGAATTGAAGAATATAGAGCAGTATAAAAATGTAATTATCACCCAAGCAATCATTTTGAATATTATTAAACTTTAAGTAACACAAAATGGCAAAAATACATTACTAAATAGGCAAAACACACCTATCAAATGGGATCGGCATGCATAACACAATAAATTTACAATAGCAACGCGCAAGCATACTGAAGAATTTGCATACCATTGTGACGTCAACAGTACAATAGCGCGTCTAAAAATAAATAAAGAATGCGGACGCATGCCAATGAAAAGGTGACAGAAAGGTGAAGGAACTATAACTTATTTACACAGTAGAATGTTGAACCGCTACAAGTCCAACAATGACTTGCCTCCCTCTCTCTACAGCAGACACCGGGAAGACTGGTTCGCCCACCTTTACTGTATGTTTGTCGTCTTGACATATGAACAACGTTATCCCCTATGGAAATATCTTTCCCACATTTGTAATTTCTCCCTTGCAAAATGGACATTCCAGTTGATTTGCATCGAAATGAGTTCCACATGGGAAGCAGCTAACATCATCTTGACTTTAACTCTTCCCGTATTTCCTGAAGCTGCTGCTGAGATCCTGGTTGGCCAAAACTGCAAGTGTAGCCACTGCACTGAGGCTTTCTTTATGCCTTCCTCACACTCTCAACCACAGTGCGTGTAAACCATTGTGTCCAGGGAATATCTTTAAAATGACAAGTATTTGGACCTGTCAACAAACTACACAAAACAGTGCACAGGATCCTGACAGTCCCTTTCAATTCACAAAGTACATACATACTCCTACATGAACAGTATTCTTTTAGTTTCTCAATTTTTAGGCAGCTCAACAAATATCTGTCTCACTCTACCTTTCTCTGGTGTCCATTTATGTTCTGGAATTAATCTTGGCGAAAGTGTTGTCAAATCTTGCCAAATCATTCCATATTTTTTCTTACACTTTTCAATTTCTATTGCCATTTCATTTGTCACAATGATGTCTCCTACTGTTTCCTTTGAGTTATTTAGCCATGCATCAGTGACACCTGCTACTTGGCATCATGGACCAACTTGCTGTTCATTTGAAGTATGCTTGATTTCTGATAGTTCTGTGAGTAAAAGTTACTACCTGTTCTTTTAAACTCACAAGCACCTGAGAAATTATCCTACAAACAGTTGGAATCTAAACTCCATGATCTTTTAGTACACTTGAATAAAAATCTGAGGTTGCGTAAAAGTTTAAAGCCACGAATATCTATAATCCCGCATCAACAGCATGACTCCTCTGAGTCAACGCAGTAATCTCTCCTCCAACAAGTCAATTACTCTCATCACCCCCTGCCGTGTAAACCTATAATATTTGTGCATCTTTTTATCATTTAATGTTTCCAATGGATTAGTCCTATCTCTAAAAACATGCTCTCTATGGTAAGTGCTCTCGCGTTATTTATGTAAAGAAGGCGAGCCATGATTAAAAAACCTTGGAAAACAACCGAAATCCTCTCACGTGCGGTACGTACCATACACCGGTACAAAAACTTATATAAGTTTTTGCGCCAGTATTTGACCTTGGGACAGGAAGTTACGTTTTCGAACTCATCGCAGCTCTGCAAGCACCCTTTGAGCATCCGCTAGGCTGCGATTAGTTAACCCGTCGCAGGCTTTTAATGAAATCCAAAAGCAACTCATCGTCCATGTGCAATGGGTTCAAGCCCTTTCGCAGGGTTAGCAATACATTGCGCGCGTTAGTGAAATCCTTCCAAATTACTGATGTGTTGGGGTTCCTTCAAGAGTAGAGAATCACAGTAATAGTAATAGGCTAATAGGCAGTTCTAATACAGAAGTCTAGGAATAGAGGTTTGTGGAACAGCATGATCGCCAAAGTCAATGGATATGGTACTTTGATACTTTGAAAATCTTTCCTATGAACTTATTTACACAAAATGCCAAATATATTCAGATTTGATATTTGACATAATACCTATAGATGTCTCCCTTCTCTGTGAACAGACCAGCTATCCCTGCAGACCTAATTATTTCCTCTGTCCTTTGAAGATTAGATGTGTGCTGCTTTTGTCACCATACATTGATCTGATGAACAATACTTTGAACATGCCATCATACCCACATCTGACCCAGCTTTTTTGCAGTTCCGGAGAAGGTTTTGTCAACGGAGAACCATTGGTCTGGATGAAGAAGGGTCGATCATCACCATCTTGTTTTGCACGTTTGAACATTGGTCTAACGTATTTCAAATATGACTCAAACAGCCCATACTCGCAGGGGTTGATAATTACTTTCAAATACTGAGTCTGTCGCAAAGTAATTTAGGGCTACAAATACCTTCAGCTCGGGCGGTTTTGCAAGGCTCCTCGATGTTTTATTCTCAATATCCCAATTGACAAGTCCAATCAAGTAAAGGACTCCTCTCCTTGAAAACCGGTATCTCTTCTGCATTTCTTGATCATTATACATATCTAGAGGATTCGATCTCGGAAAACCCTCTTATCCACCTTGATTCTGTCGCATGCATCCTGTAGATCTAGTGCTACTAAAGCAAGTGCTGCCATTGCCAAGGAGTTTCAATGACGATTCCCTCCCATTTCTTGACTGCTCGTAAGCCCTGAGATGTGTTTTTGGCATGAATGCATTTACCTCAGCCTTTCCGATACATACGGAATCCTCATCCAACTGGCTTTAAAAGATGGCGGCCGGTTTGGGTGATTTAATTACATTGTGGAGCTCTGCCGATTCATTCATGATTTTCTATTGATTCTGCATTATTATTAAATTCTGTTGTGAAGTTAAAGCCATTTTTTGTTCAAGGCCCCATTCACTTTGAAATTCATTTTTTTAGTCTCAGATTGATTCAGATGGCTCTGGAAACTTTGTTTATTGTTGCTGATGCAGTTGCCCTGCTGATTCCATGGACAGTACTGGGAGAATCCAGTACTGCCCCTGTGACGTAAAAGTTCAATGCCACACATAACTGCTGCAGAACAGTTAAACTGCAATTCCTGGCTGTCGGATGGCTTAATGCAGGGGCAAGTTGATCCACGAGACAGAGTAGACCAGCCCTTGTGAACCTGTACTTCCTCCAGAGTTTGTTGTCGGGACTATCCAGAGGGTCTACTCTGTCTAGAAAGACGCGTTCCCTTCGTAATTGCCTACCGGCCTCTTGATGCAGGAGTAGCAGTATGTCTGCCGTTTTTGATTGTAACTTTACACTTGATAAAAATCAAGCATAAAGTTACAATCAATTAAAAAAGATACGCTTGATATCAAGCGTAACTTTCTTTATAATATGGGTTATCAAACTTAAGCTTGATTTAAAGAGATCGGCTTGATTACGCTTGATTTATTAAACTTACGCTTGATCATAAATCAGTTGCATGTCACCTATGTCTTTCACAGATTTTGAACTTGATGCCGTGCTGGATCCTGACTGTTGACAGTTATGCAGTATTCAGTGAACAGGGGCAGGCCTCAGTCAAAGTATTGCGCAGCAAGTTGTCTTACTCTGTGAACTTGCAACCTTCACTGAGTTCTTGCAAGTTCGCAACAAATTGTGGGATCGTTTGATTATTTTGCTTACAATTGTAAAACCTGTATCTCTGAACAATTTCGGTAGGTTTAGGTTCATAGTGATCCGCGAGCCGATTTACAATCCTTATAGGTCTTTGCAGTAGGCTTGTGAGGCTGAAGCAATGATCGCAGTACATGGTAGCCCTCGCTTCACACGCGTTTTCTGAATGAATGGTGCAAAAGATTTATCTAGTTGCTTGGTCTCTGGCCATCCATTCTGGATGTAATGCTTTACTCTTGAAAGCACACGATCCTTGCCAGTCGTGGACAAGCCCTCCATCAACCGATTTCCAACCTTGCCCAACTGGTGATGGAACATCTGGCTGGCTCTCTAAGCAGCGCCACCAAATAGTGGTTTGATAATTGGCCCTCTGGATGTGTTTCATCGTCCTTGTGCAATCTTTGCTTGATACTGTTGCCGCAGGAATTATTGTAGTTTTGATAGGGTGAAACAGGGATATATGTGAATGAATATTAACATATTATCTGACATGATTTTGTAATATGTGATTCAGATGATGTAAGTTTTGTATCATATGATTAAGAAGAATATAAACGTAAAAGCCTCAAATTTGTTATGAATGCCAAGTCAATGTTTAGCCAGAGATTCACTTCAATACAATCTGAATACTGTAGGTATTATTACCGTAAGTCACTTGATTGCTCCTGACCTTGTTTTCCAGTATGAAAATATAACTTAGAACCCTCATGTTGGGCAGACACGCCAATGCCAATGATGAATACATCGGTGTCCAGGCTCTTCATGATGATATCTTTTGTACCCATGTTGCTGATGTACTTTGCGTGTAGCATCATCCTTGTGTAGACCTCCTCTTGAGTAGTGTATACATGTAGCTCTGGAATCGCTTCATGGACAGTGGTACCACTACGACAAGGTGACTTGTGGCATTCTTCAGAAAGAGCCAGGTATACATTGAATTCCTTGAATTCATCCTCGATACATGCACACCACGTCTCATATAAAAACTTGGCAAAGTGTTGCTAGTTGAAGCTATTTGCCAATAATTTCTTCCATTGCTTTGGAACTGGTTTGCAATCTTTATCCGCTGGGACCCACTTGCAGCACATCTTCTTCTTTCTGCTCCTTTGATGCTGACAGGCGGAAATGTGTCAGTAACGGCCCTCCACGTCATTGTTAGTGCGGAATTCTCCCTGGAGTGTCGCATTGTGCATGTTCCACATAATGGCCGGGAACCTCGCTGCCTGACGACCATGTCCTGCGGCCCTCTGAGGTCGACCTACATAAACGTCCTCAAAGTAATTGAGCACAGGCTGCAACTCTGTCCTATCGATTCTAGACGAGGCTTCAAATGCCTTCTCGGTATCCTCTACCCGCATACCCGGCTCCCACCAAGGAGTATTGGGGTCAAAGTACTGAAGTACCTCGTCCTCCTCCTCGGCGCCCTTCTCGGCCCCCAGTAGTGGGAACCTGCTGGTGTATTCTTCCAGGGGCAAACGCCCTGGAGGTACTCATGCAGGCAACTAACCCAGCCATACGCCCCATCAAGGAACCCCAGGACAATGTCCCAGGGAAGCTGCGACGGGGCCATTCGAACCAGAACACCCGGATACGGGAGGCGTCGACCCCTCCCGAGCCAATCCAGGACACTCCTGGCCACAACTTCCCCCCCTGGAGGTGCCTTACCCGCCCCTCCAATTAAGGTACTCCCAGGAACCCTAAACGCCCCGGGCCCCACTTGCTCCTCAGAGGGCGCCGAAGTCCTTTCCCCCTCCGAGATGTCATCCGGGTCCTCATAATCACCCGGATCGTCTAATGGCAGCGGCAGATTCACCGCTTCTGGTTTATTACCTTTCCACGGCCAGGTATTCCAAACGTAGCAGAGATGTCATCGTGAGAATGCGAACATTGACATTTGAGAAATGTTGTTACAATCTCTTGTTTCTGTCTGTAAGTCAACTGTGTTACGGTGATGTCAGGGTTTTTACTAAATGTGTGGTCACGTTGATGGCATGAATAGATGAATGTTTTAGTGTGGTGAATTGATGAACATTAACATATTACATAGAGTGACTTAGCATCTTCTGTTGATCAATTTTGCGCACACGGCCGATGATAATGAGCCTGGCCATTAACTCGCCGGCGCTCTTCAGCACAGCTTCTTTTCCTTTCATGTTGACTTTTGGCTTGTCAGAACTCTCCAGCCATTTCTTCGCACCGTCTTGTGATAAGGGCTTTTTCATGGTGGCCTAGCTCTGACCCTGTGGTTTGTAGCTCCTTGGTTGTTGGAGAAACCCTTTACTCCTCCTCTGGTCTTTGTGTCTCTGTTCACTGTCTGCTCTACTGTCAAATCGCATGCCACTTGTGCAAACCCATGACTGTCTTGACTGTAAGTTAAATATAAACTATTAAATAAAAATAGGCACTGCTCTGAGGACTGAGTAATAGAGCAGTTGGCGATAGGCTTGTCCAGACACGGCATCATGTTCCATGACGTTTCCATGAGGAGGCTGGTCGCCATCGGCGTGGTCAGGGGCGTCTTCGTTGTCCGGCATGTTCATTCTTTTAGCAATATTGTGTAGAACACAACAACTAGCAATGTTGCGTCTGGCTTTGAGTGGGCTCACTCGCAGTTCCCTATGAAGACAATGGAATCTTCTTTTTAGTTGACCAATCAATTTATTATGACTGTCTTTGTTCTCCATTTCAGTATTTAGGCACTTTCTTGTTTTCGAACACAATGATGATTGAAATATCATTATGTTTGGCGTTTGTATCTGGATGAAACTTTGTCGTTGCGTCGTACACCTGAGCTACATCGCGCATGAATGACGTAAACCTGTCCCCGCGTGGATGGCATTAAGCATCACAAATGGGCCACATGAACTACCGTCTGTTTGTTGCGCTGATGTTACGGTGTCGTCATATTACCACTCTTCTTGAAGTTCACCAGTACACCTTGCTCTGTCTGCCATGTACAGTCTAAACTTTTCAATATAGAACAAATTGTCATGGCCGGCCGGCAAGGGAATCCAAGATAGAACCTCTTCTTGCTGGGATGTTGGCCACCAAAAGGATCCAGTGGCTCTGGCCAACATTTATGGCTGCCGCTCGTTACATTAATAACTCGCTAATGGTTGTAAGCGTCCGTAATGTAAATGTATAAGGAAAAAACGATGCATCTATCACAGTAATAGAAATCAACATTAAAAAATACAAGTATGGGGTAGCACTGTTTATATAGCGAAAGGCTGCCGCTCATTACATTAATGACTCGCTAATGGTTGTAAGCGTCCGTAATGTATAGGGAGAAAACAATGCATCTATCACAGTAATAGAAATCAACATTTCAAAAATACAAGTATGGGGTAGCACTGTTTATATCTTAAAGGCCTTCCCACGGCCGTACTCCTTGCGACTCTGCTCACAGATCAGTTTGTTTGTTTCATAGATGAGCTTTTTTGCCCCAACATTCTGTCTATTGTAAGTGGTGTCGTGAAGATGGGTACAAGTTGCATTCGTCATTGCATTTACCATATTGTCTACTTTGTGTGCAGCACACGTCCATTCTCTGATGGACACTTTCTCTAACTGTTCTGCTTCGACTGAGGTCGACTTACATAAACGTCCTCAAAGTAGTTGAGCACAGGCTGTCACTCTGGCCTAGCCATTCCTGCCAAGGCTTCAAATGCCCCCTCGGTGTCTTCTACCGGCACAAACGCAAGTGATCCTATCATCCTTGTCTGTGTACGGATCTCCTCATACTGGTTGAACAGCTCCTGTAGTCCTTCTTGCTTGATCTGAAAATGACAATTAACTGTTGAAGAGTTCTTCTGCATGGTTTCATGGTCGTAGAAAAGGTTTCAACAGCCATCGTCGAAGGGGATAATCACTATCCCCCAGCAGACGCCCTTCTGTATTCTCAAGAACCTCATCAAGTCCACTTTCCCTCAAAATGGGTGAATCATGGACGCTTCCTGGCCACTGTAGGTTTACATTAATAATTTCACATTTTGCATTCATTTTTACATGATACCGTCCAAATGAGGATAACTTCATTAACTTAAAAGCTCACCTCAAGATATTTTCTTTTGGAGAGAAGAAAATGGATAGCTAGTATAGCAGGGATACAAACATTACGTTCAGAACATATACACAGATAAAGAATATGAAGACAAATATTTAAAGAAAAAGATACGATACGACCATGATATACTTCTTTCCATTTTTGACGATCAATCCATGTGGTAGACAACATACTCTTCAGAGTATTCACATGCTTTTGGAGTGTTGAGACTTTCAGGTTTTCGGCCGCTCTTTTTCTGTGCTTGCTGGCCTGCGGTACATTGTAGCCTTTCAGTTCCCGAAACATGGCAGGCAATCTATGCGTTCTCGCCTCCAGTGTAGCATGGTGGCCGTCGATGCTCCACAAAATGTTAGTCAAATCCGTGACAGCATGCATGTGACTGGGATTTGGCGTATCCAAACCCAGCCCCATGTCCTCAAACATATCAATCAATTGATTTTTTAACTTGTCCAATTGATTTCTTGGGGTCTCTATCCTTTTTCGGAGGCAAAGTCCATCTGGTTTTCGCCTAGCCGCTGATTGCATCATCATAACGAACGCATTTTTCACAACCTTGGGTTTGTTTTGACAGACACAGTCATCAGGGTGCTCCTGCACGCTGCACACAAACTTCACAAAGTCCCCGAATGACTTTTTGCATGCCTCAACAGGTAGTGTGGTAGTGCCTTCAATTAGAGCATCGGGAGACTTACCCATGTACACCTTTGCAAGTTTGATGTCAACCGCGGGGTCAAACTTTTCACAGGGCTGCTGCTGATGTACATCGTGGCCTGGCCCGTGTGGCCACTCAATGCATGGAGGCACGCCGAGCACATCCCCTCTTTTCACAGACTCAAAAAACCTTTCAAATGTCAAGGTTTCATCAAAACTATCTACACAAACTATCTTCCACTTGACAAGCAGTCTGCTGCCCTGAGTCACACAAAGTGAAAGAATCATTTTGACTGACAGTGCGGCCAAAAGCGATCGATAAATAGTACAGATGAATTGCTGTCCTGAACAGTTTAATACGCGTTAGCTCCCACCCGGTACGGTAGCAGGAAGCCGGAGTACGGCGTGAGGCAAAACATTCGCCCCGTGTCTAGCCGCAGACTATTCCTGGCCTACGCGATAGGCAGCTAAATTAGCGGGCGGCATATTATGCCGCCCGCTACTTTAGACCAATCAGCGATCGACTTGGCAGACATCGCCATGGACGCGTCGCACATGGGCCACGCGCGGCAGCCAATCGAAAATATTGTTGATTTTTTGAGGCGGCAATTTCATATCTGGACTTTTTGACGCGGGAATTTCGTCAGCGATGAGTGTTGAACTTTTTGGTGTGCGAGCAAAATTTGATGCGGGCGCTGACGAGAACCATGAGATCAGTTTTCATCAGCCTAATGTAAAGAAAACAAAGAATGATCAAGAGATGGAGAAAAAAGAAGACAAAGCACTGACAAGACAATCCATGTAGTGGATCATCATTTGCAGAGGAAAAGCATGCAGGGGCAGATGAAATCCGCCGATCGAGTAAGTTTGTCCCACCGATCATTAATCCTACTCGGTCGTAATGATATGCACACCAGTGTATCAGATTTGTTTACGGTTATCGTGGACCGCTCCAATCGAGTCTGCTATTTGATATGGTCCTTGTTTAGCCGTAAAAAGTCATATAAAAGATAAAAGAGAACCGTGGATGTCCACCGTCGCCGGGCGTCCATGGTTAGAAGGTGTGTATTTCTACAAAGTTCCACGTTCGCAGCCATTTACAAATGCACACACACACACACACACACAGTTCTTTCCATTTCACTTCTTGGTAATAATGCATGGGGCCTTAATTTGTTAATCATTTCTTACAAAATGCATAGAAATTTTAATTATTACCTAACATTTTGTATTTTGAATCTCCATGGTAATGGCATAACAAATAGTTTGATCTGATTTGATCTTGTAAAAATACTAATGTGTTAGAAATGTCAAAAAGAATTGTGGAGGTCATAAGTAACAGAAGTATTTTATTACCTTTCCACGGCCAGGTATTCTAAATGTAGCAGAGATGCCATCATGGGAATGGGAACACTGAGACTTTAGATATGTTGTTGCAATCTCTTGCCTCTGTTTGTGTGTCAACTGTGTCACGACGATGTCTGGTGTTTTACTGTACGTGTGGTCATGTTGATGGCATGAATGAATGGATGTTTTAGTGTGGTGAATTGATGACTGGCAGTGTGTGCATTTTAAATGCAGGTTGTCAATGAGAGTGTTGATATATAGATGGTTTCTGTGTTTGTGTGAAGTGAACTTTAACATTACAAAGAGTGACTTTAATAGCATCTTCCGTTGATCAATTTTGCGCACACGGCCGATGATAATGAGCCTGGCCATTAACTCGCGGACGCTCTTCAGCACAACCTCTTTCTCTTTTATGTTGATTTGGCTTGTCAGAACTTTCCAGCTATTTCTTCACACCGTCTTGTGATAGGGGCTCTTTCATGGTAGCCTCTGACCCGGCAGTTTGTAGCTATTTGGTTGTTGGAAAAACACTTTACTCCTCCTCTGGTCTTTGTGTCTCTATTCACTGTCTGCTCTATGGTTAAATTGCATGCCACTTGTGCAAACCCATGACTGTCTTGACTGTAAATTAAATATAAACCATTCAATAAAAATAGGCACTGCTTTGAGGACTGAGTAATAGAGCAGCGATGTGTTGGCGATAGGCTTGTCCAGACACACCATCATGTTCCATGATGTTTCCATGAGGAGGCTGCTTGTCATTGGCATGGTCAGGGGCATCTTCGTTGTCCGGCATGTTCATCCTTGTAGCTATATTGTGTAGAACACAACAACTAGCAATGGCGGGTCTGGCTTTGAGTTGGCTCACTCGCAGTTTCTTATGAAGACAATGGAATCTTCTTTTTAGTTGACCAATTGATTTGTTTAGAAAGATTTGCTAATCCCCCACTCCCCAGCATGTTCATCCTCCAGATCTAGCATTCAGGCGCGGATCCAGGATTTCTTAGGGGAAGGGGGCCCAACTTTTCTTTTTTTTTGCTCCCGAAAATTTGAAAAACGCGCCGGCCAAAAATTCGCTCAGTGGGGGGGGGGGGGGGGGGGGGGGGGTAGTGAGCACATTTTTTTTTTTTTGATCAAAAAAATTTCAATTTGCACCCCCCAAAAAGGTAAAAATCACGTGATTTTACATGATTTTTTTTCTCAAGGGGGGGGGGGGGGCCTGGGCCCCCCCCCCCTGGATCCGCCACTGCCAGCATTCACTTCATTGTATGAAGAAGCTGTTATTTTGGAGAGCACATAGTTTTGCATGCTTCTGGCATGGCCTTGTCTGATGACTGCATGCAACATGTTCCAGCTCAAAGCTAAGGCATTCACCATCACAAATGGGCCACATGAACTACCGTGTGTTTGTTGCACTGATGTTACGGTGTCGTCATATTGCCACTCTTCCTGAAGTTCACCAGTACACCTTGCTCTGTCTGCCATGTACAGTCTAAACTTTTCAATATAGAACAAATTGTCATGGCCGGCCGGTGTCATAGGCGATTTGTTCCGTGCAGGCGATCGGTTCCTCCGGAACCGATCGCCTGGATATGTACCCGCCGATTTGTTCCGGATTCGTAGATTCGATCCGCTAGTCACAGGCGATCGGTTCCGGCCAGGCGATTCATTCCGTGGAACCAATCGGCGGGATATTTAGCCGCCGATCCGTTCCGAATCTCATCGGAGAGCGTGCGTGCTCACGTATTATTGAATACACGCCATGGTACACCCCTAAAGCAAAATGAACTATTCTGGTCGGCCTTTGCAACCAATCAAACTTCTCCAAATTAGCTACACCAACGATTGCCAATTTGAGAACTTTGTATAGAAATGCAGATTCCCGTTGTTCAAATATGTTGATAATTGCGGCCAATGATTGACCACAAACAGTCGCGAAGCGACGGGGACTGGGTGGTCTAGCAAAAAGGGCAGTTGTTGCCATAGGCTTAGTTTGCCTGTAAAAGCAGATGTCGGGGTGTTTTCTAATCAGGCCTTCTAATTTGGTTTGAATGCTGCTTTATATGATATCGTGTTACGTCAACCACCTATTACCGGGCTTCATCACAGAATCTAATTATGCATGTGGGCTGCATGCATGATGTACATGTAGTTTAAATGAAAGAGATGCGGGGTGGGGTGGGGGGGGGCCGGGGTCAACACAAAAAGAAATGAGTGGTCGAGCTGATAATTAAGAAGGACCAATAAAAAAAAAAGAAGAAGAAAAGAAGAGAAAGAAAATTCCTCAAGTAAAAGACGTGTCCGGCAGAATAAAAAAAAAAAAAAATAAAGAAAAACCCGACATATTTTGTTGATTTTTCAACCCTTTGTACTAGCCGACAAAATTTAGTGTTAAACAGAGCCATAGCATAATGTAGTGTGTCTATACCCCCCCCCCCCCCCATTCCGCTACAGTGGCAGATCTGTTGCGCCCCCTTGTTTGGAAACCACTAATTTCACGTACATTTTCACGTACATGTAGGCCTAATATCAGAAAACTATCGCCTGCCCCCCCCTCTCCCCCCTCCGTTTTTCAAATTTTCGGGCTGCGCCCGGCCCCTATTTTCGAATCCTGGATCCGCCGCTGTAGTGCGCACCCTTTCCTTACTTATTCCAAGTGCCATTTTAATATCAATTGTCACAGTTGCTACGTACGTGCACCTTATACTTTGACAAAGTGGCCCTTGTCTGGTTCTGCGGAGAAGACACGATGAATTAGGAACAAATACCCCAGGGCTCTTAGTTCTGACTCATTAATATTCAGTCCCCAGTAGGACAATTAAAGATTAGGAATGTTAAAGCTGGGTTATAGTTTTGGTAGCAAAAAGAGAATTGGCATGAAACTGATCAAATATAGTCTGACATTGTCCGGAATGCCTAAATCTATTTGAGACTTCTAGTTTTAAACAATGAACGTTAGACTTAACTTAAGAGTTAAGGATTTCAAAGAAAATGATTTTCAAGTGCAAAATAGACACCCATTAATAAGCCAGGCATAAGCATATTATCATAGAGGTCCAAGTTAAACGTTAGATCTACTAGATTCCTCTAGTCTAGATCTAACGTTAGATCTATGACTATACCCACTTGACTGAGTTTGGTTACGAGGTCGATCTATCGATAGGTTGACCTCGTAGTCATACTCATACTCTTTTTTTTTTTTTTTTTTTTTTTTTTATTTTTTTTAGAGGAATTATATATTCTTTATTATTTTTTTTTAGCAAAGTCTTCAACAGGGTAAAACAACAATAACATCATACTGATGACCAAACTTGTAAAACACAATCAACTTTTTTTTAACATCAAGCCTTTTACCTTCTTCAGATTGTTTTGTGATATGTCAGTGGTGGAACGCTTGTACCACAGTTTGGTGCGATACCAAATCCAGAAAATGGGCAGCTATAAATTACATGACTCAAGTAATCTACAGATGGATGAAATCATAGCATGCATCAACAATAATTTCTACTGCTTGATGCAGGAGTGCAGTTCAAGAGAGTCTGCGACACTGCATGGCAGAATTACACAGGAATTATGTTCAACAACTGAACAAAATAAATGAAATGATGAAAAATATGCACTGCTGAGTGAAAATAATCAATCATGATAGTCTGTAAATATAGAGAGCCACTGGTCCATGTCAATCACTACCTGGAAGCTTAATGGTCCATAATCCTTCTAGACCAAAATGTCAACTTGGGCATGAAGATTTATTTCATTTTCCAGATACCTTCATTGATTTATTGTTTTAAACATACAATATCTTTGAAGGAATTTACAAACAGAAATGTGCCAAAGGGATTGACAGTAAATATCACGGCTAGAAACAAGAAGACTAGTTGTTTTCAAATAGCTGATCTTTTAAATAAGCATTGTTCCATTGGGGTACTTCCCAAACCACACATACAATGACGCTACATGAATATCATGTGCCCTTGAATGACATGTTAATGATATAAACCGAGGTCTGGCTCACTTTCGCAAAAAGGAGCAAGTGACAAATCACTTGAATCTGAATTAATAATGCGTTTAGACTGTTCTCATTATACCCCACTTCCATGGAAAATATGGAGCAAGAACTCCTATTGTCACTAATCAAATATCAGTGTGTCACTATGTAAATGGCAGATGTGATTTGCTTTTTCATGAATTATCACTTTTGCCCCTTGCTACCAGATGAACTTGATATTACTACCCAATAATAAATAGTCCACCCCCCCCCCCTCCTGGGGATGGGGTGGGTGTCTTATCTGGACCATGGACTAACATGAATGATTATCTATTCTTAATAAAGCCTTGAACATGGTAAAACAACAACATTGCCTTGCTTATACTTACAAAACTCGTAAAACAGAATGAAAAAGAGAATGGTTTCCAAATGGCACTATGATAAGGGTTACAAACTGTAACACTACATAAAAACATCATTTAACAAGGTGATCCGCGGATCACTCGTGTCGCCTAATGTAGCGGTCACCATCGTCTATGAATATATGACTAGTAGGTGTCTCCAAACCTTCAGTTTAGGCGACACAAAAATCGTTTCACGATTACTTGCACAAATAAAGGAATGATTATTTATCCTTCATAATAAAGACCTGTACAACAGAAAACTTGAAAATAAACCAACTAGCAAGTAAAACAGAATAAGAAACAGAATCATTCACAAATGATTTATCATTTGAGTTTGAATACTGGTAAGTAGCTTTCAAAATGTTGTCAAATTTTGTTTCCATATGATCTGCCTTACATTATTTTAGATTTCTGGAGCTCTATTAAAGTTTTTTTTTCTTTCTTTCAGAGAAGAAATAGATTCTCTAAGACTCTTTCTTTTTGTCAAAATCTAAGATTGAAAAAGCCTTAAAAATGGTTGAAGTCATGTACATTGGGTTATCTTTTTTCCTTAGTGCGCTTTACATAAAAGTGATGCAAAATCTATAGTTTCTTTCTTTGCTCTTTCCTAGTAGTCCAGTCAAAATGTGAAATAACCCAAAACAAATTAGAACAGAAACCATTTTACTTGTACATGATTGAGAAAGTCTTGTAAATAACATATCAAAAGTTTACCGAAATTGGAGCATTGGAACAATGTTTAATTTGCATAAAAGCAAAATAGCTGTCATTCCAGACTCTTTTACTTATATTTCAAGATCTGAATTAGGAAGAGATGCTATTTTTCAATCTTTACTTATGTATTCTTGTTTTAGGGTATGTGGTCATAACCTTCTTGATACTATATGATTTTCCTGTTGTTCCTAATAAAAAGATCACTGATAACAAAATAAAATTAATCCCTGTTGGAGTCTTGAACTAGGCTAAAGTCAGGTTAACAAAGTCATTGGAAATGATATTTTTGGAGCAAATCAACATGCCTACATGTACTTTTAACAGATTATGGAAACTCATCATGACTTGGTTAATGTTTTCAAGGCAAAGCAAAAGAAGAGTGTGCTATTTACATGACCATGTTATTAGAATGGAGGGGGCACCCACCCCCACCCCCTTATTAAAAGTGTCAACAAACTGTGTCAAAAACTGAATCTTTGCAAATCACAGAAATTATTGAAATTTACCACATTAATCCATGAAACATTTCTGTACATGCATTGTAAGCACAGCCGTCACTTCCAAATGCCTGTTTCCATTAATCACAATTATAAGTAATAGCAAGTCACCCTAGCTCCCTCTTATTAAATGTGCCCATTTAATCTATAATTTTCCTGTTTTCGATACTCAAATGGTTCGATCACCCCTAAAATGCAACTCCAATCTCCAAAATTATATTCACCAGATATTCTTTTAGAGTATTCCTATGAATCAAAATTACGATAATTATAATCATTAGCCGTGTTCATTTTAATCTTACAATCCATGCATATTTGAAACAGGCAGGAGTAGCCATATGATGAGACCTCCCCCATCCCCCTTCCTGAAGCAAAATAATATCATGCATTATGCTCACTGAGAAGTGCTCCTAGAGGTTAAAGCAATTACTGCCTTAAATGGCATCTGCCCGATTATGAGTAGATGTTACCTACGCCATTAACTTTTGCCTTGCAGAAGGGACATTCCATATCATTGGCAAAGAAATGATTCCCACATGGCGCACAAATAGCATGGCCTCAGGGAATTAAAAAAGAGGTCTTCTGCCTGTCCAGGCATATCGTGCAGGCAGCAGTGGTAGGTACCTTCACTGCGACCGTTGGGGTTCCCCCGTTGACAAACATCTGCCCTGCGTCTGTTGAACTTGTGCCCGTCGAACTCCTGCCTGTTGAGCTTGTGGCTGTCAAACTAATGTCCGTCGAGCTTGTGCCAGCGAGATTGACACTGAAGCATAGACAGCATCGAGTTCAGGATCTGGTAGATCACTTGACGGACTGGTGTCACTGTCCAGCACTTCGAGCACTTCTACGGCCTTCTGTTTTGTGAACAAATAGATTCTGGTGCGGCTCCCATATTTTGCATACAGCTGTTCCAAGCTGAAATCTGTATCAAGAAGCTATCCTTGGAAGTTTCTGAGTTCCTTCTCCATTTCTTTCAAATTTCCTTTGGAGCTTTTTCCACCTGGAAAAAAAGCTTTGGCGGAGATTTCTAGTAGATTTTCATACGATGAGTCTCTTGGTACTTGTTGGATGACAGTCCCTCCGCCTTGGTTTGACTTAACCTGCACATAATCTTTGCTGCCAGTCTGAAAGTGTCTCCATCCAATGTTTATTCGCACCTCTCCCCGAGATTTCATAGATGTCTTCTTCATTTTTGTTTGTGCCACATTCTTGAAAACATCTAATAGTTTTCTCTTTCTTGAATCATCATCTGCCCTTTTAGTGCTTCTTGTTGTGAAAGTTCGATTAAATCGGCTCTATTTTCCCCCCGCACTGCCTCCACTTCTCGAGCTCTGTCCGGTCCCATCCTAAAGAGAATCTTCACATTATGCTACTTCTTCTCCTCGCCGTTCTCATCACTGCTAGTCTTCATACTCATACTCAGTCATAGTCGTACTCGTACTCAGTTGTACGTATGTGATATCAAGATATAGATCTAGGGTATTATTACCTAGGAATTTTTCAGAAACACAATGCATAACTTACCTGTATAGACTAATTCTGTGAGCCCATCATGTGTCACACTCAACTTGAAGTTGGCTGCTTTCTTTCGGAGCCCCCTCTTCTTGTTGTCACTCATCCCTTCCGGATAACTCCTATTCGCAAGAAACCTTTCGATGTTCCTGCAATCATCAACAAATTGCTCATCTGCCATTTTTTATGACTATCGCTCATACGTACGACTACGAGGTTGACCTACGACTACGATGACAATGAATGCTGAAGGTCGATGCTGTCGAAATTCACGGAATGCTGTCGAAATTCACGTTGACTTTATCGAGTTCGCGCCCAGATCAGCATGCTGTGTCGCAATATATCGTGCCGAGTATGCACGTGCGTGCATGCATATGATATACATGTACTCTATGCGCATATATTAGTCAGTAGGTTATTTATTTATTTATTTTCCGTACCGCGCGCGGGTAATTCCGTACGAGGTTATAAACCTTATTATTAAGTAATATTTCAAAAAAAATAATATTGGTTTTCATTCCAACAATAAATACAAAAGTATCAAGATAAAGCTAAAATTTATTTTTACCATTTTTATTCGACACAAGTAATAAAAATATACGCGATTATATAAGCAGAAACGTTCGGCCAATGTCGGATAAGAACGGCGGCTTTCGAACGTATCTGCGAACGAGTCGATCCAGTAGATTCGTTCCGCGGAACAAATCGGCGCGCCGATTCGTTCCGCGGAACCCGGAACAAATCGCCTACCACACCGGCAAAGGAATCCAAGATAGAAGCTCTTCTTGCTGGGATATTGGCCACTAAAATGCCTTCCTGTGGAAGAATGGCCTTGAGATGTCTCCAATGAACTTTGATAGTATTTGTGTGAAACCCGTTTGAGTTCTTGAATTCAACTGAGTGGTTGACCGTTTCATGATAGTAGCCACGTTTACTGAGGTTGCTATAGGCTTTCCAGCAATCTAATACAATAGTTTATGAGGCTCTTTCAATCTCTCCAAAAACCCATTGGCCTCGATGATACTTTCTTTTGCCTACTTTGGACTCGTCTATTTCCACATGGTCCACCAAAAATTTGGCAAAGTGTTGCTTGTTGAAGCTATTTGCCAAGAATTTTTTCCATTGCTTTGGAACTGGTTTGCAATCCTTATCCGCTGAGACCCACTTGCAGCACACCTTTTTCTTTCTGCACCTTTAATCCTGACAGGCGGATAGTGTCAGTGAAAAAGTGGACAACATCAGAATTGGTGCTTTTGGCTTGGTAAACTGCATCCGTCAGGATTTTCTTGGCATTTTCGTGCATAAAAGCCTCTGAGTTCTCGAGCACAGGCTGTAACTCTGGCCTAGCGATTCCTGACAAGGCTTCAAATGCCTCCTCTGTATCCTCTACCGGCACAAACGAAAGTGATCCGATCATCCTTGTCTGTGTACGGATCTCCTCATCCTGGTTGTAGAGCTCCTGTAGTCCTTCTTGCTTGATCTGAAAATGACAATTAACTGTTGAAGAGTTCTTCCACATGGTTTTGTGGTCGTAAAAAAAGATGTCAACAGCCACCGTCTAAGGGGATAATCACAACCTTGTCAAGTCCACTTTCCCTCAAAATGGGTGAATCATGGACGCTTCCTGGTCACTGTGCATTTACATTAATAATTCCGTATTTTGCATTCACGATAATTTAGACATTGATACTGTGGTATACTAAAAATGAACTGGAAATGTAAACAAATCTCACCCTCAGCGGCCATTCTTGAACAGTCTAAATTATCACACGGTCATTATGCATTGCGCATACGTGTTTGGAGAGCACATAATTTTGCATGCTTCTAGCATGGCCTTGTCTGAGGACTGCATGCAATATATTCCAGCTCAAAGCTAAGGCATTAAGCATAAAAAATGGGCCACATGAATTACCGTTGTTTGTTGCGGTGATGTTACAGTGTCGTCATATTGCCACTCTTCTTGAAGTTCACCAGTACACCTTGCTCTGTCTGCCATGTACAGTCTAAACTTTTTAATGTAGAACAAATTGTCATGGCCGGTCGCAAGGGAATCCAATATGGAACTCTTCTTGCTGGGATATTGGCCACAAAAAGGATCCAGTGGATCTGGCGAACATTTATGGCTGCCGCTCATTACATTAATAACTCGCGAATGGCTGTAAGCGTCCGTAATGTACATGTATAAGGAAAAAACGATGCATCTATCACAGTAATAGAAATCACCATTTCAAAAATACAAGTATGGGGTAGCACTGTTTATATAGCGAAAGGCTGCCGCTCATTACATTAATAACTCGCTAATGGTTGTAAGCGTCCGTAATGTATAGGGAGAAAACAATGCATCTATCACAGTAATAGAAATCAACATTTCAAAAATACAAGTTTGGGGTAGCACTGTTAAAATCTTAAAGGCCTTCCCACGGCCGTACTCCTTGCGACTCTGCTCACAGATCAGTTTGTTTGTTTCATAGATGAGCTTTTTTGCCCCAACATTCTGTCTATTGTTAGTGGTGTCGTGAAGATGGGTACAAGTTGCATTCGTTATTGCATTTACCATATTGTCTACTTTGTGTGCAGCACCCGTCCATTCCCTGATGGACACTTTCTCTAACTGTTCTGCTTCGCTTAACTCCTGCCATCCCGGATCCTCCTGGAAATGCCGTGTCTTACGCTTGAGAAGTTCGTTACCAGCTCTCTCATTAGCTGCCCTGTCTGACATCCGAGCACCTATCCTTGATACCGAGTAGGTGTCTTCATCATAATCGATTTGCAAAAGGCCGACTAACCTAATGAATGAGGTACTTACGGTGTGCATAAGTGTTTGAAGAGCACATAGTTTCGCATGCTTCTGGCATGGCCTTGCATGTTTTGAGGACTGCATGCAATATATTCCAGCTCAGGCATTAAGCATCACAAATGGGCCACATGAACTACTACTGTCTGTTTGTTGTGCTGATGTTACGGTGTCGTCATATTGCCACTCTTCTTGAAGTTCACCAGTACAACTTGCTCTGTCTGCCATACTACAGTCTAAACTTTTCAATATAGAACAAATTGTCACGGCTGGCTGGCAAGGGAATCCAATATTGAAACTCTTCTTGCTGGGATATTGGCCACCAAAAGGATCCAGTGGCTCTGGAACATCCTTGGTTGCATGTAACCCTCACATCTCCACTGCACAGCCACGTATGATAAAGATGTGACCAAAGTCACATCGATTGTTTGCAGTCATTAATACACCTGTAGGTGCAAATAAGCATTGATGATCTTATCATTTGGCCAATTGGGATGAACAAGACTGACAAAATCCCGGTGTCCCAGCACATCACCACTCACGTGGAACCGCGCATGTTTGCCTTTAGGTATAGCTACTTTTGGCATGACTATTTCTTTTATCAGCCTTCTTGCATCAGTTTTAAATCTCTGATGGTACCCTCGATCCTTCTTATATTTGACATCATTATCATATCCATAATTAGGACAAATTTTGAGCAAACTCTGCAACCCAGCAGCTCCACTGCATGCACAGCCACATATGATGACAATATAAAGATGTGACCAAAGTCACATCGATTGTTTGCAGTCATTAATAGATGCAAATAAGCATTGATAACCTTGTCATTCAGCTAATTGGGATGAACAAGACTGACAAAGTCCTGGTATTCCAGCCCATCACCACTCACGTGGAACCGTGCATGTTTGCCTTTAGGTAATGCTACTTTGGGCATGTTGATTTCTTTGATCAGCCTTCTTGCATCAATTTTCAGTCTTGGAGAAGATGCAGTTGAGAAACGTGCTGGTCCTACTCCATCTGACTGCTGTCACCTCTCGAATCGCAATGATAACAGGGATGTTTGCCATCTGATAGAAGCTATCAGCATTGACCCTCCTTTCCTCCTCATTATGGAGACAGACATGCTCACCCAATATCTCTTCAGAAGTGCGAGCGAAACCAGTTTGATTATCCTAGCTTGAAACTGATGGTTGTGATATCTTAAAGGTATCTCCGTCAGCCATTTGAAAACAACCAGTCGCATAGAAGTGAAGGGCTGCACAAACTTTATCAACGGGCTGAATGGCATGGTTTCTATTCGCCCTGGGTGCGATGTCATCATGGATCATTCCTGTAATTTCTATTATTCCTTCTCTATCGAATATGCACCTCTTTATAAGTTCAATATCGTTGTAAGTATTGAGAGGGTGCACGTGCCTAGTTTTGCTAGTTATTGTGAATGCGTTGAATTAATGCTGCCATGTTATCTACAGCTTTTTTTTTAAATCTAAAGAATGTAATTTATTATGACTGTCTTTATTCTCCATTTCAGTATTTAGGCACTTTCTTGTTTTCGAACACAATGAAGATTGAAATATCATTATGTTTGGCATTTGTATCTGGATGAATCTACATCGTTGCGTCGTACACCTGAGCTACATCGCGCATGAATGACGTAAACCTGTCCCCGCATGGATGCTGCTGGTATCTATACAGAAATTCAGCAAGATTAAATTCGTAGTGTGCCTTTTTTCTGCTGTCCTGTGGAAGAATGGTCTTTAGATGTCTCCAGTGACCTTCGATAGTATTTGTGTGAAACCTGTTTGAGTTCTTGAATTCAACTGAGTGGTTGACCGTTTCATGACAGTAGCCATGTTTACTGAGGTTGTGAGGCTCTTTCAATCCCTACAAAAACCCATTGGCCTTTTACAACATGACCTTGATGATACTTTCTTTTGCCAACTTTGGACATGTCTATTTCAACAATCTTTCCATGGCCACATATTTTGCGTTTCTGGTTGTTCAAATTTTTCAAACACAGAACTTCTCTCTGTAACTGTTAATGTCGTCTATGCGTACCTTGACGGCATTGTAGCTACAGAGATTCTCGTTTTCAATGTCCATGTCAACAAATACATGTAGATACTTGAAGTTGTACAGTTGTGTTGCTTGGTGAAGCTATTTGCCAAGAATTTTTTCCATTGCTTTGGAACTGGTTTGCAATCTTTATCTGCTAGGACCCACTTGCAGCACACCTTTTTCTTTCTGCACCTTTGGTGCTAACAGGCGGATAGTGTCAGTGACAAAGTGGAAAACATCAGAATTGGCTCTTCTGGA
The DNA here is from genome assembly GCF_000002235.5 of Strongylocentrotus purpuratus. Classification (NCBI taxonomy): domain Eukaryota; kingdom Metazoa; phylum Echinodermata; class Echinoidea; order Camarodonta; family Strongylocentrotidae; genus Strongylocentrotus; species Strongylocentrotus purpuratus. The sequence continues at coordinate 841,440 of NW_022145570.1, read as the reverse complement.
TTGGTAAACTGCATCCATCAGGATTTTCTTGGCATTTTCATGCATTTTAAAAGCCTCAGAGTTCTTGAGCACAGGCTGTAACTCTGGCCTAGCAATTCCTGACAAGGATTCAAATGCCTCCTCGGTATCCTCTACCGGCAAAAACGCAAGAGATCCAATCATCCTTGTCTGTGGGCGGATCTCCTCATCCTGGTTGAACAGCTCTTTAAGTCCTTCTTGCTTGATCTGAAAATGACAATTAACTGTTGAAGAGTTCTTCCTTCAAATGCCTCCTCAACATCCTCTACCGGCACATACGCAAGTGATCCAATCATCCTCGTCTGTGTGCGGATCTCCTCATCCTCGTTGTACAGCTCTTGAAGTCCTTCTTGCTTGATCTGAAAATGACAATTAACTGTTGAAGAGTTCTTCCGCATGGTTTTCGTGGTCGTAGTAAAGATATCAACATCCATCGTCTAAGGGGATAATCACTATCCCCCAGCAGATGCCTATCTGCATTCTCAAGAACCTCGTCAAGTCCACTTTCCCTCAAAATGGGTGAATCATGGACGCTTCCTGGCCACTGTGGGTTTACATTAATAATTTCACATCTTGCATTCACGATGATTTAGAATGTCATGACAAAGCCCCGGGGGGGGGGGGGGCAGTTTGTTGAATCCAAATGTATATTAAAAATAAAGCTTCAATTCACCTGGGATGAAAGCAGGCCTGCTTCTGTACGTGTCACTTCCAACACGCAATTGCTTGTGGGCACTGTGCCTGCAGGACCGCTTCGAACGTAGGATGTGTGGAGAAGGCCCCGCCACCTATGTACATGTAGTTAGTGAGAAAATGATGATAAATAAAACACTTGTTACCTAATTATTTTATACTGGTTCACATGTCTAAATGAGAAATGTGTGAAACATTAAAAAAATTGTATACAAAATATAATTTTTTTCTTCTTCAGTATTTGATTCATACATGTACATTTGTAAAACCTGATGCTTCATTATAGTTTTGAAAACAGAAAATTGGTATTACTCTATTGGGGGGGGGGGGGGAAGGGTAAGTAGAAAGAGATAAAGACAGATCAATGTTTTTTCTATCTGTTATACTGTATGTAACCATTCAATGCTGGCTACAAATGAGAATAATGTAAGATAAATTTATAAGGAATAAATTGCAAAATATAATGCACATATTCAACATTGCTACTTCCTTCCTCTCTTATGTTCTGTTTATGTACTGTAAAGACTTAGGAATATTTACCTGTCTTGTTCTTCTTGGTGAGGTATTTATTTGCCCTCACCTTCAAGTCGGTCCACTTCCGATTGATGTCTTCCCACCTCCTCTCCCTTCCCCCCACTGTAGCTTCTAGCAGCCAGGCGCACTCAGTCTTCTGAGTTTTTTCCAGCTGAAACCAAAAAATGATTTCAGCTATAGGATGTCCTCGGCTGGAATACTTATTCCAGTTTGGTTCCAATATTTCCGGTAGGGCCCCATGCGATCTGGATTTGATCTCTCTGCTGGGCCTCCTCCTCCCCCAGAGAATCACCTTCCTCATCTTCCCCATCACTGCACTCCTCCTTCTTATAGTTGTCCTCGAGCAATCTTTGCTTGATACTGATGCCACACAAATTATTGTAGTTTTGATTGGCTAAAACAGGGATATATGAAAATGAATAATTACATATTATCTGACATGATTTTGTAATATGTGATTCAGATGATGTAAGTTTTGTATTATATGATTAAGAAGAATATAGACGCAAAAGTTTTTATGAATGCCAAGTCAACGTTTAGCCAGAGATTCACTTCAATATTATTACCGTAAGTCACTTGATTGTTTACAGCACAAGTCTAATATTTTGTCGAAAAAACATCTCTCGATGATTAGCAACATTTATGTTCATGTCTCTGCATAAATAATGTTGAAATTCCATTGTAATTTTCTCCACTGCATGCATTGCACGCACTGCACGGCGTCATCATATTACCACTCTTCAACGGGCTGAATGGCATGTTTTCTATTCACCCTGGGTGCAATGTCATCATGGATCATTTCTGTAATTTCTATTATTCCTTCTTTATCGAATCTGTACCTCTTTATAAGTTCAATTCCGTAAGTATTGACAGGGTGCACGCGCCAAGTCTCGATAGTTAGTGTGCATGCGATGAATTAATGCTGCCATGTTATCTACAGCTTTGAAAATGAGTTGTGAGCCTTTCGCTTGAACTTTAAGCATACCGGGTATGATGCTTAAACTTAGGGTAAAATTCTTAATTTCTTTGTGCAATTCTCTTACACAGTACTATAATGTCCTTTGGCTAGACATTAATCCACATTTGCCACTCCATACCCAGGAGAGAAATGGGGACTTGGTATGCATGGATAAAGCCTTTGCGATAGAAATTGCCATATATGGTGACCATGTGGTAAAAATACTCTCCAGGGCTTTTTTTCTTTGGACGCCCTCCAACATTTTTTTAGAATCTGAACAAACTGCACAGTTTTGGTTTCGTGTGGTGCTCAGATTGCTCTTGGCACCCATTTGTTCCTGGGTGATTTTATGCCTGTGTAACACCCCTTGCAAAATCGCTTGGGATGGATGTCGGGCTCGACTGAAACAAACCCACTTATTCAAATGAAATAATCACCTATGTTAAATGATGTAGGGTGTTTGGAGAGCATTTGGCCACAAAGCCTACAAAGCTTTGCCAAATGTGTTAAATGCTCATCCAACCATTACATACCGTACATTACATTGATCATCAACGTATGGGGGTATTCCTTAGTAATAAGGGCACTTTCTAGAGTTTCGTTGCTCATGGACCCTATGAAGTCAGTTTTATTCTTTCGCACCTGACTGAAGACCCTTTCACATTCAGCATTTGTATGGGCTATGGTTAGAATCCCAAGCATTACTCTTGCAAGTCTGTCACAGCACAGTTCACCAGAAGCATTCTTCTCTGTCATCTTACTTGTCCACTGCTTGTCGGCGAAATACCTTGCTAAATGCATGATGTTTACTCTTTCCTGATGATGTAATGAAGTCCCCTTTGGCGCTCCATCTTATTCACAACGATTTCCTGTTTGAAACCAACAACACAACACGGTGGATTCAACTCTAGCGCATGCATGTACCAAATTTCTGTTCATGTGTACATGTATGTATGTACATATATATATATATATACTGCGTATGTAGTGAAATACAGCTAGCTGTGCGTTATGCGAATAGTCTTCCTCCCTCAGCTATTAAAATGTGAGCGCGCGCACGTTTGGTTTTTAGCTTAGGGCCCCCCCCCCCCCCCTAAGAAATCCTGGACCCGCGCCTGCTTTGAAATGCTAGAGCGCCGTATTGGCAGCTGTGCTATAAAGCCAGGGTAATAATTGTGAGCGCCAGGAGTGTCAAGTCTGACAGGTATGAGCGCTATACAAGAACCCACTATTATTCTTCTTATTATTATTCTTATTATTATTATTATTATGGGTAATTTCGTACCGAGGGTGGGAAATTTGTAACAATTTTTTTTGCAACAGTTGGCAGATATTTATTATGCTTATAAATGTCATCAAATTATAACATTATGATATTATATATATTTTTTATAATGCCATAAAGCATAATATGCTTAATCATGGAAATAAAATGCTGTAGTGAAGGCATAGTATCTGAATGAGGCTTTAGTGTTAAAACAATGAATCGTGATATAGCCCAGTATACCGGTATGCGGTATTATAATACACATTTTATTTATGCTTATGATTGCTTAACTTTAAGTATTATTAATGTATGTACTGTATGTTCTTTGCCCACCATATCATTTTTATGGCATTAGTATTCAATATTTACTTCCAACTTTTGTAATGTTGTCAAACTTTGTACTAATTGTTTCCAAATTCTGTATTACTACATATATGTGTGCGATTCCATTTTATGGTGCTAAAGTGGACAAGAGGAAGTACTATTTTGTAATAATGAAAATTTCTAATGAGAATAAAAAAAGCAGATACTCAAAGTTGAATGTACATGTGTGTGTATATTTTGTCGAGTAAGTTTTTTTTTTTTTTTTGGGGGGGGGGGGAGGATAGTTGAAGGATGATAATGAAAATCACAATATGCATTTGTATGCTACCATTATTGTGTCAATAAATGTTGCAAGATCACTTTCAAAAATTCTTTTACAAACTGGAGATATAATTTCATGTATAAAAATGATTTATTTGCACAATAATGTCACATAATTGCAATTATCACTGGAAAGATGCTATCATTATCAGTTGCTTCAGAGAGCACACAAAGTACGTCTTTAGTCCACAAACCTGTTGTCACATTATAACTAATCATATACAAAAATGAAATTCCAAATACATTTAATCTAATAACATAATTTCAAAGTATTAACACATTGTAGGCCTTATTTTAGGTAGAGTACAAATATGTACAGTACGTGACAAGAGTATTAACTATTTCTGTAATAAAAAACGGGGCCCGAATCGAACTAGGTTATAACTGCTGTGGGAAAATTATTACAGCTGCCTTTTTAAAAAAACCTTTTAAAAAACTACCTTGTTCACCTGACAATGATTTTCAGAGAGAAAGACGTAGTCATTCTTGGTCCCAATACTGCACACTGTTAAAAACTCAAAATTCCTGGACAGGACTTACAGTACCAGCATCACACAAAGATTCTAAGTCGAACTTAACTCTGAGTTGGACTTAAAAATCATGGAGAGCCATTTGTAGCTTTCAAATTCAATAGTGAAAATTCAAATATTTTTTACTTTTTATAAATTCCACATCAAGACCATGAAATCTCCTTGATAATAGAAATTGCGAATGATTTAAATTAACATTTTATGCCTTTTAAAATAACTTTTACAAAACATTTTCATAGATGCTAACGGCTTCCATAATTGTTAAGTTCAACTTAGAGATAAGTTTAACTTAGGATCTTTGTGAAACACCCCTCTGGTCTTCCATGGGGTCCAAGAAGGGCCTTTGTATTTTACACAACAGCCTGGGGAATCTTTGATAACAATTTTGCTTTAGAAGAGTGGAGTCTAACTCATCTGTTTAATTGATTTATTTTTTTCTAATTGTAAATGAATGGTATAAATTTTGTTTGTTTCAAATTTCAAATTGCAGTCGGTAATACCGTTATTGCAGTTTTATATCGTACTATCAGCATACGGAAAGAAAGTTAGAAACCCAGCTACTATATTTCATGTTCCATAAACATGTTTGGGAGGCGATTTATTATTTCATTGCACTCTGCTCATACATTTAAATTTAGACTCTTGCGTCACATGTTTATATGAAGCAGAGATGAATGTTCCCTAGGCTGTTGTGTAAAATGGAAACGCGCATCCAGGTTACAAAAAAAAGACACGAATTACATAATGAGATAAGAATTCGTCACTGAACATGAACGAGGTATTTTAAGGATATCATATGGAGAGATGAAGAGAGAGAGAGAGAGAGATGGCAGTAGATAGATATAGAGAAAAAGAGAGAGGGAGACGGGGCATATAGTCATGTTAAAAATACATGAGCTGGAGAGAGGGATAAAAGAGGAATCAGAATTACATATAATTAAACATTACCTCACATGAATAATAAATTATCAGATAAATAGGATACAGATTATACAAGTCTCTTCATAGTAAGAAAATAACTATACATCTGGACCCTGTCTAACAAATAGTTACGATCAATCGCAAGTCCTCCAATCAATAGCAAGTTTGCAGTCTCCTATCTCTCAATATGTACATAGTCGCAAATAAGTTGCGATTAATATCAACTCTTTGTATTAGACAGGGCCCAGTTCATTACATGAATACTTCAATACACTTCACAATATTATCATCAGTACCCCATGGTCATCGAGTACACAGATACTTGCACAGAATATGAAATATCATAATTTAATTGAATTCTCAAGTCTCAAAATAACTTTACTAGTAAAATGCATAAATATCAATAATACTGAGGGCTAAAGTACATGTAGCTGACTTTCTTCAATACTGACTACCCACAGAGCCACAAATAATTTAATTCTCTTTTAGTTCACTGAATGCACTATTTGAAGGAAACATTGATCACACACACGACATAATGATTAATTTTACATTTGCATTTAACAGAATACATAAAATAGAACTACACGTGCATGTATCACCTATTCGACCAGCCGCCTAAAATAGACAACTACTGTAATGCAGGTACATTAAACTATCTTTATGTATTTTCTATGCTGTATTTTGATGTTGGGGGGGGGGGGGGCATTTGTATGTTCTCATCTTCAGTATTATGCTCTTGGGGGGAGGGGTCATTAGCAGGTGGTAGTTGTTGCAAGATTGGACAAAATTCTGAGAGGCATAATCAGAATTGATAACTATAATGAGCGCAGAAGCCCCCCCCCCCCCCCCCCCCCCCCCCCAAATTGGCAACTGTGTGACGTATCTTACGAGGTCCACTTCCATTTGCCCTGTACTAAAAAAAAAATTACATACATATTTTCCCTTAAGAAAATTGTCAATCATACATTCACCCTAAATATAATTATTGCAAAAATGTTCTTATCCGACACCTGTATGAAACAAATCTTTTCCATCATTCCATGAATTTCCATGGAAAGCCTTGGCATGGGATTGGTCTTGTTGGTGTAACCAGGGAGGTGTGTGCCAGAGTTGGGAAAAGAAAAATTAGATCCTGACAAAAACTCAATATTTTAGGATAATCCGATTATTTGTGCATGTTTTAATGTCCCCATCACTTAATCCATGATTTACAATCTTTGATAACTTTAAAGTTTACTACTGCATGCTTTTGCATGTTTTTTTTGTTTTTGCAGTTGAACAAAAGTATGAAATTACAAAAGTTTGTGTTCGCTTGTTTAACTCATTACACATTCAACAATAGATGAGAAATCATCGAAAGGGACAGCGGACATTTGCTAAAAAAACCATTATGTGAGGTAGGAATTCTAAATCCTGGTAATCCATGCGCTCTTTCATCTCACCACCTGGTCAACAGTTGCAGATTTGCGCATAACTTTTCGGCGGCTTGGAGCATGGGGTCAAAGGAGAGCGGCTTGATTCCACTCCTTCTCTAACACCTCCCTGGTGTAACCAGGGTTCAAGGTTCAACACTCCATGTATATCACTCAGCTAGAGGTAGAAGAGACATTAACAGCACCACAAATAGAACAGCGAGAATCACGGTAAAAAGGAACGCTCCGATCGACGATGACTTCTTCCGATGGCCGCGCTCGAGGAAGTACTGGACCATATCGGTGAGATCTCGCTCAACAGGTTCGTACCCTAGCTGCTTCTTGGCTTTTTCTATACTGAAATGATGAGTGACTGCAACCTGGAACAGCTGTTGGAAGTAAAAATGAAAAATATTGAAAAAGTTGAGTTCTGTTCGTGCAGTTGCGTTGTGATAGAAAGTGTCTGGAAGCAATCTGGGAAAGGCTGATGATGAAGTACATTAAGACCTGGGGGGTGTTTCACAAAGACTAAGATCGACTTTAAGTTGGACTTAACTATGCAGGCCTGATAAAAACCTGATTTAAATCGGTTTCCCGATTATTATTTTTTCCCGATTTTTTTCTTCTTTCTTCCGATTTATCCTGAATTTACTGATTTCCCCGTTATTTTCTCTAATCTTCCCTATTTTTCCCCCAATTTTCTTACTCGAAAGGGGGGAAATCTTGTTAAATGCCATTTTTTCCCCGCGAATCCTCTTCTCTTTTTTTTACTCAAGGGGGGCGTGGTTGAGGGGAAAACAAAAAACCTATTTTTTTTTTTAGTGCTCACTATCACCCCTGACTATGGCAGGCCATTCATGCCACTGGTTGCTCTCACCATTATGATCTTTAGATAATACTTTTTCCTTCAATAATGAATTATCAAAAAATGTAAATTATGTCTATTTGTGACCATGATCTGTATGTTCCTTGAAGGACCATTGCCAGTAAATGGTGAGAGCAAACAGTGGCATGAACAGCCTGCCATAGTTAAGTCCAACTTAAAGCCGATCTTGGTCTTTAAGAAAAATGACCTCTAAAAAGTACCCATTATTATTATTATTATTACCCCTTTAATCTGATTTCTCATTGAAACCCATACTGCAGGAACCTGTACATAAAGACCACCTGCCTATAAAGTCCACTTTTAATGCTTCTCTAAAGCAGTCTTTATAAACAGGTTTCACTGTTTCAAGACAAAATTACAAATAAGGGAAGTTGCTCTTACCTCTGTTCTCACCATCAAGGGCTGAAAATTGATGACTGGTTTTAGGATTGTATGTAACCATTCACTTAGCAGAGCTACAGAATAAAACAAAAACGGAAAGAAAAAGTAAATACAACAGTATCTATGCCACTTCAAAAGAAGGTCTAATTTTTCTATAATTGTGTGTACAAATCAATGTAGTTTTTTTTTTTTATAAGGGTGACACTCGCAAATCAAAATAAATTGATAGAATGACTGGCATGCAAGACTTGGATTTCAGCTGGAGTGGGGAAAATTTGAGTCAATGTGGGCATGGTCTAGTATCAGATCCAGTAGCAGTTGTATTAACAACTGGAGGATGTTTAGAAAAAGTAGACTTGTACCACAAATTAAATATATTGGTAGCTTGATAGATATCTAACACTTTGGATACTGACAAAGCCGACGCTCAAAGCGTTCAGGAAACAAATGGAAAAGGGATCAGATGTATGAAACTGAGGTTAATAAACAATACCTCAATGTGCATCAGTACAATACCTGTATATTATTGTCAAGGTTAGGGTTAGAGTTAATGTTGGGTTCAGTGTTAGAGATAGAATTACAGAGAGAGAGTCTGGTCAGGCTTAAAATTAGGGCCAGGTTTACGGTCAGGGTTAGGATTAGGATTAGGGTTAGGGTCCATGTTTGGGGTTAGGGTTAGAATTAATGTTAGGTTCAGGAGTGTGGTCGGGATCGGGGTTCAGGAAACTTGTTGTGTGGTTGGACATTCTTCAGTTGTTTCCCAACAATCATTAACATCATAATTCACATCATCACAAGACAGTTTAATTCACTTTGAACACTCACCTACTATGTACATGAACCATACAGGAACAATGAGGGATGGGTAACGATAACCTAGACCGGTTATAAGCGGACGGAGGAACTCAAACTCACCTACTATGTACATGAACCATACAGGAACAATGAGGGATGGGTAACGATAACCTAGACCGGTTATAAGCGGACGGAGGAACTCAAACTCACCTACTATGTACATGAACCACACAGGGACAATAAGAGATGGATAACGATAACCTAGTCCGGTTATAAGCGGACAGAGGAACTTAAACTCACCTACAATGTACATGAACCATACAGGGACAATAAGAGATGGATAACGATAACCTAGACCGGTTATAAGCGGACGGAGGAACTCAAACTCACCTACAATGTACATGAACCATACAGGGACAATAAGAGATGGATAACGATAACCTAATCCGGTTATAAGCGGACAGAGGAACTCAAACTCACCTTCAATGTACATGAACCACACAGGGACAATAAGGGATGGGTAGCGGTATCCTAGACCGGTTATAAGCGGACGGAGGGACTCAAACTCACCTACAATGTACATGAACCATACAGGAACAATAAGAGATGGATAACGATAACCTAGACCGGTTATAAGCGGACGGAGGAACTCAAACTCACCTACGATGTACATGAACCACACAGGGACAATAAGGGATGGGTAGCGGTATCCTAGACCGGTTATAAGCGGACGGAGGGACTCAAACTCACCTACAATGTACATGAACCATACAGGAACAATAAGAGATGGATAACGATAACCTAGACCGGTTATAAGCGGACGGAGGAACTCAAACTCACCTACAATGTACATGAACCACACAGGGACAATAAGAGATGGATAACGATAACCTAGACCGGTTATAAGCGGACGGAGGAACTTAAACTCACCTACAATGTACATGAACCATACAGGGACAATAAGAGATGGATAACGATAACCTAGACCGGTTATAAGCGGACGGAGGAACTCAAACTGGTTTACAGGAGCCTTGTCAGCTATGAAGTACACCTGACCAGCCTGAAAGGAAAGATACAGACATCATTGCTATGGTGATTTTTTTTGTCAAGTTTCAATTATACATACATGTGGCATTACATTTACAAGCGATGTACAGGTACATGATCAATGTATTGTACCAGAGGATGTACATGCTGAAGTCAATGCAAATTGGTTTTCTCTTTCTTTCATGCACTCTAACTTTCACTCAGTATGTCTGTCACTTTCTCTCTCTCTCTCTCTCTCTCTCCCTCTTCCTCTCTTTTTTTTCTCTCTCTCTAGCCCACTCCTCCCTCTCCCCCTCTCTCTATTTCTCTCTTTCTCATCCTCTCTTTGAGGCACTCTGTATAACTGCGACTATCTGGCCAATCAAATCTCTCTCTCTCTCTCTCTCTCTCTCTCTCTCTTCCCCTCTCTTCTTCTCCCCCTCCTCCCATCTCTCTTTCTCCCACTATATCCTCACTTTTCTTTCCTCTCATGCATACTACCTTACTCTCTCATTTGATGTTCATCATTCCCAATCTCTATCCCTTTTCTCTCACCATCATAACATTTGACAGTTATTTAACTGCATCTACATTGTAGGCTCAATGAAAACACCAGTGTGCTTGCATGGTGGCATACGGTATGCTTTCAATATCATTAATTAAAGAGCATAAAGTAAATTTAAAGGTATATATACATATTCTCAAAATTCTTTACATTCTCTAGGGTATAATCAGGCATGAAGCCATAAAAGTCATGGACAATCTTTCCCTGATTATCTTTTCTGAACAAAAATTATGTATATGTACAATGATGGCCAATGCTTGTTCTATTTCTTTTGATAGATGAAAATTAAACATTTTATTTGTCCACTGAGATTTGTCTTCTGTTGCCTCTCTGAAGCGGAAGTAGTGTTAAGTCTCATTCACATATGATGCAAAAAACTGCTGCAGTTTTTTTTTTTTTGAATGATGAAAATAAGCAAGGTATAAATGCACTTCACATTTCTGCATCCTCTAACACTCGGATTAGTGATTACGCAAAGTCACATTTGTTGTGCGCTATTTTCCATCACTACTTGCAATTCATTTACACATTTGAAGAGAAGGTTGAGTTCTGGGAAGAGGTGAAAAATAATTTGTGAATGTTATCATTGTATTATGCAAGTGTGGAAGAACATCAGATAGAAAATGTTCCCTGAAAAGCATGGCGCTTCAAATGCCTTAATATCCTAAATATGGCATGTTACATCATAAAAATCGGGACAGTTTTTTATGCCACATGTTTGTGTAGTCACAAATACATCTTTCTGTGTACAGTGCTTGTTACTTTACCAAGACTTGGCCAAATTTCTTATCATTTTGAAGATTCCAGAACCTTGCAGTACACACCAATACTTATATGCTAGATGATCAACCTTTTCTGATCGATTCCACGTTTCTTTTACAGTGAAATTGCAATAGCATGACCATAACTCAACTTTATCTTTAAAAAACCACTGCGGTTTCCTGCACAATGTTTGAACGACCCACTTTAAAACAATGCATAGAGATTAATTAACTTACTGCTATATGTTCTTTGTGATTCGATAACCCTTCAGCTGCTAGTATATGACCATTCACCAGGTTGTCGACGTGAACCCATGGAACCTTGATGTGGGAGCCTCCTATCTTCATACATAAAAGGCCCTGCTCCATATTTTTCTGCAAAAACAAGAAAATTTATCTTTATTTTACTTATTTATTAGTACTGTATTAGCTCCATCAGTAGTTAAATACTGTTTTCCTTGGAGGCCCTACAACATAAATACAACATTTACAAACATATTGATGTAAACAATGCCTTTCAAAGACGGAGCAGATACTTCTATATGAAGACCTGTATCGTAAAGTGCTCTGGGCTTTTTGGGGGGTAAGATATAGGGGTTTGGGTTTAGGGTTGCAATTACGTTCAACTGGAAGAGGGCCGGCGGTGACAAAATCCATCCCTCTCCAAATGCGTGCAATGGTATAATTCAGGATTATTTTTTTGTACCACAAGCTGTCACGACTTTATGGCCGAGGTTCTTACGCATCTTTTGATACCAAATTTATACAATTCTTTTTAATTTAATAGTTTAATATCACACATTGTCAAAAAATGAACTTACTCCTTATCAATACTGAATTCTACACAATGCAAAGTTTTAAATGTACAAACATTTAAATACAAGTGTGTAATTTACGCTTAGGGATAATTACAAAAACATGTAAGATATAGATATGAAAAATTCTTCAGCTTATTCATTAGCAGATGCCTCGACCGTTGCGAAGTGTTAAAAAAAATTGTCCCTACTGGACGGAGTAGGCTGAGAGAGCACCAAAATAACCTGGCCTTTTAATGTATCATTATTGATATCTGTTTACAAGATGAAAAGGAAACATTAAACAAGCGAACACCTACCACTATCCTGGGGAAATGTCTCTGTTCTCCGGCACCATAGATAGCTACAGGTCTGATAACACACACATTCAGAATGCTCCCATCTAAAATAGAGGATGAAAATATTAATGGGTAATTTTCTTTCCTATTATACCCTATTCCTGTGAAATTTATCACAAAATATGATTTTAAAATTCTCAAAATTATTCCATTCAGGATGGGAACAAATCATGGAAAAAAGTGTCATGTGGAATGCAAATCTTAACCTATGATTTCTTTCATTTTAGACTAGAATTTTGTAATAACTTTACTTCAAATATTTCGCAGCTCCTATTCACCTTTGATGCTGTTTAACTACTTATGAGGTATTGCATCATTTCCATAAGTTTTTTCTCAACATTCCTACCGTAGCTCAATAACGAGGCTTATGCAAAAATACACAAATCTGTATTAATTATGATCGTTATGCATTTAAAAAAAAAAATCATATATGGTGCTTCGATTATAGAACCAATCCTCTCTATTTATATACTGTTTTGTCTATATAAACCTTTTGGCTATTGAAGTATCTCGTTCTCATAGGCCCGTATTCTGAAGTCAGGTTTAGTTAAACCCAGGTTTAACTTTAAACCCGGGTTTAACTAAGCCAGACTTCAGGTCTAAGTATCATTTCAGTTTCTGAAAGCCAGGTTTAGTTAAACCCAGGTTTAAGTCTAAAACCCAGGTTTAAAGTTAAGCCAAGGTTTAACTACCATGGAGATGTAGTCTGCTTCTACTGCACATGCTCAGTACAGCTCATCCATCTTCAAGGGTAGCTGATATGGCCTTTATAGGCTTTGTTATAGCTGGATTTCGTGCTGCAAATTTAATAATTTCAATTCAAAATATTCGACACAAACAAATCTCTTTCGAAGCAACCATTGAACGTTATGACGTGATTTTTTGTTTTGTTTTACCCTTTGATTTATTGTTAAACTGCTGAAAAAGTCTGAATCGAGGTGGAATTGATCTTTACGAATAATAAATAATACAAAAATCGGGATTCTACAATTTCTGCATGCCCATGCAGATTAGTCAAAACTTCCAGAACAACATAAAAATGCTCTAAATAAGATTTAGATGACTAAAAGATAAACTAAAAATGATCAAAAATACCTTCTTGATGCAAAATAACTAGTCCAAAGTCAACATTGCTGAAGCTCATTTGTTTGATTTTTAGTTTTTTTTTAGGACAATGGAATCCTTTTTCGAACCGACATGTCGGGTATCATGATCCCCTTCTCGGTCACCGTGCGCGCATATCATCGATCGTGCGCGCATTCATTTGTACAAGTACACACGGTTTAGAAATATTGCATTGTCCCAACAAAAAACGCTTAAAATTCGACCATATTATATGAGCTTCAATGTTGACTTTGGACTAGTTATTCTGCATCAAGAAGGTATTTGTGATCATTTCTCTTTCAGTCATTTTAATCTTATTAAGGCCTAGGTCTAGATCTAGATCTAGACCTCTAGTGCATCGTTCGGGGCATCTTAAGGATGTTCTCGATGTTTTGACATCATAATATAAATAGACTAGGCGCGCCTAATCGGTCTAGGTCTAGAGTCTAGACTAGATCTAGGGCAGATTCTACCCAAAACTCTACTAGATCTAGGTCTAGAGTTCCGGCTTAATACACTCGTCAGCTCTTAATTATACTAATCCATGATTGTCTTATAAATATAGATTATTCTAATCCAACCTTAGGCCTACAGTTTTATTTTATCTCGCATTTGTTTACATCGTTGGGACGCAATTTGAAAATGTGTATTGCACTCACAGTTTCAAAACTACGTGAGCATAACGTCAAACTAAAGGTATGGGGCTGCTATATTTGTTTTCCTCTGCAACAAAGTGATACGTGTTGATTTACTTTGGCAACTTTTTAGTTTCAAGGATTGTCGTACTATACAAATCACACAATCTTATATAAAATATAAAATCTTAAGACTTAGAAAATATTAGGCATAAAGATTCAATAAGCAAATGAAGTATCCAAATTAATGTTCAAACTTGCCGAAGGCATAAAATCGCAAGGCCCACTTTTATCCGCAAGCGATGTGTGTGTCTCTCCAATGTTGGAGTCAATGCAAATCGCTGTTTGTTTGGTATTTAAAAAAAGACAGCGATGACAAACAAATCATCGTCGCCATGATTGTGAAAGGTTTTTTTCTTTCCACAAGAGCTCTCTCCGGTCTCATTATTTGCAATAATTCGTCGTAATGTCTTTTAATGTTGTCTTCTTCTCCTCTGAATATCCAACAAATAGTTAGACCTGACTTAAGCCAGACTTAAACTAGGTGTACCCCAGGTTTAAATATGTGTACAATTTCCACAGAGTTAGACCAGGCTTAAACCTAGGTTTAAGTTAAACCCGACTTCAGAAACGCAAAATTAAACCTAGGTTTAAATCTGAGAGTTAGGCGAGGCTTAGACTAGACTTAAACCTAGGTTTAAAGTTAAACCTGACTTCAGAATACGGGCCATAGCCTCTAATAAAGGAACTGTTTGGTTCCCATAAGCAATAGATTATGATAATTACAGTGTAATCGCTTCAAATAAATCCATTCTCACCTTTCGTTTCCCTGCCATTTGATTTCATTGCAAGCTGCTCGGCCATTGATTTTGTTCTTGAATAATCATCTTTGTGCTGTGCCAAAAAGGAGTAAAATATAAATAGTAGTGGTAGTGGTAGTAGAAGTAGTAGTAGTAGTTGCAGCGGTAGTAGTGATACAGAGATGCCAACCAGTACGATTAAATCGTATTTAGTACGATAATAAGAGTGAAATACCATCTTAAAATCTTAAAATACGATTTAAAAAAGAAAATGTTTAAACCCATAAAAACAGCGGAATCGCATAGAAACATGTAAACCCCCGCAACCCCAACAAAAACTTTGCTTTACAATTTCTCAATAAATTCTAATGAAAGAGCAAACATTTTTCTGAAATTTTACTGGCCCGGGGCCGACGGGCCAGTGGTAGTGTCGAGTTTTCATGAAAATGTGATTTTTCTCTCCAAAATCTGATTTTTTTTTATTTTTTTAAATTTTTTTTTAAGGATGGTGGTAGTAGTAATGGTAGTGGTAGTAGTAGTAGTGGTAGTGGTAGAGGTGGTGGTGGTAATGGTGGTGGTGTTGGTGGTGGTGGTGGTAGTGGCAGTAGCAGTAGCGGTAGCAGTAGTAGTAGTATCATCATCATCCTAATCATTATGGTTGTCGACGTCTTATCAATAAATTTGCAGATAATGGTTTGGGAGGACAGGGCCAAGCTAATGGGTGGGGGAGGGGGTGAAAACACTATTTACTCACCGCGGACAGTGGAAGCAGTGGTAACGACTCATCTCCATTCTCTATATCTTGTCCAGCAAAGACCACGTTGTGTGTACTTGTGTAAACCAGTCTTGGTACATTCTGCTTGATACAGGCTGAAATGGATAATTATGAAATGGAAATAATTATGAAATGGATAATCACGAAATGGAAATTGACTAGAATATCACCTCTGAAAATATAAAGTGTATAAATAAAGTAAATAAATTACATACAAATATATAAAGTGTATGAATCCTACTTATTTTCCAAGTTGTATGCCCCAAAGCTAATAGCTATACATATATACAATTATTTCAAATAGTAACTTAAAAATGAACAGTGAAGTATTAGGAAAACTGGTGCTTTTTCCCATATTTTGTTCAGAAACACAGCTGTTGCAAGAAACCATTATAAATCTAGCTTCATATAAATCATACAGAAATGTGTATTAATTCTATAACAAATGTTAAAATGGGGTGTTGGCAAACTCAGACTTGTGCCAAATTTAGGCATCAGACCAAGAGGATTTGTAATTCATGCTTTTCATTCTTAGAAAAGGTAAGTGCGACATGAACCAAATTTAGAATTATCATTTATTTTCTTGCTGCACACATCTGACTCACCCTCTACGATGTTTTCTGTTCCACCGACATTGATGCTTTCGATGAAGTCCGAGGCTTTCATCTAAGAGGAGAATACAATCAATTATAAATAATATTAAAAATAACAAAAACCAACAACACCAAAAATAATAAGAATAAGAATAAGAATAAGAATAAGAATAAGAATAAGAATAAGAATAAGAATAAGAATAAGAATAAGAATAAGAATAAGAATAAGAATAAGAATAAGAATAAGAATAAGAATAAGAATAAGAATAAGAATAAGAATAAAAATAGGAATAGGAATAGGAATAAGAAAAGGAATAGGAATAGGAATAGGAATAAGAATAAGAATAAGAATAAGAATAAGAATAAGAATAAGAATAAGAATAGGAATAGGAATAAGAAAAGGAATAGGAATAGGAATAGGAATAGGAATAGGAATAGGAATAGAAATAGAAATAGGAATAGGAATAGGAATAGGAATAAGAATAAGAATAATAGTAATATTTTTTTTTAAATGTCTTGTTTACCTAGGGTATCTCTCCAGTATTAATCCTGTTCTCCCTGAGGGCCCTACAATCATATCATTACCCCGGTATTAGACGAGCTACCATGATAAGGCACTCAAGCATTTACAGAATTTCTTCCTACCAGGTACCCAATTACTACACCTGGGTGGAGAGTGGCAAATGTAGATTGATATCCTGCCAAAGGACATTAGTGAGGCAGTGGAACTCGAACTGCAAACCACACGATTCAGTCCACAGTCCACACATTAACATTAGAACTTTGACATTGTATACTGAATAGTAAATCATCACAAAGTACATTCTTCTTTAAAAAAACATTAGTGAAATAGTAAATATAATGTTGATAAAATCTGAAAAAGTATAAAGATAGATTCCTTTTCATCAGTCCCCTAAAATTTTGTTCAGTAATACCTGCATTTCCTAAGAGATCACGTTTTAAGATTCTCTGGCATAGATAAGTATCTCATGGTATAAATGATTAACTCATTATAAAATTATCTTATGAATGACATTTAGTCTGAACTTACTTAAGGTTAAGTAATAAAACTCTTGAACTGAAGAAATATGGAAATATTCAAAGAAAATGAGGGTTTATAGAGAGGGAACTGGATTGTCTGGCTGGACAGACTTTTTTATATGGACTGAATTTAGAAACTATAAAATACAGAAGAAATCTACCAGTACTTCTTCTTGCAAGTCTGATTCTGCCGAGTACAACCATTTTACTTGGGACAAAGTTTTTGTTTTTTGTTGGTAGGGCCTCTAATACTAACCATTTCCCTGCCAGACATCCCATAGGAAGCTATGTGAAACACACAGTCAACACCTTCGCACAACTTCTCCAGTAGTTCTCGATCCCTGATGTCACCCTACAAAAACAATAAAAAATAAATAGCAATTAATGAATTAAGTATATTGCATGCATGCATGTACATTATGAACATCAGGGCCCTGTTTCACAAAACTTGTTTAATAAATGCATGAAGGTAGCTTATAACAGCTATTGTAACTTGTGTCGTTGATAATGAGTACTAGTATGCTGAAAGAGGGCCCAATACCATTCAACATAAAAGAATGCCTCACCACTGATCAGAGATGTCCTAAAATCCAATAAAAGTGGCTAAGGAATAGGATATATATACATAATATATGGTGATTCTGCACATTTTACCTCTCAATTTGTACTGAAACAAAGATTAATTTTGTCAAGAATGTTCTCCCTCTCTTTCTCTCTATTCACCCCTCTGTTTGTCTCTCTCTCTCTCTCTCTCTCTCTCTCTCCCTCTCCCTTTTCTCTCTCTCTCTCTCTCTCTCTATCTCTTTCTCTCTTTTTCCTTCCTTTTAATCTCTCTCCCTCTCCTCACTTCCCACCCCCATCTTTCCCCCTCTCTCTTTCTCTCATCCACCTATATATCTCCTTGTACATTAGATGCATATGTGTACCCTTATATGTCTCTTTTAACCTTTCTCATATTACCTGGACAACCTTGATATCTGGGTCATAGTCCTCCAATGGTTTGGCCTTGTCAAACAGCGTGACCTTTGACCCCAGGAGATGCAGTGCCCTTCCGAGGTGAACGCCCACGAACCCAGCTCCCCCAGTCACCAGAACCTGTTGACCCCCGAATGATTCCACTTTCAAGTTCCTGAAATAAACACACAGCCACAGGTTACAATAATGATTGTACTTATTTTACAATTAATTTTTAATTTTACAACAAAGAAAGCAAGTAAAATCGTGAATTAGAATTCCATTTATATTAAATTACAATTGAAAACAACAACACTAAAATAATGTATGATACACCTTAACATATTTAATAATAATATTCTGTTTCATGTTTTCCATGAAGATATTGCAAAACAGATTGGTTTTGGAATTATGAAGCAATGTCACAGCATCATAAATGTCGACTGATGAAACTTGTCCATTGAAATTTGGATTTAAAAATTGTATTTAACAAGTTTTTTTATGTAGAGAAATAAGTCCCCATGGACACCTGCTCATGCTGAATATGAATAAAAATTCTATCACCTGGTAATATTATTTCTCCAAACTTGTAGAAATAGTACAGGCGGTTTTAAAAACAAACACATATCACACCTGAAACTATTGAGGACAGGTGCATATGGTTAGGTACACTTGAAGCCACTCTTTTTTTTTTGGTAGTGTCTAGCATCAGTTATTTTTTTCCACATAAGCAGGCTGATGTTTACAAGCTTCATATGTACTGTTTTTGTAATACATTCATTCACTCTTATAACTTCAAATTTAAATAAAGGGAACATCAATTCTCCTGACATATCTCCAATGTGTCATGAAATGAACAGAACATGTACGGTTTTCATTATCTTTGTTTGTATCCGATCTATTTAAACTGTTAAACTACCAGGGAATCGCAATCCTGGAAGCAGATCTTCAAATATTAGTTTTTAAAATTCAGACAAGGAATAAGAGTCGAGAACGGTACAACAAATCGTCTTCTTTCTCTAATAAATTAAGGAAACGTCAAACTAGCTTCCGCTCTTCGCTTCCACTTCCCTGCACCCACCCATTATTCTGATTTAGGTCTAGACTAGGTGTCATTAATTGTCACTTAAGTACCGATTTTGAGTAAAATCAGTTGAGTTTTGTACAGTGGTGTTTGAAATGTTGAGAATCAATAGCACAGCTTTTAATACACAGCCAGGGAGGATAGTAAGGCAGCTATGACTATGTGTGCATATACATGATATACGCCGAGGGCTATGCTATGCTCCAACAACACCATTTTGAATGTGTCGGACTCAGACGAGCAAGTTGCATAATACATAACTCACCGAATCACGTCCCCAGCTCGTTGTCTATGGCGGATATTCGCAGACATTGTCATGCTTAGTTAAAGTTTACCGATAAACTCAATAATTTTTTTTTTTTTACGGATCAGGCCGACTTGACGGGGAGATTTTATATGACTAAAAGGAGTGCCCAAATTCAAGTCGGCTGGGTAGCAATGGTGTCGCCCACGAAACAACCACAAAGGAAAATCTCGCGTCATCAACCAACCTGTATCTTCATGCATTTTCCAGCAATTGTTAAATCAATTCAATTCAATTCATTTATTTTTTCCTCTTTCAATTGTTCATATTTACAATGATGGTAATTGTTTTTCTTCATATTCGGCAATATTCACATACTAATATACATATAGATCAACTCTCTCTCTCTCTCTCTCCCTCTCTCTCTCTACTTCTACTTCCCCTATTTTAACGGATCTCTGAATTTTTCTCTTGCTCTTGTATGTCTTTCCTCTCAAGCTTCTCCACATTCTCTCTGTCCTTCTCTCTTTCTCTCTCTCTTTCCCTCTCTCCCTCTCTCTCTGTCTCTCTTCCCCTCTTTCTTTCTCCCTCTCTTTCTCTTTCCATCTCTTTCGACCTACTTGATGGATGAAGAAATTGAAATAAAAATGTAGATAATCGATATACAAGTAAGTGTAAGATTTTATTGGATGTGTGAAATAAACTGAACTTGAACTTGAAGTATGGAACACTATAGGCGGACGTGAGAGAAAGAGGAAGAGAAAGAGAGGAAGCCGTAGGGAAGGAGAGAGAAAAGAGAGTGAATATTATTTAGGAAGCTATGAAGTTTAATCTAAAGAGATTTTAAAAAACACCGAGTAGGATGATAAACTGTGCAATAAAGCAGGATAAGCATCATTGGACAATGCCTTTGGAAATATTTAACTGTGTTATTGTTGGTCAAGGGTCCTGATTCAAGTCTCTCATGCAGTAGGCCTAGCCCTTTTGGCAGCCAGTTTGAATGTTCATGGTCAACGAAAGTTTTTTATTTACGAAAATTGTATAACGGTATTTGAACTTTCAATGCCAAAAAACATATCATTAGACACTAATCATTATAATCGGACAATGTTAACTGTGTTGGTGAATTTGACCACCACTCTAAAGTGTGTTGACCTTTCAATGGTTTTTTTACCCTAGAGCCCTCGGAGGTATATCAAACTATACACTTTTTGAAACCTCATGACTAGACGAGTAATTTGATATGCAAACCGACACGATTGGAATTTAAATTTTGACCCTAGTTTGACCCCTTTGACCCCTCCCGGAAATTCCCGGGATTTTCAAGGGGGCAGCCCAAGTCAAAATTGTTCGGTATTCATCAGGGAACACAAAAACACTTTCAAACCTTTGTTCCCAGAGTTTGGTAACAAGATCTACAGGCTGATCTCCTACGATTATACAGAAAGTGAAATTATATAATATATAATTTGATTTGATTTTTTGTTTATTTCATAAACAAATCACACACGCACACACACACACACACATACACAATACCACATGAAAACACAAGAAAAATTTGGTGAAACGATCCACTTTTATTACAATAGCCATTTCTTGTGAACAACAATAATGATATTTAAATGTTAGTACTCTTGTAATAAAATACAAATTTCTGATCATTTTGTAGAAAACTACTTTTACCATTATGTAGTGCGGAATGGTGTGGTTAGTACAGACATCGAGAAAAGAAATGAATACCGGTATATCTTGCAATCTAATGGTTTCAAGTGTATTCCCGACTTCACTACTTTCCTCATGTACAGTATACTATCGGGTAGACTATAGAGTTTAATATACATACTACAAGACTAATAAATATGAAGTAAGCATTGTAATACTTTTTGTACAGTATATTATCGGGTAGACTATAGAGTTTAATATACATACCACAAGACTAGTAAATATGAAGTAAGCATTGTAATACTTTTTATTGGGGAAACCTTTTGTTACATCTACATACAAATAGCTGCCGACCATTCCCTTTTAAAAAATCCCAAATGGGATTTGTAGTTATCAAGCAATTTACTTTATAATCGCAAATATCATCTTAACTAGCATGCTTCCCTATGATCTACAAGTCCAGGTAGCATGTCACAGCATTAAGAAAATGACAGTCCAGGGGCATAGAGCGTACATAAAGAGGATACATTTTGCTAAGATACCACAGACTGGCAAATTGAATAGTGTATGAGATACATGTGACAAAAAGATGACAGTGGCGGTCCAATGGTTGTTTATAGACGACTAAAGCAGGTAAAGGGTTGATTTATCAAAGTTTAGATTTCAACAGGTTGATGAGCACCAAGTCTCCTTGCACCCAATCGTCTGTTTGCTACTAAAATTAAAACCCAATGTTGCATTAAGGCTTTTGTGCACAATCGGGTTTAACAGACGATGTTAGTCTGAGGTCTAATTTTCTTTTTGTTAGGGTCAGCTTTAACTGAATTAGAAAAGACAGATCACTGTTTCTAAAACTTACCGCTACAAAAACTTGACACTAGACAAGCATTATCAACTAGCTGTTAATAAGACAAAACATTCTAAGGTTAGCTTTAATAACAATTTTGAAAAATATATATATATGACACGACTGCTCTCCTGAATACCCTTTATAAAGATGAAATGAAATCATATTTTGGATTAATTTTATGGGACTTGTATAATTGTCCTAAATAATAATAATAAGAGAATAAATGTTATGACAGTCTGAAATACTAAATATAAAGAAAATCTACAGGATTTCAATAAGAGTTGATTATAGATGGACAGAAACAAATTGACATTAAACACAATAGATGAAGCATAGTGCATGAACATAGTATAATACATGTAGAGCTAGAATATTTATCAATGATTTGCTATTTTCACTGAAGCAGAATAACAATAGAAAGGCCCTTCAAAATCGGCCATTTTGTTTGTCAAACTTGAAGAATCTATAAGCACTAAAGATTATTCAATTGTGTAAGGTGGGAACTAACATAGATGTACAACTGTTTGTACAAAGCAATACACAATTCTGTTGGTATCAGCATTCAACATAATTATGTTAAATACTACCATGAAAATGTGTACCATATAAACATGTCATGTAGTACAGAAGCATATATTGTTAACAATCATGCAATGTGTATAAATTTGAAGACTGTGAAAGGCAAAGGTTTTTCTTCGATATAATGCACAGCACTAGTGTCATAATACAAATACATTTAGAAACATTCCACAGTTGAGTCTGAACCCACACGCTAACATTACTTTGTGTATTTATTTTCAATGGATAGATGTGAAAATTTACAATGATAGTAGTTCTTATGCGAACTCTTAGTACTTGTTGCAATACCTATTTTGTGCACAGTCATTCAGTGTATATATATGGTAATAAACATGTTCTCAGCAGATACATTTGATAAATACCACACTTCAATGAAAATATATACCACAGAGTACTACTTAATATCTAAATAACACTAAATCTATAATATGATAGAAAGCACAGAGTACACGATATACAATTTAACATGTCACAATACATACATCTTACAGTAAAGATTGCAAACAGATTTCTACATTTGATTAATAATCAAAAGCAGCATAATTATGAATCTTTGTGTTAATTCACACATCAATCACAATAAATAACATTTATTCAAACAAATCCCATTTGATCTCATTAAAAATATAAAGCACCATTTTATCACAAATGGTTCTCAACTATATAGATATAAATGTACATATATAAATTCTAAAAATCAATTCTACAGTGTTAAGTTTTTCATTTGATCCTAATCACATAGATTTTGTCTAAAAGATTTCCCTAATGCATGACATTTTGTGATAGTTTGTAATGTTTACATGGCAATGATGATGTTTACCAATAAATTGTGAACAATGCCATCTCCATGATATAGACGCAATCAATTATGGAGACTATACATATCACTTAAACAGTAGAACAATTTTTTAAAAAGTGCTTTGTGCGATAATTTCAAGATAAGAACTAGACCAAATGGAGGTAAATGATTAGGTATCTAGAATGCTAAGAAATCACCAAAGAATGACAGTCATCGTTAGTACTGTATAATTGTACCATCATATTATGTAATGCAATCTTATCTCTTTATCCCTGATTCTCTACATTAATACCTTTGAAATATATTATTCTGATGCCATGCAAGTCCAAGTACCATGAAGCTCTGGCTTTTAAATATAAAATGAGTCAAATACACATATGCATCTATAAAAAGTAAAATTTGCACATATCCAGACTACACTGTAAACATTTCATATCAATCTTCTACTCTTGATAAAACTTTAAAGATATATTAGTTCATCTCAAATATAACCATATCTTAAATATATTCATATTTAAATAAATGCCAATATATCAGAATTTACTCTGAATAGATGGCTCCGATGTTCTGTCAACAGGTAGCTAGCAATAATGCATCATTTGCATTATAGTATCACACATACATGTAGTAGCTAGTACACACATTGGATGGTGGCCTAAAGCCAATTGACTTTACAACAAACAAATTGTATAAAACCGAATATAAGTAACTGTAACCCTGACTATGTCCGATAATCAATATCATACATTCAAGTATGTCGCTCATCCAAAACAAATATAGGCACATTAATATATCTTTGTTTTTGCCAGTGAAAGTCTATGTAGCTGTGATATCTCTATACATGTGAATCTTTTAACATTGATTTACATAATGTGTAATCATTTATACTTTTAATCCCTGATAACAATTCATTTACATACAGGTCATGCATTTACTTCTACATTTTGTAATTTAACATAAAATAGGTGATGACTTAAGACAAGTAAAGGAATTGTATTCATAATGCCCAATACGACAACAGATGGATGTAAAAAAAGTCTTTTTCAATTCATTTTTCTCCAAAATTTTAAGATCTTCAACAAATCAATGCTCTCAATGATATATAAAAAAAAAAAAATCATCTAACTAGGTAATTTGTTTATCAGTATAAAAGATATATATTTTTTCAAAGACAGTTCCTTTTTCTTTTTCTTTTTTAGTAAAAAGCATAATGATATAATGCTGTGCTTCTCACAAAAATAACAATGGATCTATTGTAGCAGTTTAAGAAGAAATCATTTTTGAAAACTGCTTCAAAAAATATACCAGTACCGGTAATTTAAACTTTTTGATATAGAAAATGACAATGAATTTACAGTATACACTTTATTCTTAAAAAGATATTCTTAATCACAGTCTGTAGCTTTAAAATGGAGCAAAACAACATTTGGTCCATTAATAAAATAGTCAAGAAAACATCCAAGCATTGATTCACGATAAGAGATAATGTAACTTCAAGACAATTTACAGAAACATTGATTTGTTACACCTGAAAATGATCGACATGAACATATATGTATTTTCACTGGACAAAATGTTGACGATTACATCAATTATCCCTGCAGCAATTGTTCAATTACACTCATTTTAATCAGAGAAGTACAGGGTACATGTATCTTCTCAGACGGGATGGTTCAGTTGTTCGGCAGTAGAACTGTGACAAAATGGGAATTTTACAGAAGTGCGTCAAATCAGAAATGATTATCAATGTGGATTTATGTCTGGGGATTAAACTTATTTACAAGAATACACTCACACTCTAACCAGTTAGGTAAAATACAATCAAGCGAATACAATTCATCATCCCGACTCCATTGATGTGTGCATGTGTGTGTATGCGTGAGTGCATAATTGGAATTTTACACAAGTGTGTTAATTAGATATGATGATCCATGTCCAGGGACCGACCTTTAACTCTCATCCTGCCATAATGAATACAGCCCAGTGCCACAGGGCTAATCCCCATTGTGCCAAGCCACAACTCCCCCCTGTGCCAATTTTATTTTGAGATAATCTGATGGTGCGGTCAATAGAGCGTGCGAAGCACTCAGCACAGTACAATGAGCATGAACAATAACTGCTATTACGAATGCGAGCATGCATGCATAAAGCAGCAAAGCTGTGGCTCGCCGAGTGAATTAAGCAGCCAATCGATAGCGCACTCATGTGTACAAAGCATTATAACGGTAGCGTGCATGCAGCCTCATGGCAGGATATGAGTTAACATCACCATCTGTAAGACAGGATTCAGTCTCGACCCTGAGTGCGTCATAATCAGTTTAAAGGTGAAGAAGGAGAGTTGATAGTACTACTGGACCAATTCACATCTCCCTTCATTGACACATGTATCAAGAACCTATGTGTCAGCTGGGTTAGGGTTGGTTGAAGAGGGGAGGGGGGAGGGGTGGGGCTAAACTTCCATATTGACCGATGTCTGTGGTGTGGGGGCATGACGCACACTGTGTCTGCTGCCGGGTCGATTGCTTCCATTCTCCTGGGCGGCTACCGTCACCAGCTCTGCCTCCTCGTCAGGATTGTCTACCTGCGTCTTGGCAAAGTCAATGAACACCTGCAAAGAGAGACAGTCGCAAATTGGCAATGCATGAATTTGGGTAAATCTGGCTTAAAAAAACAGGAACTATTACATTTTCTATTAGAAAATTGTATTACCAGGTAGTATACCAAATAATTTTTCCCCCTCCATTTTGAAGCTTAAGACTTTGATTAAGGAGATTTTTTGCAGATTACAGTGTACTGTAATATACCAGTTCGTAGATACAATCTGAGCATGCGCAGATAAAGGTCACTTGAACAAAATTGTAAAACCCACTGAGACTAATACTGGATACATGCTCACGAAAGTTATGTAATAATTATTCATGCATGCACCTGTCATGAACACAGGTGGAAGTAATCTTTTCAACAGGGCAAACAAAGAATCACCTCCATGACTTTATCTGTGATTATTCCAAAAGGCACAAAATTGGATTTATCTATGTACAGGTGTCAATGGAAAAGTGATATTAGAAGGTGCATTTTTCATAACTGGTCCCAAAATTTAGGTAAATAATTTTGTTGAAAGATGGGTACTTAAGTAAACAATGTTCTGATATCAATAACTCAATTTTCATCAAAAGTGGATTTAGCTCCTTTTTGAATTAAGCTCTTCAATTACAAGAGTGGTATCCTAATTGGATAAGATCAAGTTGTGTTTAATTTCATTAATTTTTTGTTTGTTTAATGCAACTTTTAGTGCAAGAGACCCTTGGTATTGTAACTTCGCGGGTACCAAATCTTCAATTTCAAACACATAAAGACCATCTTATTAGAGTCTTATCGTTGCATCATCAAACAATCTTCAATCTCACATCTTACTGATTTGCATGTACAGAAAAAACAACTAAATTATTTATAACCCTTGTAAATTTGCTGTGTTTTTTTTGTGTGTGTTTTCATAATTCGAGAATGAAAGTTGCACTGGTTGAATTAGGACCTTTGTTTAACTTTATTTGGTCACAATCTCAAGAAACATAAAGTGTGACAAATCATTTTTTCACATACTTTAGAAATTGCAAAACTTGGTAAGGGTATGAATAATTTAGTTAACTGTGTATCTTTCTTGATCAAATATGGAAGTCTTTTGTACATTGCACCCAACATTTCAAAGAAACCTACCTGCTCTAACGTAGTCTGACTGAAGCTGTATTCCTCAATACCATAATCTTCTTTACCTGTCAACAAAATTATATAAAAGTTGAGTTATTCACTTGCATGGAAAGAAAAAGTCATGTTCATCTATTTCTCTACTTGAATTGGTCTATTTGAGGGACTGCTGTCATGGGTAGTTCTCCTGGGGGGTGTTTCACAAAGATCCTAAGTTGAACTTATCTCTAAGTTGGACTTAACAATTATGGAAAGCTGTTAGCATCTTTAAAAATATTTTGTAAAAGTTATTTTAAAAGGTGTAAAATGTTGATTCAAATCATTCATATTTTCTATTATCATGGGAGATTCATGTTCTTGATGCGGAATTTATGAAAACTCTAAATGCTTCAATTTTTGCTTTTGAATATATTTCATTATAAGGCTACACATGGCTCTCCACAACTCTTAAGTCCAACTTAGAGCTAAGTTCAACTTAATATCTTTGTGAAACACCCCCCCCCCAGGACTCAAAGACTTCATACAGCCATAAGGGAGAGGTTAGGGGAGTTCTCATATTGAGAGACCCTACGGGCAAGCTCTTGTAACTGAAAGAGACTTGGTAACATTGTTCAGATGAGAGAAATTGGTGCTAAGGTAGTGACTTCAATGCTAGATGTAGAATTAAAGATAATCTGAAAGTTTGAGTGAATGATACAAATTTATAAAACTGATCTGATCAATTTCTGAATTCTCCCAACTATATCAATACCATTTAATTACATTTGAGATAAATGTAATTCGTCACAAAGCAATGAAATGACTCTACAGTGTATATGCCATTCCAGACATTTAAGTGTTGCAATATTTTTCAAAGCCTGTTATATGTTCAATCTTCATGGAAAACAGTTGGGAAAATTCAAAAAATGGTTGGGAGAATTTACTGTTAGAAGGTGTTGCACAGTGACGCCATCAAAGAAAATCATATATATCTTTGTAGTTTGAGATTCTTTTCAGGATTTTTTGCATGTTAGAGGGTTACTACAGAAGAAGGAATATAATAAGTAACATTTTATAAAAAATTACGCTGTTTTTAATCAATCTTTCACAATGTTACCAAGTTGCTCTAAAAAATCCTTGGCATCTCACCCTGTTCTAAGAATGCAAAGACGGTGGAGAGCGTGATGCTGCTGTCTCGAGGGATCTTGTAGGTGATGCGCTCCGCGAAGCTCTCTGTGACCTCAGCCTGGGGGATCAGGGACAGGACCTGCTTGTGAAGGATGTCCATCTTCTCGTCCAGTATGTCCATGACAGCCGTAGTGGTCTGGTCGCTGGTGTAGTACTGGACACCGGGATTGAGCTTGATCTCAAGGATGTAGCCTCCACCGTACTTGTCCTTGAGATGCTGCGTGGTGCCAAGGCATCTGAAGGAGATGGATGGCAGAAAATAAGGACATTTTAGAGATAGAGAGAGAGAGAGAGAATGCTCCCCAGGGAATGGAGAAAGTGCAAATATACATGTATAGTGTGCGGGCAAGCCAGAATCCGATGACCGGGGTAATAATGTAAAGCGCTTAGAAACTAGGATATTCCTGAAGTATTAAACGCTATATAAGCAAAAATATTTATTATTATTATTATTATTATAGGAGAGAGAAGAGAGAGAGAGAGAAAGGGCGAAAAACAGTGAGTGAGAGAGAAAGAGAGAGAAAGGGCGAAAAAGAGTGAGAGAGAGAGAGAGAGATTTAAAAGAAGGCCCCAAAGCAACAAGAACTATCACTGAAATGTTTTAATGCCCTACAACACCCATTTCTTCTTCTTGTACAAACATGTTCTTCTCACTGTCCCATCAGAAACAAAACAAGGAGGATTAGGGAGTGTTCACTTTTTGCAAAGACCTTCTTCCTGCTCCGGAATCACTCATGCATGACCATCCAAGCGCCATTTTGTCTGTTTCGGGCCGTTTTTTTAGGTCTTTCTTTCATCTTAACTATCTCCACTATCACAGAGGCTACACACTTCTTACAAATTGCTCTGGATAGTCCGAGAGAAGCTCTTTTGTTTGACACGTAGTAACAATGGCGTCATTACATGCATATCGTTGTGACATGAATGCATGTCTAGTATTTAGTTTGTTCTTACTGCCCATACATGTATCTTGGTTCTTTAAGAAAATGGTTCTTAAAAGTGTAATGTGTTATGATTTAGATGTCGGGTGGGAGTGGGTTCAAGGGAATTGTCAAGCATCACCACTATGTGAACACTTGGAACGGAGGAAGTAATTCGCATGAGGCAACAGATCATTATCACCACTCTAAACTTCCAGGACCAACAGGGCCATTAGACAAAGCAAGTCACAAAAGCACATCTTTTTCATAAAGCCTATGTTTCATAATGGATCTTTAGATAATAGAAAATATGAATGATTTGAATCAACATTTTGCCTTTTAAAATAACATTTACAAAATATTTTTAAGGATGCTAACAGCTTTCCATAATTGTTAAGTTCAACTTAGAAATAAGTTTAACTTAGGATCTTTGTAAAACAGGTCCCTGGACTAACCTGAGTTGTCCCTGGATCATGATGCCCACCCTGGAGCACACAGCATCAGCCTCCTCCATAGAATGGGTCGTTAAGATGGCTCCTTTCTTCTCCAGGAAACTGGACGTGATCACATTCCTGTCGTTTCAGGGAAAAAATGGTGAAGATTTTTTTATTTCAAGAGAATCCTTTCCATGGGACATTTCTAAAATTATTTTTAACTAACCCGACATAAAAAAGAATGAGAAAGCTCACAAATTATTTTTTCACCTTTACCAGTACTCAACGTACCTTCTCTTTAACAGCATCAAAGGGATTGGGTATCTTTGCCTTAGATTCTAAACAAAATCTTGGATTTAGCTCATGCTGCTATCATAATTATAAAGCTTTAGGTCAGTCAGGAACCCAATGACTTTTACAAGCCGATCACCTGTCTGATTATCAAGATATTTATGATTGGAAATAGAAATTTCATTTTTCATTTTCCTAACGGTTTTTATAACACTACATTCTATTGGGGAAAATGAGCATGGTATAACCCGTCACTCAAAGATTTTTACTTTTTTGAAGGCAGTTCATGATTATTTTGAAGCACAATTTTTTTAGGGCTTCAACATTACACCATATCACAGACATTAATAACACGTAGGGCCATGCATCTCAGATTTGTAAAACTGGAAACATTGCCTTTAAAAGCACCACCATCATCACAACCACCATCAACACCACCACCACCACCACCACCATCATCACCACCAAAACCACCATCACCACCACCACCACATCCATCTTACCAGAGGAATCTCTTGGAGCTTGGATCCATACCAGTCGAGGGCTCGTCCAGGAGAACAATCTTAGGATTACCCAGCATGCTCAAGGCAAAGCATAGCTACAGCCAAAGAAACAATGCACATACATATAAAATTCATCATTTAAGTTCTAAAAGAAAACTGCATCTGCATTTACTCTGGTTTGACAAATAAAGCTAGCTTTTCCAAAATTACAAAAATCCTCCTTTTGATCCTTAAGAAAATCCACAAATGACCAAGTATGAAAAGGAGACTTTTCTAAACACCTAAATACGGCAAATTAACAATTATATGATCAAATTGCAATCCAATTTTTGAATAATTTAAAATAGCATATCCTACGACATTGAAAGATTTTCAATCTTAATGTCCAAGGTTCTGAACAGTTTAATGAATAGTACAATTGCAAGATTCCTTGAAGGAGAAAAAGTGATGGCTGACCTGAATACCAACTGTCTACAATTTCAAGCCAAATTAGCCCTAAATCTAACTAGAAGACTTACAAGTACATAAACCAAATTTTCGATTTGTAATATTCTTTTTAATTTTTCAGAACTTTAATCACATCGATTGTAGTGATATTTCCGCATTTTTTTTTATCTTGCTTTCTTTAAAAATCGGATAGCACTCGATTTGTATCGTGTAGCTGGCGTTAAAAAGGAAACATAACTTCTGGTAGAAGTTGCATCATTCTTGTACCTTTCTTTTAGTTCCTCCAGATAATTCCTTGGCTTTCTTATCAGCATGCTCCATTACTCCGATAGCAGACATGAAACTGAGCAACAAGAAAAAAAAGGAAATTGAATTCATCTTCACGTACAATAACACCAGCTTTAGCGGCCACCTTTATATTAAAACAGACCACCTGTCTATAAAGACCACATTTTACAATTCCCTTATAAATAGTTTCTCATTGCAACATGTACTACAGGAGCCTGCACGTTAAAACTACCAGCCTTTGCAGACCCATTTTCTTGCCTCCCTTGAGTGGTCTTTATATATGTAATAGAAATTATTATTTCTTTAGAATGCCACATATTAGAGCTTTCATCTTAGAGTATTCAACAAAGGCCAAAGAAACAAATTTTCAAAGGGGTATCAATAATTCACTTGTTAACTGTAAATAAAGGATTCACTATCTTTGTAGACTTTCAACTTACTTATTAGCGATTTGCCTCCTGTCCGTGGGATGTATACCTTTGAACCCTGCGAAACCTTCCAGATGTTCTCTCATTGTGATGTCATCCCAGAGGGGGTCTATCTGAGGGCAGTAGCCCATGGAGGCGTAGGCATCGCTCAAAGACGAAGACACGTCATAGCCTCCTACACGTACCTGTGTAAGGGAGGATAGATAGATAGATATGGTTTATTAAAAAGATCATCAAAGCCAAATGCCAAATTGCGATCCATTTCACAAAGATACAATACAATTGCAATTCAAATTCAAATAACACAAAATATAAGATTAATCAAAAATCGAACATACAGACATATCATAAAAATTTGTTTATCAAATTCTTTTTTTTGGGGGGGGGGGTGTAAAGAAAGAGAAAGGGAGAGGTGTAGGAGAGGGAGAGTTAGAGTGATAAGAAAGAGAGGGAAAGAGAATTAGAGAAAGAAAGAGAGAGAGAGAGAAGGAAGACAAAAGAGAGAGAGAGACAGAGAGAGAGAGAGGAAGTGGAAAAGAGACAGACAAAGGGGGTCCCTGTATTACAGATGAGGGGAGATGGCACGAAACATTCAGAAATGCAGAAAATCAAGATAAAAACTATAATGGCAGTCTCGTTAAAATGCATTTCAATTTTTGTTGAGCAAGTTTATCAGGATGGTGTAAGTGATTTCAGTGTACCAATCAATCTTACAAATATAATTTGTGTACAGCTAGGTATAAAATCAACCTTAAAGGGCAATCCAACCCATGTAATAAGTCCTTTGTATGAGAGCAGAAAATATGATAAACAGAATGGCGTAAGTTTGAAATAAGTCGGACCAATGGTTAAGAGAGCCATGAATGTTTGAAACATGAAATCACTACATCTATCCGAACCTCAAATTGGCAATTTGGTCGTTAGATTGTGACGTAGACACAGACAACTATCCTGTCTGTCGTGTAAAAAATTATCATTATGTTTCTCCTAAGTGCCTTCTCCCTTGGGGCACTTGTCAAAATAAATTATGGATAGCACATTGTTACGGTTTCTCTCAAGAGAAATACTTCCTGATTATTACATTTTGGGGAAGATAGAAAAATTGAAATTTTGGTAAATTTGTGCATTGGAAACAATGTGAAATTTGTCCAGCACTAGGTAACATTGACATTATCGTTTCAGCCAATTTGAAGTTCCCATGTGTATAGTGGTTAGGACTTTGCCTCTCAAAATCTCATTTTAATACATTTCTGTCAAATGGGTGGCACCAAAAGGAGTATCAAAGCAAAAACATTTTAAAAATTCAAAATAAATGACTTGGCTTGTTATCACACAGTAGTACAAAACATTCTTGCAAGGATCACCTATATTGAAATGGAATACCAGCTTCAAAGGGTGGTATTCTCGAAAGCGGACTAACTTTAGTGCATGCTTTAATCCACCGACTAAGTATGGAATGCCAAGTGTCCAGAATAATATGTTTTTGAATAATTTAATCTGTCACTAAATTAAAATAAAATGTCATAACAAAATGAATAAACAACAATATAATCAAGGGACATATCAAATTATTCAAAAATATATTCATATGGACAATTGGCATTCCATACTTAGTCTGTGGATTAAAGTTAAACCATGGACTAAAGTTAGTCTGCTTTCGAGGATACCACCCAAAGGGTTTGAATTTCTCAGCATGAGCCCAGATTTACCTGTCCGTTAGTGGCCTCTGTATCAGCTGTAACCACGTTCATGGTGGTGGTCTTGCCTGCGCCGTTGGGTCCCAGGAGACCAAAGACCTCACCCGTCTGTACCGTCAGAGACAGGTTACGCACAGCCACCTTGGTCGTTGCCTTGCTGTCGCCTCTCTTCACAAACTCTTTCCGTAGCTCGGAGATGGCAACGGCAGAGGACTGTTAAATAATTAAATAATTACACATTTGTTTAATCCATTTTAGGCTTTAGTGCGTTTGTACAATCATCTTAAATACAATTTAAATAGAAAAACTTTGGTGTCTCCATTTAGAAAGAATTTTTAATTTTCTTTTGATCCTGAATAGTAAGAAAAATTACACATGATACATGAGCAGAGAGAGCAAACAAAAATCACAGAAAATGTTGAGTCCATTAATTTTGTAATGTAGTATATCGTGCATTTATGAATAAGAACGATTTTGTTGTACGACTTTGCAATTTTGAGTTACGCAGAGTTTCCTGTACTTGGCTTTGAACCTAGGACCTCAAGCTGTGAGACCACACTGCTCTACCACTGTTCTCCTACTCTTACCTGGTCCGACTCATACATCTCTTCCACTTTCATCCTCTCCTCCTTGACATCGCTATCCTCGTCTGGGATGTCGTCGTCATTTCTGGTTGTCACACCAATCTTCTTTGCCACACTGCAGAGAGGACAGTTAGATAAAATAATGGAAAATTACATTTTCCATAAGATCATCTTTTTTTCTTCATTCATTCATTTTATTTCCAATTCTCGTAAAAAATACATTCAACAATACATCATACATATAAGAAAATATATAAAACAGTACAAAGAATATGAAGGAGCCAGCAGAGGTTATTGGCCTTTCAAAGGCTGGGCTCCAATGGCCGCAGATAATTATACAAACTAAAGAGAAAAGAAAGAATGGGTAGTACATAAACAAGTGTGTACAGGCTAATTAAACAAAAATAATGGCAATACTACAGGTAAATGTACTGTCAAAACTGTCTCTTGAGGCCACCAAAGGGAAACAGAGAAGTGGCCCCTGTATGCAGATGGCCTTTCCAGACAGGTTCTACAACACACGATTCCTTCTCAAGGGAGACAAGATTCATGGCCACTATAGACAGATGCCCTTAATAGATAGATAGTCACAAAGACAAAACAATAAAACCATATGGATGGCATGCTCCTTTAATGATGGTCAAATCTGCATTTTTATCTTTTTCACAGTCTCTACAGTAAAACCAAATGTTAATTGAAAATGAATCTGGTCTCCCTTGAGAAGCCTAACATTCAGAACATGTATGGACTATACTCCCTGATTTGAATTTTGATTTTTAAAAAGCACTTACAGACAAGGACAGGTGTCCTTCACTCTGCCACCGGCTTTCACAACCTCGCAGAATCTCAGGAAAAAGATGAGCATGAACATGTCAAACACCAACTGAGGAAAGAAAAGATTCATAACACAACTTTAATGAAGACTGTTTGAATTAGTTTTTGTTTATAATCATGTAACTTAATTTCCACTAAGGGAATATAATCAAATATCTTGATGAATGTGCATGTATCTTTGGACAAATCACTTTGCTTTATCAAAAATGTAGCTATTTGTTGACTTCTAGATGGAAATGTGTGTTGAAGAACCTGTCTATAAAGGCAACCTGTCCACAGAGGCCACTTTTAGTGTTTCCATTAAGTGGCTTTTATGGACAGGTTTGAATGTATTTGTATTTAGTATAGCTTAATATATTGTACATCTTGATGTCAAAATCACATTGTTACTTCAATAGAGTGTCAAAACTTTTGCTTGCTCCTTAGAAAGTGAAGTCCTTCCCCTTTCCCCACCCAACCAATATGGCTATGGGATCAATCACAACTCAACACAACTAACAAAAAAATAAGTGATCATAACTTTGCAATTAACTGAAAGACAGTATTCAATATACATGCACCTGTATAAATAATAATATTCTGGGTTTATATCGTGCCTGATGCATTGACGATGTCTCTAAGCATTTAACAGATATATTATTACCCCGGTCATCGGTTCCAGGCTTTCCCTGCATAGTGCATGCACATTCTCCACTCCCTGGGGAGCATTTAAGCCAGGTGTCATTAAAACATGTATGTCTAATTTCATGTGAGAAGGACTTGTGATTGAAAACAAAATTGAAATGAGCGTATCTTACTATGAGCATTGTGGGCCAGATGTACGCCTCGGGAGCAAAGTAATCCGCAAAGGTGACACTATCCGCCATTCCCCTTATGGAGGCAAGCTGGTAGACCTGTATGGAAACACAATGAGAGACAAAGTAATCATCAACAGGGGAGTGTTTCACAAAGCCTTTTTTCAATGACAAATGACAAAAATCAGTGACAAATCTACTGATAACCAATCAGAAGCAAGGATTTCAGTAGCTTATAACAACTGTCATTTATTGTCACTGATGACAAGTTCTGTGAAACAGGCCCTGGTATTTGGTTATGGATATTATTGGAAGTGTTATGGTTTATGTGATTGGAAACCAGGAAAATGACTGTCAAGGATTCAAGACGATGAATGTGATGAGAAAATAAACAAAATGGTAAATTTTGTCTGGAAAGTACGGAGAAAACCATAGTTTTGCAATTTAATGAAGGGCACACATATATTTAACTTTCATGTATTATCAGAGGGAACTATTTGGAGTTCCAAGATGAGTGCACATGCATGGGCATATAAAAACCTATCTCTCTCTCTCTCAATACGTTAGGGTGAGGCTGAATCGAACAGGGCCCTCTATATACCTTGTCGATGAAGTAGAGAGATCCAAAGATAGCGTAGCCTGGCCAGATCACACACATGACCAGGTGAAAGCTGGCAGCGGCAGCCGTTGAGACGTACAGGTCAATGAACATCGTGGGTAGAAAGAGGAACAATGGTATCTGCAAAATTAGAAGAAAAGAAAAAGAAAAAATGTTTTTCTTCAATAAAAGAACAAGTAAGTACATGAATACCCAAACGTTGTGTTTTGGGACAGGTTGTGTATCTGCCTATCTGGACAGTTGATTTAAAACAGTAACTTGAAGAAGTTTACATGCAATATTTCATATATCTTTTAAGACTTCTGTTAGACAATATTATAAAGGATGAATATCTCTAATGGTCAGTGCTATATGATGCATACATTTTGTTAATTCCAGAGGCAAGCGTCTGGACACACAAGCTCCTGTCATACTTTGCAGGGTTTTAGATTGATAGATAGAAAGATAGATACACACAGAATTACAGAGGTTCCAATTTTTTTTCTCAGTACACAATAAATCTAGAAAACTCCCCAAATACAACACAAGAGGGAGCAACAATCATTGGGCAATAAACATGTATGGGCTAGGTAAAACTCATACCTTCCTCTATGGTTATTACAATTATTAACTGTTACATGAAAGAACATATGTACAAACATGTCTGTCATCTTTACTTTTAAAACAACATTGTTACTATTATTTGTGACAACTTCACATGCACAAATTGGCGCCTTCAACTGCACCTCGCAGTAAAATAAAGGTCCTTTCCCGCGTGGGTTTCTGAACACGGACCTGGCTTACTGCCTACGGAGTCAGCAACAACAACAACAACAAACAAACAAAATTCTAAATTTAAAAAATAAAAAAAATTCCGGCCCCCGAAATTGGGGTGAGTCTTATACACAGGTGCATCTTAAAACGGAGATATACGGTAGTCGAACACTATACTCACCTCAACAAAGATAACAAAGGCATACGACTGAACCGTCTCAAACTTATCAAATATGAAGCTGATGCAGTAGGTGTGGACGATGGCGTTGGGCACCCACAAGATGACCGTCACGAGGAGACAGAACGCGGCGCCCCCCGTCGTCAGAGAGGGCACCTGCATGGCGAAAATGATGATGAGACCGATGATGATGACCAGGAGCATCTGAGCGACGTCGATGACGAAGACGGAGCCCCAGTAGGAGAGGGTGTCGATACCAGAGATGCGGAGCTGAGCTTTGACTTTCGTCTAGAAGAAGTTACAGGAGGAAGAGAAACACACATGCGCATTGTGTAAAGACCTGTGCATACAAGAGGCAGTGGATGGTCCTAAAAACCAGCTGGGTCTAAAGACTGATCAAGTCAATGACATGTTATATCTTAATCTATTAAGGCTGTTTTGTAAAGCTCAACTTAGACTTAGCTCAAACCTAGAATCAGGGTTAACCTTAGAGTACCAGAGTACAAGTTGAGGAGTCAAACTAACCCATAACAGTGTCGTGTTGTCTTTTCTTGATGTTTTTACACCAGCTACCTTATGAACTCCAATGCTATGGACTATACCAATATATGAGCAAAAAGAACAAAGTCACAGATAAATACAAGTACATTTCTAGTGCAGCCCATTAAATATGTTTATCAATAAGAAAAATTCATTGTAAATGCTTGTTGGAAGGATAAAGCCTCTAATAAAGATACAAGGATATATTAAGAGTAAAAGATAAGAATAACTGATGCCAATTTGAGTAGGCAAAGCCCATTCATTTAGATCTGAGAAACTTTTTAATAAATCTTTTCCTGATGAGATGAGATGTCATAGAGGTGAAAGAGGAGTAACCAAAAACAAGAGAGGATGCGAAATGATGAGGTACAAAAGGATGTTTAAGTGACAGGTATAAGGGAGAAGATTAGAGAGATTGGACTAAGATGGTATGGACATGTGAAGAGGAGAGATGAAAATGAACTGATTAGATGGGCAGCAGAAAGAAAGGAAGGCAAAAAAAGGAAGGCCCAGGAAAAGGTGGATAGATTGTATTAAGGAAACCAGTAGAGAAATTGATTTGGAACTAAAGAGCAGTCATAAGGTGACCCGACCCCCCATGGGGGGACCCACAGGATGATGATGGTGATGGTGGTGGTGGTGGTGATGATGATGATATTTTGATGATGATTTTGATGATGGTGATGATGATGATGATGGTGGTGATGATAATGATGGTGATGATAATGATGGTGATGATGATGAGGATGATGATGAGGATGATGACGATGGTGATGATGATGATGATGAGGATGATGATGATGATGATGATGATGATGATGATGATGATGATGATGATGATGATGATGAATTCTTTACCTCTCTTTCCTTGACCCTGTCAATGGGGAATCCCATGAGACTCCAGGCGGCTCCTAAGCCAAAGATGTAGACGAAGAGGATGCCGCTGGTGAAGGTGTACTCCGGTGTGCCGGCCGGCTTGGGGAAGGGATGGCTGGCGGCTGTGATGACCGATGCGTTGCCATAGAGATTGAGAAGGGCACTGGACATGATGCTGAGCACCACAGGGAGCGAGTGCAGGGCTGTGTCATTGTAGTACGCAGTGAACTGGCTTGCGGAGCCCTGAAGTTGTTAGGAGAGAAAGATGATCTGTTACAGTGACATTGTTACGGTGACATTGCTCCAGCGACATATACCCTAGGATGTGTTTTCTCCAAGAAATAGGTAAATGACAAGGGTCAAGGTTGGCTTTTAACTTACATGTTGTATGTTTAGTGTTAGGGTAATCAGTAACATAAATGTATCGTATTTGATCTAGAGCTGAAGTTCGGTTTTCCATTTGTATAAAAAACTGACCGAAATTGTTGCCAGAGCATATAGTATACAAATAATACACAGCAGTGAGGGCATTAGTAAGAATTACACACAGGGTACCTTTGGAACAGTCTAACACGCCCAAGTCGATGGCCGAGGGTGTTTGGACTGTTTTTGAAGGTACAGAGTGTGGGTAATTTTACTAATGCCCGAACAAAATGATGTGTATTATTTGTTTTGTAAGATTATGTTTTATTTGTTTTATAAAATGATGTTATAAAATGATGTTTGACCGGTCATAAGCATTTGATAATGACTGGTCATTAATCAAAATTACGTGTTAGGCAAAATAAATGCCTGGTCATGTGTACGCTCTCAACCAATCATTTGATTAGGATCTACGTCATCATCTTATAATAATATATAATTTGGTGTAGAGTTGGGAAATTGAGTTTATCCATTAGTATTAGAAACTGATTGCATAGAAATTAAAATGGTTACAAGATTAATAGCTTTATTTGTTAGCACATATAAAATACAACGATCTTTGAATCTAATGTAATTTCAAACGATTCTTGAATTACTCACGGTCGTTCCAAGATCCATGACATCGAAGGCACCATTGTGGGGTCGATAGTCATAGAGGGCGTTTAAGTCGGCAGTAGCATTTGATTCAATGTTCAGATTGTCAAACTCTGCCACTAGGTCAGCTATATTTTGACCTGCAAAAAATGATATATTGATATTAATCGGTCTGTACAACACATGTAATGAGGTGGTTTTTCTTCTCCCGTATGCTGATAAAGCCATTAAACTACCAATTTTATCACAGACAGTCCACCGACGTCCAAAAGATATTTCTTCACCTTTTTTTTTACAAATTATTAAATGGTTTAATATGAAAGTTGTAAAAGAACTATTACAAAATCATGTAAGAAGTGAAATGAACATGTTTAATCAGATGGATGCACAGCTATTGCGTTGGAATTATTCCTGTGATCATTATATCAATATTGTTGTGTTCATCCTCGGAATCCAGCTACGAATGTATCACTGTACTTATTGTTATCGTTATCATTGTAGTAATTTGGAAGATACTGAAAGAATTGCCCTCAAATTAATTTCTGTTATTTATTAATGTTTTCTGGATATATAAACATGTAATAATTCATGTATAGTTGTTGATATATTTATTTACTGCCCAAAACGCACCAAAAATGCAACTTAACAATATTGGTAGTGAAAGCAGCAGTAATTGTCAACAAAAATGGTGAGTCCGGTCTTTATGGTTACTCTGAAGGTCATGTTGATTTCATTTCTTGTTTATTTTGTCTAAAATTTCCTGTAAAAAGTATAATGATTATGTACATCTATTTCTTCTGTATTGTTGTTTATACAGGCCCCCAAGTATAACAGTATTTCAAGTAATGATGGGGCTACCCCGTTGAAATAATACTAAATAAATATATATTTGTTTGCCAACATTGCAAACATTGCAAACCTACCATTTGGCAGTGAATTATGGTAGAGCAGATCGGTTGACTTTTCATCCATACTTGCCCCTGGAGCCGAGAAATACATGGATGGGGTGAAGACGAGGGGGGCAGGGGCGTCGCTCGGTCCATCTCCACCGAAGGTGATGACGAGTGACAAGACACCACCCACAATCATCAGTATTATGGGTAGGATCAGTCGACAGACGTATGTCTGTGGGGGAGATACAGGAGACAGAGTGTGGTCATGGACTATTTTCAGTACAGGTTATTTTTTTGAATTTTTTTTTTTATTATTCATTTAATTAACATACTCTACCATACATGAAAGTCAATAAATTCAAATACAAAGATAACTATAGTAATAATAATAATGATAAAAAACAGGCATTTATATAGCACCACCTATCTAGAAATTCTATTCCTAGGCGCACTATTACTATTATTACCCCGGCTTTAGCCTAGCTGCCATTACAGCGTTCTAGCATTTCAAGGAATTAATACCTGCCAGGTACCGATTTACCTCACCTGGGTCAAGTGTGGCAAATGAAGATTAATGCCTTGCCAAAAGACAGTAGTGCCATGTCGGGGATGGAACCACAACCTTTGAATTTCGAGTCAAGTGCTTAAACCACTCAACTACTACACTTTACTTTACTTTATTCTAACTGGGTTTTTAAGGAGCAGAGGATACGTCTGTGAGAGGAACAGGGGGCAGGGTATGGTCATAGATACAAGAAATACTTCAGTACAGGGGAGTGTTTCACAAAGATTAAGATCGACTTAAAGTTGGACTTAACTATGGCAGGTCATTCATGCCACTGTTTGCTCTCACCATTAGGATCTTTAGATCATACTTTTTCCTTAAATAATGAATTATCAAAAAATGTAAATTCTGTACATTTGTGTGATCACCCTTGGGAGACCAATGGCAGTAAATGGTGAGAGCAAACAGCCTGCCATATTTAAGTCCAACTTTAATAAAGTCCATCTTATTCTGTGTAAAACACCCTCCTGGTTATTCATTTGAAAACTTGGCTTATTCAGGTAATAACACATTTCACCTTGCACGGAAGTCAATAAATGTAAAGGACAGGCGTGACTTACTGCGGGGTTCCTGGCAGCGCGGACTGCCTCGATGCGGATCAGACTCTTGAGCTGTTCGTTGTGTTGCACCATGATGGGTTGAGTAGCCATGATGGTGGAGTCTAGAGGGGACTGCTCCATGTTGACCGTTACAGAGGCACCGGCTCCAGATCCAGAGTCTTCCATGGTCATGCCAGATACTGCACTTGGTGGGACTGCACAACACAAAGAACAATTATAGAAATGTAATGACCATTAATCTACATTTGCCACTCTCTACCCAATTGCTACATGGGTACCTGGTAGGATGCGAAAGCCAATGTGGTATGCTTAGCAATTTGAGCCTAGTAGCTCTTGTTGGAATGCTCCCCAGGGAGTGGAGAAAGTGCATACATTGTGTGCGGGCAAGCCAGAATCTGACGTACATGTTTAACAAATCTGCCAAGGTAACTAGCGTTCAAGCATATAATGGCAAAAAATACAGCAAAATGCATGAAATACTCAGGTTGTAATGACAACGATTTGTTTATAAACCTTTATTTATAAATCTGCAAAAAATACAGCATAAGCATGAAATATCATTTTTCAGCATTTTTTTTAAGCACAATGTTGACAAATAACGATTCTTAGCAGAAGCCATGCATACAGCAATGTTAGAGCAAGGATGACCAAAAGTTTTGTAATTCTTTGGTTTAGTTTAGTACCAATCAAGTAAATAATCACTCCATTCTTCTGAATTATACATTTAAAAAAAATAGAACAAATAAATAGTGTGCTAATATTGTAGGCAGGATCTGGCGAAAAGCAAATAAGTTAATAAGAAAAGGGAGTATGAGTGGATAATAACAACAAATATTTTGAGGATTTTTTACCATCGGGGGTTGGTCCAGGGCCAGAGGTTCCGTTAGATGGTGTTGATAGATTGATTTGGGTGGCTTCGATAGCTTATGAGAGATGAAATGAGAATTTGCAGCGTTAGAAACAAAAAGGTTGCTGGTTGCAATTTAAAAAATAATAATTTGAATGGAAGAAAATAAAATTCACAGTTTAAACTATGAAATCCTTCTGCAGACATGATAAACAAGACCATAAAGCAAACATTTTAGTTATCATGCTGCTTTCATACTTTTGAAAATAAGACGAGTTATACATGAATAAACATGCCATCAAAAGCTCCAAACTGCTTTATTCTCCTTCTCCTCTCTCTTTCTCTCTTTGTCTCTCTCTTTGTCTCTCTCTCTCTCTCTCTCTCTCTCTCTCTCGCTTGCTCTCTCTCTCTCTCCCGTTATTTATCTTCTAGACAAAACATCACATGCAGTGTCATATTGGCAAAATATGAAGAAAACAAAAAATCAAAAAAGCACATCAATGAAATAAAAGTAAATTAAACAAAAATAGGCAATAGCACACATGGTAAATACAAAACTAAAAAACAACAAACATTGAACCATGATGAAAAAGTAACAGTAGTTGTTTTCATCAAACGAAACTGATCTAAAATTTATCATTACAATCATTAGAGTTGTTTTCAATATTTCTATCACTATAAGGACATCCCACTACACACTGAGTGATTTCAAGTTGGGTGTTAGTGTTAGTGTTTAGAGCAGTCAAGAGCTCTTAAATAGAGCTAACAATTTGCTGATGAAATTAAGAGCCCAATACCGATATAAATATTGACAGCTTAACACCACCGTAAACACCACGTAAAAGCCACACAGACTTAACACCAGCTGATTTCCATTTCGATGTATAGGGCTGGTGTTAGTGTTTACTAAACACTACAACCAGCCCTAAAGACCCAACTGGAAATTACTCAGTGCCTTACTGCCTTCTAACCTAGCTCCTTTGAGAGACAGTTGCAAATAAAAGGTCACCGACATTACATTCAAACATATGTTAACTTCAACATACATGTTTCAATGGGATATCAACAAACCGTGTACCTTGCAACATGCACAACATTAGATATACAGCAGTATATTTGCT
Organism: Strongylocentrotus purpuratus; assembly: GCF_000002235.5. Classification (NCBI taxonomy): domain Eukaryota; kingdom Metazoa; phylum Echinodermata; class Echinoidea; order Camarodonta; family Strongylocentrotidae; genus Strongylocentrotus; species Strongylocentrotus purpuratus. The sequence continues at coordinate 797,711 of NW_022145570.1, read as the reverse complement.
CCCCTGGAGACAAAATTATTGTGTCATTAACATGATCAAGATGTTAGTGCTGTTTTTGTACTTCTACAACTGGAAGGGGACTATTAAGATAATATAGGTATAATAATTAATTTGTTAAAATAATATAATAATAATAATAATAATAACAATAATAATCGAAATAATAAAAATAACAACAGTGATATCAACAAAAATAATAATAATAAATTCATAATAAAATTAATCATGGTATTGACAATAATACTCTTATCACTCTCCATATGAAATTGGTCATTTTTCAAACTTGTGAAAATGGTGTTGAAATGTGCACAAATCCAATGAGCTAAATGTAAAACACTCAGAACAAAAACACAGTGGGAAAGGTTAATCAACATTGTGCGGTGCGTTTAAATCATAATTTACCAATTTGGTTTTTCTTTGTTTTCGAGGTATGTTCAAAAACTGCACATGAGAACAAAAAATGGCCAAAGTCACAAACGACTTTCATCATAGAGGAAGAACAATTTTAAGACTATTTTACTTGGTAATTAATCATAAGAATGTGGATTGTATTTGTTTCACAGGCCAAATAAAAGAAACATGCTTTCAAAATAATCTTGGACAGATATTTCATCAAGAAACAAAAACAAACAAATGTATGCTTTTAACCATGCAAAAAAATATGAATTGTCGCACACATGGGGATTGCTTTAGACAGGCAAAAATTACATCCAAATTTGACAATCTTGCAGACTGTAACATGCACTGAGAAGAACAAACTTGATATATGCACATGCAGAGGGACTGGGATACAAACTAAAAACTTTTTGAGAGTCTAGATACTATAATCAAACAAAACACCATCATGTCGAGAGTAATTAATGCCTATTAAGAAATTGAATAAAACCCCCGAAAAGATTTTACAGTGTACCAATCAACTTAAAGTAATCTGTATAAACTAGATTATATAAAATAAACCATTAACATTTAGCTTTCAATAGGTTTAGCTACACTATAATGTGAATAAAATAAAGGAAAGCATAAATAGCTAGGCTCCTGTTCTATGCAAGTGTGTACACATGTGTCAACTAGTCTACCCAACAAGTCATTTTTAATTTCTTGTGAGAGTGAACCCAAACAGCAGTATCTCTATGTAGAAGTAATAATTTAAAGCTCACATTTTCAAATTAAAGTATAGTGACATGTTTTTGGTGATTGGTATAGTAAAATTTGTCATAAGTCAGAATTAGTGTGCAGTATAATTTCTACATGTTTGCGGTTGTAATTTGTTGACAAGTAGAGGTACATTAAGAGGTGGAAAAGCACAGAGCATCTAAAATAAATGCAATTTCTACACCTTCAAGCACTGGTTTCTGGAACCCAAACATATTTCTATTTTTGTATGGGAAAAAAAGGAGAGTGCCCAGTGTATGGGGTTATATTGAGTTATTAAAAATGTTTTATATTAAAGTGCTTTAAAACTAAACCATTAGTTACATTAGGTACATTATTATGCAATGCAAATTTATTTTGTTACCATGTTTGCTTCCATTACCTTGCTTTTTGGCTGCTCGTTGCATGAATTATAAAATAAAAAACAAAATTTATAACAAAACATGAGAGATTCTGAAGATTTTTTATGTGTTAATGATGAATTGGAAGCATGATGGATGATTTTTTATTTAATAGTTGCACCACAGGAACACACTTATTTTCTTTCAAAAGTAGGTTTCATTAAAACGATAAATTTCTTGTTGATTTCTTTAGCAGCTGCTATAGATATGCCCCCCCCCCCCCCCCCGAGGCAGATACGGCAATTGGGCCCAGAATGATATAGCACATTTGCAGTTGTTTTATCATGGCAATCTGTTTCCACTATTTGGATTTTTCCCTGACAGCCAGAAAGTCACAAAGTATGGAAAATGATGTGAGTAAACCCCTTTCTGGCTTTTAGCTGACAGCATGAAATATACAAATGTGAAATATGTTTTTTTTAAATGAAATCGACACAATTATAATCATGACAAATTTCATGAAAACGAACATGTACATGTATTTGGTCATGCTTATTGACCAAATGCAAGAACAGAAAAGAGAAATAATTCCATCATTAATAATAAGGGGAAAGGTACCCAAAAGCTAATACTCTCAAAATTCTCGCATCACAAAATGAAGCATTCCATATGCATGCTATAGCATTCTTAAATTTCAAGTTTATTTTGGTTTTCTCAGCATCAACTGACTGTTCATGACACTACAGACGAGAATAGAATAAGGTTTTGTTTATGTTTGCATATCATCTGACTAGAGCTAGACAAGCATTAACTACGTTAAAATGACGAGTAAGAGCCCTTCTGTGTCTAAACAGACAATTCAAAAGTTCGCATTGCCACGCCACTTAAATACATTCCTGTCAATTTGAAGCATACAGAATGGCAATAAAGATTGGCCTAGTGCAGTTTACATGCGTGTCGTAAAGAGAAATGTAAACAAAAAAAAGGTCTTACATCAAGTCTTTGATATGAATTTTTAGCTGGCACTCCAAGGCTAATTTAGGTGGAAGTAAGAACAAAATGGGGTGTTTGGGATGTCACCTAAATCCAATAAATGCAAGGGAAATTTGATAATGGTGAGCATCTTCTATAGATCCTCTATTGCTGTCATCTATTCCACTTTTTCATGTTCCTTTCTCCTAATACCTTGCCCATCCCCCCCCCTATCAATATTCCACCCTACTTCCCATCTCTACAACAGATCGGAGTTACTTTGTGTTTGTTTTATCAATTTCAGCTTCTTCTCCAATCTTCAGAAAGACTATAGATTCCATCTTACCCTGTCCTTTCCTCTTCACCCTTTCCCCTACCCCCCCCCCCCTCCATGCCCCACCCATCCTCCTCCCTTTTTCTGAAATAGACTGAATTTACCTCCATTTATCTTTAGGAAGGCTATCACTTTCCTGCATTTCTTTTTTCTTTTGTTGATTTCCCTTTCTCTCAACTCCTCCTTCTCTTCAACCTTGCCTTTGGCCCTGCTCCATGTCCCATCTATCTTTCTTCCCATTTTCTGTATTAGACTAACTACCTCCACCTATCTCAGCTTCTTTTCCACTCTTCAGGACTCATCCATTCCAATTAACCTTGTCCCTTTCTCCTCAACCTTGCCCCTGCCCCTCCTCCTGCCCCTCCTCCTGCCCCTCCTCCTGCCCCTCCCCCTGCCCCTGCCCCTCCCCCTGCCCCTGCCCCTGCTCCTGCCCCTCCCCCTATTGGCCCCATCCACCCTCCACCCCCTTCTCTGGAATAAACAGAACTTACCTGCATCCGCCTCATCTATCTCAGCTTCCTCTCCGATCTTCAGGAAGACTTCCTCCAGGGTTGTCATGGAAACGCCGTAGCTCTGGACGCCCAACGATGAATCTGCTGACTTCTCCTCCAGGCTCTTGAACATGCCTGTCAGTGGGTGATGGATAATGAATTTAAACTATTGAAAATTTAGGTGTTAGGACCAAAATCTTATTAATTACAATCTCAAATTAGTTAATCAATATCTATGTAAACAAACATAAATTGTTTAAGTATTTTGATAAATAATTTCAGTAGTATGGTTTCAATAATTAGGAAAGAGTTCCAACTCATACAAAATTATTTACGTATGTGATAGTTTCGGTCTGCCAGTCTTCATGTCGGAAGAAGTTGGACTTACGGTAGACACAGAAACTGTCCCACATGTAAATAATTTTGGATGTGTCAGAATGGTGAAATATTCCTTTCATTTAATGACCTTTGCTAGTGATTATGGTCCTTCTTCCAAACTGCATTTACTCAATTTGTCGCAGGGGCAAACGTGTTCAGGGGTGATAGTGAGCACTAAAAAAAATTATTTAAAAATTCCCCCCCCCCCCCTCAACCAAAATGGCATCTACATTCCGCCCTTTTGATTAAGAAAACTGGGGAAAAATAGTGAAGAATAGAGAAAATAAGGACAAAATCGTGGTAAAATCGGGTGGGGGGGGGGGGAGAAGAAGAAAAAATTCGGTAAAAAAAAAAAACAAAACGGGAAACCGATTTAAATCGGGTAATTGTCAGCCTGCGTGTTGATACAAAATACCCAGGGACTTTCCCTCATGATCATAACTTACCAGAGAAGGAAGAGACATCTTTGAGAGGTAAGCTGTAGGCCAGTTCCATGCCATGAGAACGTGTGATAGAGGCCTCGGGAATGTGTGTCTGAATGACATCGGTTATCTTATCTTGATCACAGTTACTCTCCTTCACAAGGCTGTGTATGGGTGAATGTTATAGAGGAGAAAGGGTCACCACTCATGTTAAAGACTTTCATTAAGGAATAAATTATAGTCATTTTTTTTTTATCCATTTGATTGTATGTTTTCTTTCTTTTTCTTTTTCCACTCTCTTTTTTAATTATCCAACTTTACCTCCCCTCTCCATTTACTCTCTTTCTCTCTTTATTTCTCCCTTCCTCTATCTCTTCCTACATTAAAAATATCATTGATTTGCTTTTACTAGCCCTCCTATCTTTTTAAACATCCTTTATATCTCTTCTTCTTCTGCAACTTTTGTTTGATATGTCTCCTCATCCTGTATATCTTCTTCCTCTTTTACATCTTCCTCATTTTCCTTTTCTTCAAAAAATAACTCTCACTCTTTTCTCCATCTTGTTCATTTTTCATATCTTCTGCCTCAAAACAAAATAAAAGAAAACATAGGCCATCCAAACTTACCCGAGACGATAGCCGACACCAAATTTGTTTTTCAGAAACAAGGATGAACCGTAGCATTTCAACTGCCCTTTTGAGATAATAGCTTTACGATCTGCAAGGAATAATAAGAAAAAGGTCAAACGTAGATTAAATTAATATATTCTTCTTTCTCTTGCGCTTAGAAATTTTGTTTTAAGCGCATTATAAATGTAATGTATTATTATTATTATTATTTGTGCGCTCAGTAGTCCAACATGGATACTAAAACTCTTCAATCTAATCATACGTAACTTTCTTCTTCAATTGACGAACTCTTTCTTTCGTCTCTGATTTCTAATGATTTTTATTTGTCTCATCTCTATTTCATATTTCCCTTACTGCAAGTTTTATCCATGAAATTTGCATGATGAGAACCATCAATCTTCCTTCTTTCCTTCTGTCTCCACCCCCCCCCCCCACCCCCATTTCTCTCTCTCTCTCTACTCCTCTTCACTCTTTCTCTCCAACCTCTATCATATCCTCTTCCTCCCTTCTATCTGTTTTTCTTCCTCCTCGTTCTTCCAAACTTCACATTTTATTCTCTCTCTCTCTCTCTCTCTCTCTCTCTCTCTTTCTCTCTCTGATATGCTTTCCATTGATAATTATCTTTAATATTTTTCTATCTTCCATTCTTATTCCATCCTTGAATATTCACTCTCTCCACGTCTTCCTTTTCCACTTCATTTCTCCCTACCTTGATGTTGAAGTGCTATGATTAAGCTTGTTCTCATTCTGATATTCCCTTTAGTTCATGAATTAGTAGTTGTCTATAATTTTGTTGTTTTATAAATATTGCAAAGTGCATTAATACTTTCTCTGAAGATGAAATGCGCTATAGAAGCGTAGGTTATTTTTATTATTATTACCTGCCAGTATGTCAGCTTCATCCATAAAGTGTGTGGTGAGGAGAGTCACCCTTCCTTCTCTCTGTTTCTTCAGAAGAGACCACATCTTACGTCGAGAGTAGGGGTCCATTCCGCTGCTGGGCTCATCCAAAAAGAGGATCTGCCAAATATTAAACATTATTATTATTATTATTATCATTACAAAGATTGGAGTGTGGCTGCCATAATGAACTACTTCATCCTGCCATGGTCACTTCAGATAGTTCAACAGGGCTACTGGCTTCACTCAAGAACCAAAAAAGTGAGGACACCATCAGACCTGGGGGTGTTTTACAAAGATCCTAAGTTGAACTTATCTCTAAGTTGGACTTAACAATTATGGAAAGCCGTTGGCATCTATGAAAATATTTTGTTAAAGTTATTTTAAAAGGCATAACATGTTGATTCATATCATTCATATCTTTTATTATCAAGGAGATTTCATGTTCTTGATGTGGAATTTATAAAAAAAAGTCTGAACACTTCAATTTTCGCTTTTGAATATATCTTATTTGAAGGCTACAAATGGCTCTCCAAAATATCTAAGTCTAACTTAGAGTTAGGTTAGACTTAGAATCTTTGTGAAACACCCCCCTGGACCATGGATAAATTCTACTACTGACCAAACAACCAACCAGCTCTACCATATATATTCTACAAAAGAGCATCTGAAAGCTGTCAGAAACAACAAACGTGATGACTGACCTTGGGGTTACCGATGATGGCGATTCCGACGCAGAGCTTTCGCTTCTGACCTCCGCTAAGATCCTTGGCAAAGGTCGCTCGCTGGTTCTTGAGGTCTATCTGATCCAGAGCCTCTTCCACCTGCACACAGAAATGGGTAAAAGGGATAGCAAATTTAAGCACTGCATGTAAGAGTATTTACAGTCAGTGGTAAAATAAATTCCATTTACAGTTATTCATCTATCTACTATCATTTAGCAAAATATGTATGTAGCTTGAGGTATAAACAATTATGATAACTTTATTTTTTATCATTTTAATTGTAAATGTATATGATCATTCCTGTTTTTAAGAACATTTTATGTAAACATTGCATTATTGGTCTTTGGACTATTGCATTGTACATTGTATATTTTGATATTAATAAACCGAAATTGATTTGAATTACATTGAAGAAAGAAAAGAATTTTGTTTAAATCAAGTGAAAGAGGCTGAGTTTTGTAAGAACACAAACAGAGAAAGAAGGTGCAGTAGTCAACAGAAGAAAGCCAGTTGAGAAGGTTGAATGAAATCAATAATAGCAAAGAGCTAAAACTATACTTTGTTCCTTGTTCATTAAATACATGAAGTAAAATAAAACACAACCTGACCTCATAAATAAGGGAGGAAGGAAGGAAGGACACTTTGAAATATATTTCACACAAAAAATACATTCCATTATGTTGGATTCAATAAGTCCCACAGAGGTATATACAGAACTGTAGTTCTGTAGATGGATCAAACAAAATCATCTGTATATCTGTTCAATTACAAAATGGTGTTTCATAAACAAGAATGTTAGACAGGGTGAGATGATGTGTGCTTGAGCGATAATTGCTGTGGCTTTTTTTTCGTCAAACATCCAATATTTAAGGTTGCCGAAACATCCCCTTTAGGTTTTAGGAGCAATTTGGATGTTAGGGTTAAAGGGATCCGGTAACTTTTTCTTAGATCCTTTAGAAATAATCCTTGATTTAGCTCATGTTGCAATGATAATTATAAACCTTTAGGTCAGTCAGGAACTCCATGACTTTTACAAGCCAATCACCTGTCTGATTATCAAGATATTAATGATTGGAATTACAAATTATGAAAACCCTTTCACCAAACGGTTTTCATAACACTACAGTCTATTGGGGAAAATGAGTACGGTAAAACCGGTCACTCAAAGATTTTTACTTTTGTGAGGCACTTCTTGATCATTTTGAAGCGCAATTTTTTTAGGGCTTCAATATGACACCATAACACAGACACTGGTAACATGTAGGACCGTGCATCTCAGATTTAACATTGGTAAACGATCCCTTTAAAGTTGTTATTCATTTGGGGTTTAAGTTTAGGAAAGGGCTGGTGTGGGAGAATGACTTTACATTTCCACGGCCACCAGGAGGTTCTCCCCTGAGGTGGAAAGACCAAACCCGCCAAGACTCTGGATTAAGCCAGGAGGCTGCTCAACACCGAGCCCAGGACAATAGTGAATGGAGGCAGACCGCCCGTAGGAGCAGCGCAAGGGGACACTCCATCCTGTGCACTTAAGTCAAGTAAGTCAGGAGACTGACAGTGGAGTGACTGTCGCCATAGCATGCGTCTTTAGAACCTTCTACACACCTTGTCTGGGATTTGTGCCTTGGGGATCCCTGAGAGTCCTGCGTAGAACTTGAGATGCTCTTCAGGGGTGAGGAGATCCAGGAGAGTGTTCTCCTGGAGGCACACACCGGTCATGCTGCGGATCTTCTCCACGCCGGCCGGGTCAAACATGTCCGCTCCGTAGGCTGTGGCCTGACCCTCAGTGACCCCGAGCATACCGGTCAAGCAGCTCATCAGGGTGGACTTACCCGCCCCGTTGTGACCCAGGAGACAGGTGATCTGTCCCTCGTAGATGTCCAGAGAAATACCTAGGACGGACGATCAATGGGCATTCAATAGACATTCAATAGACATTCAATGAACATTCATTAGACAGGTTTACTATTTAAACATATTCAAATTTTAGGCATCCTTTTTAAACAGAGGTTGTTCTTGATGACCTGACAGCATGCTTGAGGCTTGCCCTACATAGCAACAAGTTAAATATACAGACTGGATTCCGAATATTGTAGTTCATTCATTGATAACAGGTTAATGGAAACACTCATCACTAGGTCCCCAGGAAAGGAACATCCATACATTTGAATATATCGTCCCTGTTTTCACGAAGTGACGGTAGCGAGGAAAATCGTAACGCAAAGTGAAAGCAATTTTTTTTCACTACCGTCACTTCGTGAAAACAGCGACGATATGTTAGTAAACTGGCCCATTGACATTCAACAGACATTCCAAGGACATTCACAGAAGCTTAACATGATACTAAAATTGTGTAGTCAGTCTTCTGAGTAAGCTTTTAAAAAGCTCTCACTGTAAACCTCCATGGCTTACCGAGGCATAAACAAGCTTTAAATGAACCTGGGCCCTGTTTCATAAAACTTGATATCAATAACAAGTTACCAGCTACTGTTACAAGCTACTGAAATCATGGCATCTGATTGGCTGAGAACAAAATTGTCATAAGAATAAAGCAGTTGTTATAGATAACGCGTTTTACGAAACAGGCCTCTGGTACCTAGATTTCATAAGAATGATGAAGATATGATTACGTGAAATCAGACTCACCATTCACTGCTTTGACATCTGGTTTGCCACCTTTTCCTCGGAAGATCTTCTTTACGTTGCGAATCCTTATGAAAAAGAAGAAAACAAAACAGGAATGTAAGTTTTATAATCTGCGACAAGAAAACAAATCATAAGTGTTGTACATGAGCAGGCACCTATCAAAGATTGAATTAAAAGAGAATTCTCCTCAAAAAATTGAGTTTGTCATCTTGACACATCTTGTCCTGTATCTAGATTGTACACAAATCAAACAAAATGGTAACAAGTTTTGAACAGAATTATTATCAAGAAGTGTGTTAAAAGAGGATATTATCTTCTCTCATTAACCTTTTTTCCTTCATACATGTATATCTCATAAATGGATAGGAAAAAGTGGCCGGATACTTACTGTATTTATCTACAAAATTAGTTTGTTATTAATTCCATATCAGGGATTTGCAAGTACTCAAAAACTTATCTCAAAATTGATCGGTAGCAGCAAGATGAGTTTAATAATAGTGATATTGAATGGCTTTTCTTTCAAGGGATACAATGGTATGACCCACTTGCTTCGAGAACATTTCACTCATCATGCCTACTTGTGAAATAAGCCCACCATCAGATCGTGGGACATAACCTGTTTATCCCACTCAATATCAAACAAATACATTGTGACTGGCAGAGCAAATAAAGATTGTAATAATACCTTATTCCATTTCTGCCTCTCATAGCTGCTGGCACGGGTTCGACCAGTGCGTCATCATTGGTAGCTGTATGCTCACTCCCGTTATTATCCTGCAGAAGTCCAGTATGGTCATTAGGACCCTTGTCACTGCTGCCACGCCAATAGGAAGGTTTCAGGAAGAACGCAGGAGACAAGCTCTGGCCATAGGCTCCTATGGTCAAGAATCAGTTCAAATTTCAATTATACTCTAATGGCAACTTATGATCATAATTCAGTAATTCAATTCATTACCACTTGGAAATGTAAGGGTCATTAAACATGGACTTGCATAATATTTTTTTTTAAACAAAAAACTATGAAATGGCCGAGAGTTGGTCGATGAAGAGTCAGTTTAGAGTCTGCTTTATTTGTATAGAGTCCGTTTAGAGTTTGTTTAGACTCTGTTTGAAGTCAGTGAGAGAACATTTAGAGTCCGTTTAGATTTGGTTTTTAGAGTCTGTTTAGAGTCAATTTACAGTCTGTTCAGAATCCGTTTAGAGTCTGTTTATAGTTGATTAAGAGAAGGTTTAGAGTCGGTTTAGAGTCGGTTTAGAGTCCATTTAGAGTCCATTTAGAGTCCGTTTAGAGTTTGTTTAGAGTCTGTTTAGAGTCCATTTTAGAGTCCATTTAGAGCCTGTTTAGAGTCCATTTAGAGTCCATTTAGAGTCCATTTAGAGTCCATTTAGAGTCCGTTTAGAGTCTGTTTAGAGTCTGTTTAGAGTCTGTTTAGAGTCTGTTTAGAGTCTGTTTAGAGTCTGTTTAGAGTCCGTTTAGAGTCTGTTTAGAGTCCATTTACAGTCCATTTACAGTTCATTTAGATTACGTTTAGAGTCCATTTAGAGTCCGTTTAGAGTCCATTTAGAGTCCATTTAGAGTTTGTTTAGAGTCCGTTTAGAGTCTGTTTAGAGTCCATTTAGAGTCCATTTAGAGTCCGCTTAGAGTCCATTTAGAGTCAGCTTGGCGGTGTCACCAAGGCGTAACGTCTTACCAGGGACAACATTTTCCAGGTAGATTGCCAGGAGCAGGTACAGGATGATGTCCACAAAGATCATCACAAGCGGAGCGTACGGAGGAAAGTAGCCGTCTCCAAGGTTACTAAACTGGACCCCATTGCTAATTTGCTCAAACAGCACACACTATGCAAGAAAATAGGAAGATCAATGTTAAGACAGGTTAGATTAGTAGATGCCTTAAAGCCCCACTGCACTACTTATACCTACTTGCGCCCTCTATATAGCAAACAATACCTAAGCGGTGACCATTGATTCCCCATGGTCCCCTTTCACTTATGTTAATTGAGAGGTGATTTGATGAGATAACCACGCGTTAGTGACCATGCAGGGAGGTCTAATCCCTCCTTGCAAAACTAGTGCAGATAGGCTTTAAGTCACTTCGATACACTTGGGTTAAAATACCAAATTACCCATAAAATACATTCTAATAGACATTCTGTCATTACCTCTTAGGAGGATAAATAATACCTTTATCGTACTGGGTAATTTGAAGGTCCTCCTTAGAAGTTTTTTGACAGGAGTTAAATGATCCTGAAGACTTTGATACATTTATTCCATGATAAATACCATGGGGCACAGGGAGATTTTTGATATGGTATATAAAGCGTTAAACTGTTTATGGAGACCACTTTCTCAGCTTACCCTATCTATGAAGAAAGCGATAGCAGTGGGAGAGAAGAGACAGAGGATCCAGAGCAGCCAAGCAGGAACCGTCTCTGGGCCAAGGATGGCCAGAGGGATGTACGGAATCACGAAGAGCATTATGAAGAAGCTACCTGCGCCTCCCGCAGTGGTGGCCTTCTTGAACAGTGGCGAGAACATGAAAGACATCGTCACCACTGAAGGAAAGGGATAAAGATAAAGAAGTGGTTAAGCACAATATAGGCCAGTCTTCTATATTCAGACTTCGGATATTATCCCAAAGCTTGAATTGTGACTTCACAAAATGGGTGCAAATTAGCCCGTTATTTCCCAATTTTGGGGATATTTTGGAAACAAGACCAGGATTTCTCTGGATATTTTCTCGACCAAATATCTCGCTAATTCAACTGCGAGCTGATGAAGACGCAAATTAACTTGGTAATTTGAGATCAGGATAGTTAAAATAGTGGGTTAGTAAGGATCTGTAATATGCCATATGTGAACAGCCTTCAAATGGTAAACACCCCCTTTCAAAAAAAGACTGTAAAGCCTTGTTAACATATGGTCACATGGCCTCACAAAACCCCTGGGTCACAAATAATCCTTTCAACATGTAAAATAAATGAATGGCAAGGGAGGTGAAGAAAAGCAGCTTTATGTAACAGAGCCCCCTACTCACTTAAAGGGACTTGGTAATATTGTTCAGATGAGAGAAAATGGTGCTAAGGTAGTGACTTCAATGCTAGATGTACAATTAAAGATAATCTGAAAATTTGAGTGAAAAATTTATAAAACTAAATTTTAGGTGAATGTAAATCATCACACAGCAATGAATTGGCTCTATATACCATTCCAGACATTTAAGCGTTGAAAGATTTTTAAAAGCCTGTTTTATGTCTTATTTTTAAGGAGAAGTGGTTGGGAAAATTCAAAATGGTCGGGAGAATTTACTGTTAATCACTGTAGAGGGTGTTGCACAGTGACGCCTTCAAAGAAAACCATAAACATCTTTGTGGTTTGAGAATATAATAACTAGCATTTCATACAAAAATTACATTTTTTTCATCAACCTTCAACAATGTTAACGAGTCACTTTAAGGATCGTTGAGCTATGACGTAATAAACGGCCACAAACAAACCGCTCCAGGGGGGTGTTTCACAAATTTTGGACAGCCATTGGAACCTTAAAATGAAATTTATTCAAAAGCAGAAATTCAAGTATTTTAGACTTTTTATAAATTCCACATCAAGAACATAGAATCTCCCATGATAATAGAAAATATGAATGATTTGAATCAACATTTTATGTCTTTTAAAATAACTTTTACAAAATGTTTTCAAGGATGCTAATGGCTTTCCATAATTTTTAAGTCCAACTTAGAGATAAGTTCAACTTAGGATCTTTGTGAAACACCCCCCAGATTTCAAACATGTACGTGTTAATGCATGGCAACTGCATGCAACAATGGTAAAATGGGTGTTCATTTATTTACCTGAGAGGCCATAAAAAAAGAGTCCAAGGAATATGAGGAAGAAATTTCCATCGGGGAACAACGTGATGGCCTTGCTGAATCCTGCAATGATTAGACCAACGATGAACACAATGCCGATGTACACGATAATCCATGACAACCTATGAGGTGGAACAAGGAAACAAACAATTAACCCGAAAAATACAAACAATAAACATGAATCTCTCAAATTATTACATGAATGAAAAGATATATATAGCAATGTATACTGCCACGAGAGGGTCTGATTGGAAATTGGTCCCCAAGATGACATTACTATTTTTATTGGGGCCACAACCCTGAAGGAAAGATGAGCCTTGTGCTAAACAAGTTAATCCCAAAAAGTCTACTACTATTAAAACTACTTCCACGCCTATTACTACTACTTCTACTACCACTACTTCTAAAACTTCTACTTCCACATCTACTACTACTACTACTATTACTACTACTACTACGTCTTCCATGCCTACTACTACTACTACTACCATGCCTACTACTACTTCTTCTACTACTACTTCTACTACTACTACTACTTCCACACCTTCTACTACTACTACTACTCCTACTGTTGGAAAATGGTCTTCTTCACATCTATGAGGGTAATGTATTACCAAAAAGCTAAAATGTACAGTATATATTTGGTTTACTACCTACTATAGGATTCAATGTCAGTTGAGCATCACCATAATTTTCATTATCCTTATCATCATCAAAACCATCACCATCATCATCACCACTATTATAATCATAATCATTATCATTATCATCATCCTAATCATCATCACCACCATCACCACCATCAAAACATCATCATCATCATCATCATCATCATCATCATCATCATCATCATCTTTCATCATCGTCATCATCATCATCTTTCATCATCATCATCACCAACATCAGATCATCATCATCATCATCATCATCACCAACATCAGATCATCATTCACCACCATGCTACTCACCAGAAGGTGACATTGTTGAGCCCCATGATCTTCATCACCTCCTTGATCTTGCGTTCTTTCTCGATGACCAGCGTGGTCAGGAGGACGGCCGTAAAGGGCATGTAAGCCAGCACGATGTAGACCGACACCGTGATACGCAGCGAGTCCAGAGAAAAGTCAAACTGGCCCTTAGGGAACATGCGGATGGATACGTCGGGCATGGCTAAGCTGCTGTCCCCCGTCACTAACTGGAAGATGGTATATGAAATAGAAATTGAATATAAACATGAATATAAACATGGATATAAAAATGTTTATATCCTTCATGAAATGTATTGGACCTCCAATACTCTTCTTTAATTTAACCATTTACTCATTAACTCAGAGCATGTACATATATGTATATTTACATCCTAATATATCTGTAAAACTTATGTTGAAAGTTCAAAACCCTTGCATTGAAAAATAAATTTGAACATTTTTGTTCTATGAACAGAGCGTCCCAGACAAAATTTGAAACATGAAAACAATGATGATTGTGAGAAAACCATGAGATGGATATACAAACAATTTCTTGCTTTTCAAGCAGAAGTAATATGCACCACCTAGCAACATTGTTTTAAAAAAACATTGTTTGCCAAAATCCATTTGTGCCAGATTTTTGGAACACAGTGAAACATTAATATCTCATGCAGTGAAACATTAATATCTCATGCAGTTAATGCTAACATAACATTAAGGAAATGTAAGCTTTTATATTATTTATAGCCATGCATCCATGTATCATGTAAAAGCATATTACTTCTACTTTATGAAAAGCAAGAAATCGTATTTATATATAAAGCTATTAATATCTATCTATTATTTTTTTCACAATACGCTGAATACGGTATCTATGGATGCACATATATTCCTTTCTAAAACTGTTCATGGCATTTGAAATGAAAAATGTGTGTACAGTGTACATGTACATGCAGTGTAGAAAAACAATACCGGTAGCTTGAAACTATTTACATGTAAAGGTGTAGACATATTTGAAATACCTTGTTCATTAGATAACAGATATCTTGCTGATAACACATACAAATGATTGGTGATGGATAACTCTATACAATTCAGATCTTGGATGACCTTAAAGGTAAAGACCAGTTATGGTCATGCGATTGCATTGTGAAAGAAACATTGTGAAATCGATCAGAAAAGGTTGATCATCTAGCATCTAGCATCTGCAAGGTTCTGGAATCATCAAAATGATAATAAATTTGGCCCATTCTTCGTAAAGTTACAAGCACTATACACAGAAAGATGTATATGGGACTACCCTATATCTCTCACAGTCCATGAGAGAAACAAATTTACCAAATATATGAATTAGTAGGCGGTTTCACGGCAAATTTTGTATCATCATGTATTAGTCAAAACATATTCTTTCACATGATTGGTAATGAGAGCTTCCATTTCATTTTTTGAAATTGGGGCGTTTCCAATACTGGTCTTTACCTTTAAGCTACATGTATGAACTGTTTGTTACTCTCCTATGTGTACCATATTTATTCTAGTGTCAGAAAATTAGGGAAATGTATTTCGAGAACTTTTCAATTGATAGCCAGACTTTTAACACTACTACATGCACACTGTAATGTTTTGGAGGAGATTGTTGAAAGGTGATTCTGGGATGTTTAACATGCAATAAATGGACAATTTGGACCGCTATGAGTGAACAAACTTGCAGAAAAGACCACGTTGAACAGTACCAATGTGCATACGCACATACATTGTAGGACAGGTATTTTGAACTTTTTTCCTTCAGCCTACTGACTTGAATCCTTTGTCTTTCTTTTGTTACATGGTCTACAAGTAGAACTCAGCTTTTCTATCATAATTGTTTACTATTTTCCTTCACTTCATAGAGTACTGTGGGCATAGATGTACACTGCCAGAATGTTTGTTCTCTCCAGAATGGAACGAAGGCTTAAACCTTTGAATTTCTATTGTCATACAATCTGTGTGGTTTCTGTGTGCTTTTAACTCTCCAAAGCCTTTAAATAAATACTTGAAAATTCAACGAGCGGAATTCATGAGGTTGAAGAAGATATTAACCGTACAGTCACTTTGGCATAACTGAGGGAATACTGCTAGATCAATACTATTATTTTCATAACAAAGCACAGATGTCAGTCCGATAGATAGTATACAGTATATGAATAAGAGGTGTTATCAAGGATATTTTATCAAAGTAAGAAACACAGGGTATTGGGTTCAAATACAGTGCAAACAACGTTGATACACTGCAAACAATGTGCTTTGGGTGTGATTATTACTTGTTTACGTCAGAATAGAGAACGCGCAAAGTGCGCAGGTTCTCATACGCGTAATAGATAGGCAATGAAAATTACAAAATACCCGGATGTTGGCTCTACATTATTGCCCGCTAGTTTAACACACATATTGCCATTGACTTTTCTGATCGGGCAATAATACTTTTTTCGCCTGCAGTTTTGTTTGCTTATCAATTTAACTTTGATGGTAATAATTAATCCGAGTGTTGAACATAATTTATATACGTTATTGTCTTTTTTATTGGTTTTCCTGAATAAAGGAAGGAATTTTGCCCCCCCCCCCCAAAAAAAAAAAAAAAAAACTACAACAACAACAACAACAACAACAACAACAACAAACAAAAACAAAAACAAAAATAATAAAAAGGTATTTCATGGTTCCCTTCGCCTTGAGTTCACTTATTCATTCTGGCATTTTGTTACCAATGTCAATGTTAGTGGCTTTTCTTATGACCCTGTAAAGTGTAAAATGTATGTACAACTCGGGTCATCTAAAGTGTACATGTAATGGCAATCTACAATGCATTTCAGTGTGCATATGATGTAGATGTCAGAAAATTCCTAATAAAAGATCTTAAAATGAATTGCATCAAAATATCATGGTTGCAAATATAGCAGATATGAACAATCTTGATTGCTGTTCTAAATTTGGCAATTATTTGTTATTTCTTTCAATTTCAACTTAAACCTTGTACTATGTATCAATGACACATAATTGGCTGGATATTAAGTGTGCTTGATATTAAATAATTTCAAGGCAGAGGTAACAAATCAACAAAATCATTGTACACAATTTCTTTGTTTGCTTCTGCACAATGTAAGGTTTCTCTATAATACGAAATGGTGACTGTTACAATTAATTGTCTCTTGTCAAATTTCTATACAAGGACAATTGTCTGTTTGGAGCCAAAAGGCTGTTAACTCATACATTTTACTTAGAGTTAAAGATGAAGTTGAGTTCTGGTCAGGCGATTGCATTATGAAAGAAACGGTGTGGAATCGACCAGAAAGGGTTGTTTATCTAGCATATAGGATTTGTGTGTATTGCAAGGTTCTGGAATCATCAAAATGATAAGAAATTTGGCCAAGTCTTGGTAAAGTTACAAACACTGTACACAGAAACATGTGAATGGGACTACACGAACACGAGGCGTAAAAATCCTAACCCCCCCCCCCCCCCCCCCCCCCCGAGTTTTACGATGTTACATGACATATTTAGAATATAAAGGCACTTGAAGAGCCATGCTTTTCTGGGAACATGTCTTATGTGATGTTCTTCCACACTTGCATTATAACGCTCACAAATTTTAGAGTATAAAGGCACTTGAAGAGCCATGCTTTTCTGGGAACATGTCTTATGTGATGTTCTTCCACACTTGCATTATAACGCTCACAAATTATTTTTCACCTCTTCCCAGAACTCAACCTTCTCTTTAATGCCCTTCTGGCTCCAAACAGACAATTGTGAGAAGACAGTATGCAAATATACAGGCCACAACATTTTAAGTTCAACTGTATTGAACACATGTGCTGAAGCATGCAAATTCAAATTGATACATAATTGTCCATGTGTTTTTTATTTCCTCACATGCAAGTGACGCAGATAGCATTATTTGTACAGAGTAAACACTACACCTTTTTTTAAGTTCCGAGCATTCTTACCCCACTTCATTCAAGCAGCCCTAGTTTGATTAAAGCCATGTTTTTTACAGTATAGATATTATTTTGATCAATAATTACTATGACAATATTTGTTTTGATCCATTTTCCATTCAAAGCTTCATATTTTTTGGCGAATTTGGGGCTCCTAAGACCTTTAGAGGGGCTTTAACTGTATCAGGTACTGACAGTGAAAAAATACACGGGGGCTCGGGGCAAATTAGCCCCCAAAATGCTAAAAATAGCCCCCAAAAGTCATAAAAGAGCCCAAAAAATTTGCATAGAGGTCAATGCAAAACAAATTAAAGAGTGCTTTGTTCATGCAAGCAAGCTTGAAAAGTAGCCCCCGAAATTTGTAAAGTATTTTTTTCCCTGGGTACTGAAATTGTGGCATTTGATTGACTTACCGGTACAGCAAATTTGTCATAGAAATTTAGCATTTGTTATCGATAAAAAGTTTTATGAAATGGGGCCCAGGTTAGCTCCACATGTATGTACATGTACATTAGGCATGTGAACCCACAGCAAGCTATAGGCCCCAAACTGATTTATCTCTTTCAATGGTCTATTTTCATAATATAATCAAATTTAATGCGTACGTCTTTGTGAAGTGCCTAGATACAAATGATTTCAGTCACCTGTTACAAATGATTGTATCTAAATAGTAAGAATGCGAATTGCATGATGCAGTAATAAGTTGAGTATTTGTAAATTGTTGCTAGGTATGACAAACATCTTGGCTTGCCCTACCTAACAACACGAAAATGGCCTATTGGTACGACAATCTACATGTAGCACCATTTCTGTGTAATGTACATGTGCAAGTACATTAAGATAATCTGTTTAAAGACTTAATGTTTTTATGACAATTCTTCATTTATGGCTGGGTAAAGTCCATAATTCCAGATTTAATTGCAGGCCAAATGAGCTTAATAGCAATCTTAAATTGGTTAATAGCAACCGATCAAAGGTGATTGACCCATGACCTAAAACAATTAATGTTGTGTACAGCGTGCACCAGTTGTTTTTCTCTTTTACTATAATGTACAGTTATCATGATTCCTCTCACAGCCTTTCCTGTGCATAAGTGTAGCTTTTATGGTAGGCCTACAGTATAAAGTGTTTTTAGTGTTTTAAAGATAAAGACCAGTTATTGTGGAATCGATCAGAATGATCATCTAGCATATAAGTATTGGTGTGTACTGCAAGGTTCTGGAATCATCAAAATGATAAGAAATTTGGACCCAGTCTTTGTAAAGTTACATGCACTGTACACAGAAAGATGTATATGGGACTATACACACGTGCGCGACACATGCGTTTATCTCTCACATAACAATAGGTAAACTAATTTACCAAATATATCAATTAGTAGGCGGTTTTCCCGGCAATTTTTTTTTTTCATCATGTATTAGTTAAAACATATTCTTTCACATGATTGCTAATAAGAGCTTCCATTTCATTTTTTGAGAGGGGGGCGTTTCCAAAACTGGTCTTTAGCTTTAACAATACAGAGAGAACTTTAAAAAATAGTACATCCAGTACATGGCTGCCTACATTGAGATTTGAGAGCATTTTCATAACGCTAGAAAAGTCATAAGGTACACAACACCCAAGAACCATCTAACCATCCCACTATGTAACATTACATAATAATGCATCCCAGTGTTTTCCCACCTATTTATAGCCATGATCTGCATTGTGAGGTTAGTCTTTAAGTTCAGACTCTGGTTGATGAAAACTGCTATATGCCCTGATAAAAGCAATAAATGGATAGTCTAGTGCACACAATTTTTGTTTTTTAATGGCATGTCCAATAATAAAATGAATGCATGTGAAAATGTATTCAAACACATTAACCTCTGATTTAGGGAACTTGAACAACAACAAGTAGGCATAGTACATGTACATGTAGATCCTTGAATAAATGAACCTTAAGGTAAAGACCAGTTTTGGAATCGCCCCCCTCTCAAAAAGTGAAATGGAAGCTCTTATTACCAATCATGTGAAAGAATATGTTTTGACTAATACGTGATGATACAAATTTTGCCGGGGAAACCAGCTACTAATTGATATATTTGGTAAATGATATCTATCAAGACCGGAAAGATATCGTGCATGTGTCCCATCTTTCTGTGTACAGTGCTTGTAACTTTACCAAGACTGGGCCAAATTTCTTATCATTTTAATGACTCCAGAACCTTGCAGTACACACCAATACTTATACGCTAGATGATCAACCTTTTCTGATCGATTCCACAACGTTTCTTTCACAATGCAATCGCATGACCAGAACTGGTCTTTATCTTTAAAGTTTGATATGCATGACACATGCTTAAATAGAACATCTTTCTTATCATCAATGTCTTCAGCATAATCATAATCATCATCACCGTCAACCATCTCCTCCTCCTCATCATCATCCAATCTTCCAATTTCACTCACATTAACCAAATTCAGTTCTTGAATGGGTGAGAATTTTGTTCAATCATCACTACCACCGCCATCATCATCATTATAATTACATTGTATCATCATCATCATCATCTTTGCCATCATTATCCTTAGCATCAACATCATCCAGGGGAAAAAAAATTAAAAATTTGGGGGGCTACTTTCCAAGCTTGCTTGCATGAAAATAACACCTTAATATGTATTGCATTGAACTCTATGCAAATTTTTGGGGCTCTTTTATGACTTTCGGGGGCTCTTTGGGGCATTTTGGGTGCTCATACGCCCCGAGCCCCAGTGTAATTTTTTCCCTGCCATCACCATCACCATAAACAACATCATCAATGTTGTTTTACCACCATCAATGATTCAAATCATTCATTATCACTCTAAACCCTAACCATGAGATGTTCCATTCAGGCTTTAGACTTAGTAGCAGAAGAGTTAAGAGGATATAAGTTTGCAGGAAACAAGATTCTCATTTTCATTATTGCCATCAACATCATCATCATCTTCCTCCTCCTCCTCATCATCATCATTAAATTCATCCTCATCTTCATTGTTGTCATCATCATCATCATCATCACTGCATTTATCATCATTATAACCATCACATCATTCTATTCATCCTCATCATCATCGTCGTCATCATCATATCATCATCTTCCCCATCATTGCATTCATCATCATCATCATCATCATCACAACCATCCTCTGACCAAGGAAAATAATAACTCACCTTCACAATCAGATGTTCTACCATGGCTTGTATGGCGGAGAAACCAGAGTAAAGATAGGAGTTTGCCGGACACTGATAGGGATATGTCAGACCGTACTCAGGATCCGCAGAATAACAGTTTGGAGATCCTGGAAACAGACGGACAGATAATGAAATGGAAAAAGAGACAAATTGAAGTACATATACATGTATGTCATAAAAAGGAGAGAGAGAAAAAAAAAAGCTCTACTAGCATTTACTACCGTAGTAATAATAATAATCAATTATATGAATAGAAACAATCATATATTAATCATATTAAACTGCAATTACCTCTTGTACACAACATTTTTCCAAACAAACATATAGTAAATACAATACTATAAACATACAGGTGTATATGTAAATAAATCTTTTTCATTCCCAACAGCTTTGGAAGAGATCACGAGCAGCACAATGGTCTAAAATTACTTTAAAAACTTTTTATTGAAATATACAGGAATAAAATAATTCAACATACCACTACCCAAATATGGACCATCATTCAGAGTCACTGCTCCGTAGGTCAGCCTAATCTTGTAGGACAAATTGGACGGGAAGGCGTCATCAAAGACCAAAGCCATGCTTATGTTAGCTGTTCCATTGACCACATCGTTCAAGATCTCGTCCTCCGTCGCATACCCGACATAGCCCGGCGAGGCAGACACGTTCAGCAGCGACGCCAGGCCAGAAACAACCCTCTCTGCTTCTGGCGTATCGGGAGTGAAGGCAATGGGAAATTCGAGGGAGGACGGTGCGAAGCGCGGATCAAAGAGGTCATGCGATTTCAGGGAGGAAGAGGGGATAGCGGGTAGAGGATCCGTTTGAGTGGTGTAGCGCAGGGTGGCCAAATTGGCAACAAAAATGAGGGAAATGAAGATCTCCTGTTCAGAGAAAGATAAAAAATGGATCAGGGTACAATTTCTACACTCCGTTGTTCATAATTTGTTAAATATTTGGTTGATCAAGAGCAATCTGAGATACACAAAATTTGGTTTCTATTCGCTAATACTATACAGGTACCGCAATCAAAATGAGCTCACTGAATTAGTTATTTGTTAAATAAATGGAAAATTAGAAATTTAGGAATGTGTCAGGACATTTTAAGTCCTTTATGATACAAAACTTACTAAACTTTATGTAATTTACTAAAAAGTATAAAAATCATTCAATACAACAATTTTATTCTTATACTAAGATTTCTATGATACAGGTACAAAGTACTACAACCGCCAGCAAAACAATCTTTCAATTAATTATTGTGCAGTCAGCAGATCAAAAAATGCTATCAAAATATCATGTTTTTCCCAAACAGAACCACCAACATTTTTTAAAGTTTTTCAACTAATTAACTTACCTGAAACGTAAGCTGTTTAAATCGCAGCTTGAAGAGAAAATTCCGATATAGGAGCCAGTATAACTGGTTCCCAAACTTGCTCATGATGAGGGTGGAGTTCGGCGACTAGCTGTGAATATTAGTTCTTCTCTTTGTCTCTAGACCAATGGGAACTGCCGAGACAGACAGAAAGGTAGAGAAATATTGGAGAAAATAAATACATGTACAACCCACCAGCTGCATAATAAAACAATTCTGAATTACTTTCTTCTTCTTCTTGTTTGGGTTAAGTCTACCTCCTTCACTAAGTTCACAGTTGAAGATTCTTGCTCCACTTTCTTCAAAATTTAACTGTCATGATCAGGACATATGGTACAAATGTAATGAAGAAAAAAATGTTTTAAAAAGTAGCAAGATATATTACCATGGGCGTCAATCCTTACATAATACCTATTGTTCAGGGGGATGAATGAATAGATCATCCCCCCCCCCCCTGAACAATAGGTATTACGTAATGATTTACGCCCATGTATATTACCATATGCTTCAAACATTTTAGTAAAGAGTTTTAAAGTTAAAAGAATAAAACAATTATATGTCAACCTACCCAACAGATAAAGGAAGTCTGAATGACTATGTCAGACCTTTACTTGCAAAGTGTTATAAAACTTTGAGTACCATACTATAAAATGGAGAGTTTCAAATAAATTTGATATTCACCAATGCAATACTATATTGTACTGGATAATTACAATAAATCAGTTGCATTGTGAAATATGTCATACAATCTACATGTCCCTGACCTAAAACAATTCCAAATTATGGTAATAAATTATCAAATTGTCATTTTTCAGACATAGAGAGGCATATAGTTGATTCATTCACAAATGAAAGAACTTTTCCTTCAACTGGAGTTCATTGCTATAATTGGCCCAGCTCCAAAAAAAGACTAAATTCAAATTTGAGACAATGCCAGATTTACATTGTAATGTACATGTAGATCTATTCTGTTGGCTGAGAAGTCAATTCCAATGGTCTGTCAGTAACAATGAGAATTTAGGTTTGTGACGTAGTCTAACTGGCATTGTATGTCTAGCTATTATTACTATTACTATGAGTATTAGCCATTGGTAATATTATTACATGTATTTATACTAGTATAGAATAGAATAGAATTTATTGACTCTTGCGATCCCCTTCTGAGAGTACATGATCACATTAAATGTCATGATAATGGTACATATAATAAAGAATACAAACATAGCATAATAATACAAATAATACAGAATACAACAAAACAACAATACAAACATAATATAACGATAAATACTGAGGAAAGATAAAACCCGTTAAAACTGTTAAACATAAATAAAATATCAAACATTATTATCTATACATGTGAGGCTTCCAAGTGGTACAATAAATCAGCGTACCGGTATTCAATATCTTTAGCCCAGTACCCGGATGACAGATCAAAATTGTTTTTGTATTGCTCGGGTCGGAACTTCAAATTTTGATATCGATATCATACAAAAAACAAAGCCATATTTACTGAGGTAAGTCAAATTTTGTTATTTCACTATAGTCAGAATAATATATCGGTAGATAATAATAATAATATTGTATGGCTTTGTTTTCGTGCGATACAAGAATATGCGATGAGTGAGAGTTCGGATCACAAAATGCCCTTGCATATAATATTGTAAACACAACACCCACTAGTTGGCCGGTGGGGCCAGCGCCAGCAGCCCGCAAGCCGCCACCGCGACGGGCAAGCGTTCCTGTTGACATGATACTGGTACCTCGTAGTCGTAGTAATACTTGAAATGCAAAGCACGATGGAAGCCGGTAAAAAATCAGATTATTTGATCAAAAACAGGAAAGGCAGACTATTTCAACACAAATATACGCTCACAAACATATCGCAGAATATATTTATTCTGTTCTCCTTCCACACCTACCTGTTCAATCGGTTCAGATTCGATAATAAAGTTCCTTCCAAAAACGTGTCAAGTTTATATCCCGATCACCCACTTCCAAGTGTACAGTGCAGTGCATGTACTCTACGTCTGCTATTATGATTACCGTATATCTATAATTAGCTTGCCTAGCTAGCCTACCTATTCATATTACGTAATCACGTTCCTCGCGGCTGAGGCGTATCTAGGGAATCGTGTGGTCACGAACGGTTCTTTATCCATCTTTCGTGCCCATCTTTCCACGAGTGGAATGGAAAATATTGATCACAACATAACAGGAATTTTCCATTTAGTGAGGAAGCGTTGCTCTTTCTGAAAAGCATAGTAGTAGAGTAGTCGCTCTATACATATACACAGAGCGAATTTAGATTTTTTTTTTTCCACATATAATATTAACAATGACAGACAATAATAAACGTAATGATATAACATTAGCATTGAAAATATCTTTATTGTTTTTTAGTCTTGTATTTGCAAAATGTTATGACTACAGCCTAGCTTAGGCTACAGGAAATAAAAAGACGAACCTACTTGAAAGCAATGCTTGTAATGTGTAGGTTAATTGACAATAATATAATTATAATTAAACTTTCATATAATTATACATTCATAACTAAATTTTGAAACTAAATTACGGAATAAAAAACATGACAGACGACAACAAAATTTTAAAAAGGAGATAAAAACAAATAAGAAACAGTAGCAGGATGACAAGATGATGATGATACATAAATAAAATAAGAATGAGTGAGTGTCAAACAGAAAAGGGGAAAACAGCAGAGAGAGAAGAAGAAGACAGAGAGAGAAAGGAGGTAGAGGGTGGAAAGAGAAATGGGTAAAAAGAGAGAGGGGGAAGGAGGGAGGGGAACAGAGAGAGAGAGGGAGAGAAAGAGATAGAGAGAGGAAGAAAGAGACAGAGAGGGAGAGAGAAAGAAAGGGTTGTCATAGAGGAATCATCTTTAATTAGTATTATATGGAAACAAATCATATACGAGTCACAATTTCGATGTGATAAAAATCATGATGGCCAGTTTGGCCAAATACGGAAAAGAAAACAAAACGGAGAACTACTTATTCTGAAACGTCCGCAACAAAAAGTGCTTGAGGGCATTTTTGAAACCACTTTTTCTTTTAATGTGCCGGGAAGGGCATTCCCATATTTTGGGCCAGTGAAAGAAAAGATTCTGTTAGAAAATACGGTTCTTGCTTTTGGTAGGTGATAGTAGGCTAAATCTACAAATTTTAACACCAATTGATTATGTACGTGCACCAGAGGCGGCCCTCCGGCTAGGGGGGTGGGGTGGGGGCAGGGGGGAGGTACCCCAAAATTTCCCCTTTTTACTTAGGAAAAGTGCCCCTTCATATAGAGGAAAAGTGCCCCTGTTACTTTGTTAAAGTGTCCCTTCCCCTTTTCACGTCTGATAAATGCCCCTTTTATTTTGAAACGTGCCCCTTTTCCTCGGACAAATTTCCATTTTCCTTTGCAATAAGTGTCCATTTTCCATTCTCATAAGTTCCCTTTTTAATCTCTAGTAAGTGCCCATTTTCACTTTTAAAAAGTGTCCCTTTTTCTTTGTAAGAAGTACTGCCCCTTCCCCTGTTAATAACTACCCCATTTTTAACTCTCATATTAAAGCGCACCTTATATTCTAACATGTGCCCCTTTTCGTAATGATAAGTGCCCCCAATAAAAAAAAAGCCCCTTCCCCTTCTCATGAATGTCATTTTTATCTTTGGTAAATGATCCTTCTCGGGTTAGAAAAGTTGCCCATTTTAAATTCAGATAAGAGCCCCCTCACCTCCGATTATTGCCCCTATTCAAATCTGAGAGATACTAGTACTCGTTTTACTTTGACAAGTTCCCCTTCCCCTCCTGATAAGTGCTCTTTCCATCTTTGATGAATGTCCATTTTCCGCACCCTTCATTCTGACACGAGCCCTTTTTGTTTTCTAATAAAGGCTCTTTTCCTTCTTAAAAGTGAGAATGTGCTTATAACCCATCAGGACTCGATTCATTCCTTTGAAGATGTATTTTTTTCGCAATGCAACCTCACAAATCTTAAAAATTGTCCTCGCTTGGTTCACTCGCTCGCAAATGAATTTTCAGTCCATCGAACCCAACTGCAAAGTATGAAGCTTCAGTAATTTATCTTGTACGGTGAATAAAGAGAAACAAATATTGAAATCATCCCTGATAATGTAATGATGAATCAGAGTGTAGGGATATTTACCAATGTCTAAAAAAAAAATTCGCTTTGAGATTTCCCTTTGTAGGTGCCCTTTTTTGTTGGTGTCCCCCACTTTGGAAGTCGCTCCGCCGCCCCTGACGTGTACCCTCATATAATATATTACCATTATTATGTACTTCGATTATTCTCGTATGTCATTTTCTTTTGATTAATATGTATGTTTCTTTTTCTCCATAATTATTATGTGGAAGCAGGTAACGTTGTATTATTTTTGTTTTGTAATTTGGATATTTTTATATATTTTTTTGTTGCTTGAAGTTTGATAGAAATCTATCTCTTTACTATGCCCCATCCTCTTTAGTAACCATGGATTCACCCCGCCCTGGCCGAAAAAGCATAGCCCTATTTTTAGTTCAGAGATTGCAGGAAAAGGGCACGCAGTTATACGAAACCGTGGTATTATGATATTATGTTATGGAGATATTAAGTTTCGTCATTATGTACATATATCATGTAAAAAACATTTTGACATGAAGAAATTATTATTTGTATATGTTGTATTATACCTTACATTAATATGTTCTTTGTTATTCAGTTATATTATATTTGGAAAAATGCTGAAATAAAATAAAATAAAATCATATATCAGGCAGAAAAAGGAAAGGGAAAACTGTTTCACCTCAGTTTGGTCAACTTCTCCATCGCAGGAGAGGCCACAATCAACCAAATATGCTGCTTTTAAATGGCTAAAATTAGTGTTAGTATATCTTCCTGAACAACCATCGTTTCGGAGCAACGCGACGTGACCTCGCATTAAATACTTGAGCATACATGAATAACATACCAAGCAATAAAGGCCCACACCTTAGGATTGAAATGAAAATGAACATCGCTGACGTAACAATGACGTAATATTATGTAGAAGGGAAAAAACATTTTTCCTACAAATATTGTAAACGCAGGTTAATATTCATTCACTTCGATCCATTTTAATGAATAGCATTTGAAAAATTAAGAGATAGCATGAGAGAATCGACATCCCTAAAAAAAGATAATTCAACAATAATGTTATTGTTCTCAGACACGTGCAATTTAGTTGCACCCCAATCATATCATCAGTGAAATTTCTTTTTTCTCAATAAAAAAGACTTTGTACCTGTTCTGTAATTATTGTCTGCATAAACTCCTTAATATAATGTTGTACGTGCTTACTTCCCTCTTGATCTCACGAATTAGTTACCATTAGCAAAAAAAAATAATCAGATCGCAATAAAGAAGACAGGATTCTATTCTTGATTACAGTGAAATCGGTAAACATTATAAGAGTAGTTGAGAGGGTGTGATATTAATGCACCGCTCAGTCTATAACACTATTTAAAATAAATGAAGGATGACAAAATACCAGTTTGCGATGGTGGTCAAGATATTCCACCGGAATTTTGAAGATGCCCATTCCCTAAAAAGTGCACACCGACTTTGAAAATCGCAACCTCCCCCCCCCCCCCCCTCTCTCTCTCTCCCCCCTCTCCCCCCCCCCCCCCGGACACTCTGGCTCGAAATCACAAAGTTACAATGTGTCTATTTTTAGCGATGTCGTTGCTCTAATGCTATATCTTTGCAAATGCTATTCAAAGGAAAGGAAGTCGATAAAAATGAACATTCCTTTGCAATATTGAAATAATGAAACTCATGTAAAATAATTATGTTAGTTCCGCTGGTTTGTCATCGAGAAGAAAGGGTTGTATTGAAATATAATTATTTCTCTCTCTCTCTCTCTCTCTCTCTCTCCATTCTCTCTCTCTCTCTCTCTCTCTCTCTCTGTCTGTCTTCATATCCTATGCCTTACCCCCTCTCGCTCGCTCTGATATACTTGATCGTATATATATATATTTTTCTCTCTCTCTATTTCTCCT
This sequence comes from Strongylocentrotus purpuratus, assembly GCF_000002235.5. NCBI lineage: Eukaryota > Metazoa > Echinodermata > Echinoidea > Camarodonta > Strongylocentrotidae > Strongylocentrotus > Strongylocentrotus purpuratus. The sequence goes on along the minus strand of NW_022145570.1, from coordinate 769,281 downwards.
CTCCTTCTCTTTCATGTTCTCTGCCTGACTTGCTTTGTCCCCCCCCCCTTTTTTTTTTTAAAGCTCACTCTCTCTCACTCCCTCTCTCGCCATAAAAAAGTTACATAATTATCGCAATATTGCTTTCATGCTTGCGGTTCTACCTGTGATAATTATAAATATAAACTAAATATAAAAAGCATACTAGAATCTGCCATGATAAGACGTGATGCCTGTATAAAAAAATTAAAAATTAAAACAAAATTATCTTTTAAACACCGTCCGTACTGGGAGCAAGAAGGGCGCGAACAATATGAGTCAAAATCGCCTTATTCAGCTCTCAGCAGCAGAAATAACCTATCGTACTTAATATTATTATCTTATATAATTATACCTCAAAATCTATTTAATATCATAGTATATCAAGGTTTTGGTTGACCTGCGTGTAATTAACCATTGTATTTTGTTTTATATGCACATACAATTGTTTTGTTGTGTTCCTTTGTTATTTTGAATAACGTGATAAAATAAAATACAGTATCTCCAACTACTTTATCAAACTCTTGAGTGTACTTATAAATAACATCACTTTAGCAATATGTTAATGATATAGAAAGACATTTATTATAGACAAAATAAACATTTTGTTTTATAGCAAAAGAAAATTTGACATCAATTAGAAACACGAATTTTCCCACAACAATATACCAAATTAATAACGAAATGCAGAAAAAGTAATTTTAATACAGTACACAATATTAATACTAATGAATATGTAAGCCGAGCGTAGAATCCAGACAGTTGTCAACGTTAATTCAAAATAGCATAGCCCTATTTTTAGTTAAGAAATTGCAGGAAAGGGGCACGCAGTTATACGTAACCGTGGTATTACGGGCACATCAGGCAGAAAAAAGAAAGGGAAAATTATTGAACCTCAGTTTGGTAAACTTCTCCATCGCAGGCGAGGCCACAACCAACCAAATATGTTGCTTTAAAATGGCTAAGGGTAAGAAAATCTTCCTGAACAACAATCTTTTCGGAGCAACGTGACCTCGCATTGAGAGAAATAGTTGTTTTATTACGCTCAAGGGAAGGTTAGAATTGTGCTATTCCCCGAGGCTTGCCGAGGGAATAGCCCAATTGTAACCTTCCCGAGAGCGTATGAAAACAACTATTTCTCGAATATTAAAGCAGTCATTAATACTTTTATATGCCGAAAAAAAATAGACTAAAAAATAAAAAATAAAAAATACTTTTTTTTTTGGTCCAAGATGAGATTCGAACTCTTGCGTACAAAAGGTGATGTATCTAAAGTCAGCGCCTCAGACCTCTCGGCCATCGCGCGTTATTAACATGTTTGGCAGTTTTGTACTATATATACATTAAAATGGATTGAAACAGGCTTTGCGTGTGATGAATGCTTCGCAAAAGCTCCATATACGGACTCTTCTTTTACTTTTGCAATGCATATTGGCACGAACTTAGATCAAGATCTATCGGCAGATGTTGTTTTTTTTGTTTTTGGAAGTTTATTTTCGTCTTCATGTCAACAATGCAAGATAAAATTGTCGGTAAGATCGATCGAGATTCAATTGTATTGAAATTGCCGACCAATTTTTCGCACACGTATGGTACCCTCCATCGCTCAAACCATTTTTTAACATGTAAACCTATGGGGTAACCATGGAGACTGACCTATTTTTTTAATAACCATGGTTATTAAAAATATTGAAATGTTTTAAGCATGGTTACCGGGAATTTTACAGGAACAGTTGAAGTTTATGAATGCAATTCGACCAATCAGATGGCTGGATTTCTTAAGTGAGGTATATAATTGAGCATAATGAATAACATACCAAGCAATAAAGGCCCACACCTTAGGATCGAAATGAAAATGAACATCGATGACGTAACAATGACGATAATAATTATGTAAAAGGAATAAGCCATTTTTCCTACAAATATTTCAAACGCAGGTTAATATTCATTCACTTCGATCCATTTTAATGAATAGCATTTTGAAAAATTAAGAGATGGCATTAGAAAAACGACATACCTAAAAATAGATAATTCAACAATAATGTTATTGTTCTCACGTACACTTCAGTTGCACCCCAGTCATATCATCAGTGATTTTTTTTTTTTAACAAAAAAGACTTTGTACCTGTTCTGTAATTGTCTGCATTGTACTCTTTAATGTTGTATTTGCTCACTTACCTCTCGACCTCGCGAATTAGTTACCATGAGCAACAAAAAAAAAATCAGATCACAAGATGCCTAAGAAAGAAGACATGATTCTATTCACGGTGACTGTAAAATCGGTAAACATTCTAAGAGTAATTGAGAAGGTGTGATAATGCACCGATCAGTCTATAACAGTATTTAAATGAAGGACGAAAAAATACCAGTTTGTGATCGTGGTTAAGATATTCCACCGGAATTTTGAAGATGCCCATTCCCTAAAAAGTGCACACCGACTTTGAAAATCGCATCCCTCTCCCCCCCCCCCCCCCGGACACTCTGGCCCGAATTCACAAAGGAGGTTTGTAGACAACCTAGGTAACTTTATGTGAGGCATATGACGCGTTTTGACAAACCTTGGTCTGAAACGCATCGAAGCGCGTCCTAATTATGACGCACATAAACCTAGGTTTGTCGACAAACCTCCTTTGTGAATTCGGGCCTCTATTGTAATCTTTTGAAGCGATGGATCAATTTTGTTCGCAATTTGTTAATGCGTATGCACGTGATAACATTATTGTTTAATTACAATGTATCTATTTTTAGCGATGTCGTTGCTCTAATGTTATATCTTTGCAAATGCTATTCAATGGAAAGGAAGTCGATAAAAATGAACATTCCTTTGCATAATTGAAATAATGAAAGACATATAAAATATGTTAGTTCCGCTGTTTGTCATCGAGAAGAAAACGGAAGTATTGAAATATAATAAATTCAAGATATCTAACTCGGAATATATTTTTTTCTGTCTGTCTGTCTGTCTCTCTCTCTCTCTATCTTTCCATTTTTCTCTCTCTGTCTTCATTTTTTCTTCCTACCGTTTTATCTCCTATGCCTTACCCCCTCTCGCTCGCTCTAATATATACTTGTACGTTCTCTCTCTCTCTCTCTCTCTTTCTCTCTCCCTCTCTATTTCTTCTCTCCCTCTCTTTCATGTTCTCTACCTGACTTGCTTTGTCCCCCCCCCTTTTTTTTTAAAGCTCACTCTCTTACTCTAGCTCGACATAAAAAAAAGTTACATAATTATCGCAATATTGCTTTCATGCTTGCTGTTCTTCCTGTGATAATTATAAATGTAAACTAAATATAAAAAGCACACTAGAATCTGCCATGATAAGACGTGATGCCTGTAAAAAAAGATTTTTTTTTTAAATAATAATAATTAGAAACCGTCTGTACTGGGAGCAAGAAGGGCGCGAAAATATGAATAAAATCGCCTTATTCGGCTCTCGGCAGTACAAATAACCTATCGTTTTTAATATTATTATTTCATATAATTAAAGCTTGAACACTTATATATCAATTATATTTAATATCATAGTATATTATAGGTTTTGGTTGACCTGCGTGTAATTAACCATTGTATATTGTTCTGTATGCACACTGTACAATTGTTTTGTTTTGTTCCTTTGTTTCATTTCTATTTTGAATAACGTGATGAAAATTAATAAAATACAGTTTCTCCATCTACTTTATCAAACTCTTGTGTGTACTTATATGTTAACGATATAGAAACACATTTCTTATAGACTTAATAAACGTTTTGTTATATAGCAAAAGGAAATTTGACATCAATTAGAAACACGAATTTTCCCACAACAAAATACCTAATTAATAACGAAGTGCAGAAAAAAGTGTACTTTGACACAGTACACAATTTATTAATACTAATAAATATGTTTGTGTGTTTGTTTTATTTCCACCTTTTCACATCAATACAAAGAAACATCATACAAATAAATATAATGAGTAACATGTAAGTTTGACAAAATATGTTTCTAGTTAAAATACAAGCAAAAACAAATATATTGATTGGCGCCAAACCATCATGAAAACATAATCTGCATATAAATAAAAAATAAGGGGGAGAATGGATATCTTGTGTATGTTTAGCAAGTTTCTTACAAAGGAAAGAGCCGAACGTAGAATCCAGGCAGTACACTATGGACAGGAAATTTAAAAATATATATATATATTAAAACAAATTTTTTTTTTTTTTAATAAATTTAAAAAAAATTTAAAAAAATCAAATTTGATGAATATTGATGGAAATCAAACCCACATATTTACTAAAACATTTAATGACTACTTTGTACAAGGAGGCAGCACCTAGGCCAGTCAAATACGAAGAGACAATGTATCATAATTCTAATTGATTTTACAACATTCTGAACCCAACTCCCGCCCCGCAATAGATACTTTTGGGTTTTGTCTTTATATATATATATATATATATATATATATTTTTACATCTTTATTTTTTTTAAATGTATTTATTATGTAATTTTGTCTTTATATCCCACAGATCCGACAGAAATATCAATAAACACACACACGTCTTTATAGGCCACGCTAGTATCAACAAAACTATACTTTAAAAATACATAATACCAGTCCTTATACTTCATATTTTTCAGTGTCATTATCTATGAAAGTTGTATTACTATACCCCACATATTTATTCATGAACCCTGCAGAAGTGGCAGTACCAGAAAAAGGAGGGCGAAGAAGAAATTAAAACTACGATTAATGTATTTCCGCTCTTACTTCATAAATTTCTTCAAAGATTATGTACAAAAACGCCATTTTAGTTTTCTCGATGACTTAATTGACTATGATCGCCTTTACTCCACCCCTTCAGCTCTCCTCTCAGATGTTATGATCTGTGGCACTCGTCCTTTTCTCCCCGTTACATTCCTCCAGGCATGGTTATCAATGAACAATAAATATATGACTCAAGTATATAAAACAAATATAATATACTGCCTGTATTTAAGTCGCTGGATTAAATCAATAGCCACCCCTTTCGTCGCTGGTGCACTGATGGGGGGGGGGGCTTGGGGAGCAGGTGCCCCCCAAACAAAATTAAAAAAATAAAAATAAAATCAAACGTGGCTTATTTCGAACAAATGTTGCTGAAATGACATGACTTCCCGGATTTTTTTCCTCACTTTTGCCCCCCCCTCCCCCCCCCCCCCCAAGAGTGGTTGCTCATTACCCCACGGCCTGTCGTTATAACTCCCATGATATGGAGAATGGCCCCAACGACCCTCTAGTTCTTCAGAGTACAAATGTACCAACCTGCAGTAGGCCTACGCCTTGAGTGATTTGACAGACAACGAAAGCCAAATTAGAGCCCCAATCATTGTACCAGAGCCCATCGTCGAGAGACAGGATGACGTAGAGATTATCCCAACCTGCAGTAGAGTATATGAAATTCATATACAGGAAAGTGTGAATACATTAATTCGAGCCGAATAATGATGATGATAATAATATATATAATAATGATGATGATAATAATATATATAATAATGACGATGATGATAATAAATGGATTATTTTGCACCTCTTCTAGGATACGAGGCGTTGTCGATTATTCTAAGTAATAGATGTTTTTTTGAAGAAGTATAATGTGACTGCAAACAGATTTTGCTTGCAATTCGTACGTGTGATTCAAGTGACTGCTAGCAAGTAATTATTAAAACATCGACTGTTTTTCTGGTGACCAATTGCTTCCCCTGACTAGCAATAGTTTAGATTTTTATTTAGTCATTAAATGTGGCTGTTGGACGCGAGGTGCATCGTTTGCCCGACGTAGAACTGCGTCTTTGTTAATGGCACCATGATTGGGTATTCATCGCACAAAAAATGAATGCAATATGTGTAAACAATGCTTGTACTAATTATTGACGAATACGCGGACCCATATCTTTCGAAGGCTCGATTAACGCAGATGATAAAGCGTTTGAAATGCAGGCGCGGATCCAGAGGGGGGGGGGGGGGAGCGGGCCTCCCCCCCCCCCCCCGGAAAAAAAAAGAGAGAAGAAAGCAAAAGAAGGGAAAGGGAAAGAGGAGAGAAAGGGAAAGAAAGAAGAGGAAGAAGAAGAAAAGAAAAGGGGCAGAAGGAGATGGGGGAGGCGAAAGGGCCTTGCCTCCCATGCTGTTGCCCCCCCCCCCCCCAATTAAAATAATAAGAGAGAAAAATGAAAAGAGGAGATACTGGCGAACTGAGGGGGGAGGCTTGGGGGAAATCAAATTCGAATGTGGTTTATTTCTAATTCAATAACGGTGGATTACAAATAATGCTGAAATGACATAATTTCCGAGATTTTTCCTCACTTGTTAGTAAATTATACCTTTTTATGTGTTTGTTGGAAAATGACGAATTCCTAAATTTACAGCCAGGCAAGAAATATGATTCTTGGGATGCCTACATGTCAGGGCCCGCGGAACGGCGGGGATCGGGAGCCTCGAGCTCGAATGAAGAAAAAGGAGCAGACAACTAACATCTTTGTAATTCAGACAAGGATTAAGAGTAGAGATCGGTACAACGCATCGTCTTCTTTATCTAATAATTTAATGAAACGTCAAAGCTTCCGCGCTTCGCGCAGGAGTGGGGATACTGAATTCAGACAAGGATTAAGAGTCGAGAACGGTACAGCGAATCGTCTTCTTTCTCTCATAATCTTATGAAACGTCACTTTGCGCGGTAGAACAGTGAATTCAGACGAGGATTCAGAGTCGAGAACGGTAATACGATTCGTCTTGTTTCTCTGATGATTTAATGAAACGTAAAAGCTTCCGCGCTTCGCGCGGGAGGAGGGGGGGGGGGGTAAACTGAATTCAGACGAGGATTAAGAGTCGAGAATGGTACAACGAATCGGCTTTTTTCTCTAATGATTTAACGAAGCGTAAAAGCTTCGCGCGGGAGGGGGGGGGGGACTGAATTCAGACGAGGATTAAGAATGGTACAACGAATCGTCTTGTTTCTCTAATGATTTAATGAAGCGTAAAAGAGGGGAGGGGGAACCTGAATTCAAACGAGGATTAAGAGTCGACAACTGTACAACGAATCGTCTTGTTTCTTTAATGTTTTAAGGAAGCGTAAAAGCTTTGGGAAAACTGAATTCAGACGAAGATTAAGAGTCGAGAACTGTACAACGATTTGTCTTCTTTCTCTAATGATTTAATAAATCGTAAAAGCTTCCGCGCTTCGCGCGAGGGGGGGGGGGAGGGAACTGAATTCAGACGAGGATTAAGAGTCGAGAACTGTACAACGAATCGTCTTGTTTCTCTAATGATTTAATGAAGCGTAAAAGCTTTCGCGCTTCGCGCGGGAGGGGGCGGGGAGAAACTAAATTCAGACGAGGATCATTTTCGAAAACGGTACAACGAATCGTCTTCTTTATCCAATGATTTAATGAAATTTAAAAGGAAGCGCGGGGGGGGTGGGAACCTGAATTCAGACGAGGATTAAAAGTCGAGAACTGTACAACGAATCGTATCCTTTCTCTAATGATTTAATTAATCGTAAAAGAAGCTATCGCGCTTCGCGCGGGAGGGGAAAAACTGAATTCAGACGGGGATTATTTTCGAGAACGTCAAAGCTTTCGCGTTTTGCGGAGGAGGGAGGGGAAACTCGCCCCTCCCTACATCCACTCCCCCCCCCCCCCGCATTACGTCACTACTGGTCACCATTACGTACCAATATTTGGCTCGCATAAATTCAATTTTGCCCCGCCCCTAAGAAATCCTGGATCCGCGCCTGGAGATGAAACCTCGTGTGCAATGCGTTAAGTATGCCCAGTCTGTCACACACAAGTCTTCATTTTGACGACGTCAAATACCTGTGATTTCAGACACTCCGGAGTCATTTTCGTGTGGTAACGATGTACGTGTACCACTTGAAATACAACATTACCGAACGAGTGTCTTGTACAGTACCACACGTGTCCCTGTGGTATCAAATATTCCTGTGACATACCAAAGAAAATACCACAGGACATTTTTGGGAAGGGCTTACGCTATTCTATCTAGTGAACGAAATAAGTGCATGCGCCAGTAAGTACTGTTATTCCACGCATTGTTCGCACTGTTCTTCTTTCTTTTTCTTTTTTACACTTATGCCAATCCGTTACTACATGCGCTAAGCAATGGAGCATGTGATTTGAATTAGGGCATATTATTTCGCTAATTATAAGCGATGTTTGCATTGTCCATTATGCGTTCTCTTTCTGAACGATATCACTCTATACAAGCACTTCAAAGCGCCGCGGCGCGGCGCCTCTTAATTCTGCTACGGATATGCATTGTAATGTATGGGTTCAAGCTCACACTGCGCGTCAAAGACCGCGTCAATCGCTGACGCAGTCCTCCGTCAGCCAAATAGGGACTTTTAGATTTGCGCGTCGACATAGTGGACTGCTACATGTGACGTCCTTTTAAGGCACTGACAGTGCCTTAAGGACGCCACGGTGCCTTAAAAGGACGTCACACGTAGCAGTCCACTGTGTCGTCGCGCAAATCTAACAGTCCCTAATGTCGCCTCGTGCACAACGCCTTGGGGTAATAAACATGCTCATGTTTCCTACTTACCACTGTAATAATCATAATACGGAAGAGAATCATAATCCAGATTGCAGTCGAAACGCCCATTTAGATCACAATCCACCCAAACGCCATCACTGCCGACGATATCCACGGTGTCCTGAACTCCGGCAAGATGGCTCATGAGGAATTGGTTCTCTTCAAGACTGTTGATAGTCAGAAGTGTTGCAGAGTCGTCGGCGAGGCCGGCGGACACGACGTCGGTGCAGAAGTCCTCGGCATCGGCGTAGTTCATGTAGGAGGTCAGGTGAGCCGGTGGAAAGAAGTAGCACTTGTCCCCGAACGAGACAAAACCGGAAGGGCACGTCCCTATGATGATACATGGAGATACATTAAAACCATGGGCAATAATGTGAGTCAAAGCGTTGACAAAGAAAACGAGGTTCGGGAAAATCTGATTTTTGATTTTTAATAATAATGATTCTCACTCTTAGAATAATATGTTTAAAAAACTACTAAACAGAACTAACGTGAGTGGGAAAAAATATGCAGACAGTATATATACAGACTCTGATTTGACACTTAACCCCAAGTTCATGAAGTCTTGAGCCTAGTATAGCTCCGTTAGTGTGGTACAGGTAAATGTTTTTTGTTGGTACCCCCAATGTCACCAGTGACCCCCCCCCCCCCCCCCCCCATGTATGCACCTACGTACGCTACGCCACTGATAGTTCCAGTAGACCAATCAAAAATAGATCATTATACCTGTTGATGTGGTCGACCCCTCAGTGGTTTGTTCTGCAGTAGTACTGGCCTCATCAGTCGTGGTCTTCGCCGTTGACGCTATACCGTGAATGGCAAATGAAAAGACAAGATGAAACGGGATGTTGGTCAACAACACAATGCAAATCGATTATTAGTAACGAGAAACAACGCTTCACTTATTCATGGAACTAAGGAACTACTGAAAAAACATAGAAAAGAAATGGCTCACATAGACTTTTCGCGTATAATGGCAATGAATATGGCACTTGAAAATAGAGGAACGTAATGCTCTAGGCCCACCTTGTGTACCGAACTGTCCTGTAGTAGTGGTGGGTGCATTGGAACTACCGGTCGTGACCTCGTTCGTTTTAGTTGGTGTACTGGATCTTCCAGAAGAAGTTGTAGAGTCAGGCAAATCTGTGGTAGTTCTCTCTGGTGTAGATGTCCTAGTAGTGTCATAGACTGAAGTGCTTTGAGGTGACCCGCTGGCATCAGTGGTCACATCGATCGGTTCAGTTGTTGTACTGTATCTTCCAGAAGAAGTTGTAGATTCAGGCAAATCTGTGGTAGTTCTCTCTGGTGTAGATGTCCTAGTAGTGTCATAGACTGAAGTGCTTTGAGGTGACCCGCTGGCATCAGTGGTCACATACGCTGCTTCCGTTGCAGACATTCTTCTAGTGGTATGGGTTGAAGTGCTTGGAGACTGTTCGTCGGTATCAGTTGTCACTACGGTATCGTGTGGTGTCGTAGTGGCAGGGGTGCTCTGAGATGGCCAATTGCCACCAACTACCACACCGGGCTCTGAAGGGGTACGCGATCGATCCAATGTGATGAGAGTTTCAGCAATGGTAGACAGTTCTGATGATGTTGTAGGGTAGGATGTGATGGCGCTATTCCTCAAAGAAGTGGCCCCAGTCGTTGTTCCTAAATTGTTTTCGTTCTTTACCGTGGTGCCGGACGGAACTGACCCTAGTGTAAATGGGAGAGGAAGGGTGGTTACAAGATCTAAAACTGTCCCCGAAAGAGTCGTCCTTGATCGAGGACAGATCTGTGTAAAGGGTTGTCGATGTAACTTCAGTTACACCCATTCCCTAGAAGTTAACAATAACAGAGAAAACAACACACAGAAGCAAAGGAAATATGCTCAGGAAATGTAAATCTTCTATCTGCATGACATAATTTTATGCATATTAGTAAAGTATTACGTTTCGAGAGGTGATCCGACATCTAGCTGAGATATTTGCTCGGGCTTTACTTTGTCAAAGGTATAGGGTTAGGCGTATGGTGGCAACTGGGTTTTAGATTAGGTCAGGTCTCACCTCCCTGAATAGGTTTAGCGTAAAGGTTGGATATAAATTTGGGTCCAGGGTTGAAGTTAAGAATTCGGTTAGTGTAGGAAATTAACACATAGCAATTGTCACAGGAACACGTTCGCAAAACCGTTTTGAAAACTTTTCCATTTCATTTCATCTTTATTGATACAGACGTTTTTCATACAATGCTTGAACCGGGACTAATGCCGAGCCTATAACCTTCTGTGCAATTTTCCAGGTGCGATCAAATCTTCCCTTTAGTTCCTTTGACAGACGTGCAAATGATATTGAATGCTAACACACTCGGAATCATTGATTGGTAGAAAAGTATCAGGATTATTTTATCAACATGGAACTTCTTGAGTTTCTCGAGGAAGAACATTCTCTGGCTCGTTTTCTTTTGAATGACTCGACAATTATGTTTCCAGTACAATTTGTCACCTATTACGGTCCTCAAATATCTGTACTCATGTACTTTCTCAGTTAAATCACTATGGATATGCAGAGGAAATGTTATTTTACTGTCGCTACATGATTGTTAACCAATTAGCTAGTACGATGAAGAGTACGTGAACCTTGCGATTACCTGGATATGTGCAGACAAAATTCCATGTTCCAAAAGACTTCAGTAAAGCCAGGGGCGTCTGGGGGCTGTTACGTAATGGCACCGGGACCAACTGAATCTCCTGACCCGATCCGGGTAGTCTAATGCTGCCGCAAAGACTCTCTAGTGAAGGTTCAGTCTGACATGCTGTGTCAAGTACAGCAGAAGCAGAAGTGGCTTGGGAAACTTGAAGTCAAAATATGGAAATAAATGTTGTTTTACCTGTCTATTTTATTCCAAGCAGATGAAACGACTCATTACATCATCATCACCATCACTGTCGTCGTTATTATCATCATCATCATCATCATTATTATCCTAAGTAGTATTGTAACAGTAGAAGTAGTAGTAATAGTAATAATAGTAGAAGTAGTAGTAGTAGTAGTAGTAGTAGTGTAGTAGTGTAGTAGTAGTAGTAGTAGGTGTGGAAGTAGTAGTAGTAGTAGTATACAGTAGGCATGGGAGTAGTATTAGTAGTGGTAAGTAGTTAATAGTATCACTTTTATACTACCAGTCATAGTAGTAGCAGTCGTTGTAGCAATGGTTGTTTATCAAATAGAACATTATTCTATACCGTTAGAAGTTGACCATATTACTAATAACAATTCTGGAAATGATGAATATTCGAAGTGGTTTCATACAATAATGATTTAGTTATAATTTACCATAACATCGTTACCAAATTATATTGCTAATTTTCTCTTTATCATATTTTCTTTCTTTATCAAATCGAATTTAGAATATTCATAGCGAATGCACATAGATTTTCTCAGCAGTGGCTGTTTCAAAATATCTTAGAGTTATTAGGAAATGCTTACCTATGCTTATTAAAACGAGCGTCCATATCTTCTGACAAACATTTTCCTGCATGAAAGAAAAATGATAGCATGTTAACTGTTCTTTTCAGTAGCTTGAAGTAGTAATTATGGTAAAGTGCAGGACAAACAAAAATGACATAGCAAAGTGTGCAAATTAACCGTTTAAAACCATAATTGTAAACTAGCTACATGTGATAAGTTCAATTAAAGGGAAATCCTACTAAAGTATCAGTTAAATCTGACTAAATATGTGATGTTGTGCCGGACTACTTTCCCACCTGTTTTTTGTGTAAATTCATTGCTCAGGAGGGTCTATTGTTATAGAGGACCTATAATATATAATATGCTTTCTCAGGCGCGGATCCAGGATTTTCCAATAGGGGGGGCCGGAAATTCCCAAATTGCGCAGACCGTTTTTTCAAGGTCATATTAGAAGCACCATACCGGTACAATTTTTGACATTTTCATCGGGGAGGGGGGGGGGGGCTATAGCCTCTTGCCCGAAAAAGTAATTTTCTGGTTTCACAATTCGGCTAGTGAGCGAGCAACAATTTGACCATAATATTGTGAAAGTGTTATTCATCACCAAAATAAACGACAAAAGATATTTAAAAAAAAAACACATATTCGGGCAGCTCGCTGCCACTCCCCCCCCCCCCCCCCCCATTACGCGCGAAGCGCGGAAGCTTTGACCTTTCATTAATTATTAGAGAAAGAAGACGATTTGTTTTACCGTTCTCGACTGGTATATTCCTTGTCTGAATTCAGTTTTCCCCCTCCCGCGCGAAGCGCGGAAGCTTTGACGTTTCATTAAATTATTAGAGAAAGAAAACTATTCGTTGTACCGTTCTTAACTCTTAATCCTTGTCTGAATTCAGTTATCCCCCTCCCACGCGAAGCGCAGAAGCTTTGACGTTTCATTAAATTATTAGAGAAAGAAGACGATTTGTTGTACCATTCTCGACTCGTATTCCTTGTCTAAATTCCCCCCTCCCGCGCAAAACGCGGAAGCTCTGACCTTTTATAGTTTAAATTGAAATTATTAGAGAAAAAAGATGATTTGTTGTACCGTTCTAGACTCTTAATCCTTGTCTGAATTCAGTTTTCCCCCTCCCGCGCGAAGCGCGGAAGCTTTGACGTTTCATTAAATTATAAGAGAAAGAAGACGATTTGTTGTACCATTCTCGACTCGTATTCCTTGTCTAAATTCAGTTTTCTCCCAACCGCGCAAAGCGCGGAACCTTTGACTATTTATAGTTTAAATTGAAATTATTAGAGAATGATGATTCGTTGTACTGTTCTAGACTCTTAATCCTTGTCTGAATTCAGTTTTCCCCCTCCCGCGCGAAGCGCGGAAGCTTTGACGTTTCATTAAATTATTAGAGAAAGAAGACGATTTGTTGTACCATTCTCGACTCGTATTCCTTGTCTGAATTCAGTTTTCCCCCTCCCTCGCAAAGCGCGGAAGCATTGACCTTTTATAGCTTAAATTGAAATTATTAGAGAAAGATGATTCGTTGTACCGTTCTAGACTCTTAATCCTTGTCTGGATTTAGTTTCTCTCTCCCGCGCGAAGCGCGGAAGCTTTGACTTTTTATTAAATTATTAGAGAAGGAAGACGATCTGTTGTACCATTCTCGACTCGTATTCCTTGTCTGAATTCCCCCCCTCCCGCGGAAGCTCTGACCTTTTATAGTTTAAATTGAAATTATTAGAGAAAAAAGATGATTTGTTGTACCGTTCTAGACTCTTAATCCTTGTCTAAATTGAGCTCCCCCCCCCCTCCCGCGCGAAGCGCGGAAGCTTTGACCTTTACATTAATTATTAGAGAAAGAAGATTAATTATAACTTGACTGAATTCAGCCACCTCCCCCCCGCCCTCCCGCGCGAAGCACGGAAGCTTTGTTCTTTCATAGTATAATGAAATTATTAGAGAAAGAAGATGATACGTTGTTTCATTCTCGACTCTTAATCCTTGTCTGAATTCAGCTCCCCCTTCTGCGCTTTGCGCGGAAGCTTAACATTTCATTAAATTATTAGAGAAAGAATACGATTTGTTGTACCGTCATCGACTCTTTATCCTTGTCTGAAATGAGTTTCCCCCCCCCCCCCTCCCCTCCTCCCGCGCGAAGCGCGGAAGCTTTGACCTTTCATAAAATTATAAGGGAAAGGAGACGATTATTTTTACCATTCTCGACTCCTTGTCTAAATTCAGTTTTCCCCTGCCCGTGCGTAGCGCGTAAACTTTGACGGTTCATTCAATTATTAGAGGAAGAAGACGAATCGTTGTACCATTCTCGTCTCTTATTCCTTGTTTGAATTCAGTTTTCTCCCGCGCGAAGCGCGGAAACTTTGACGTTTCATTAAATTATTAGAGAAAGAAGATGATTCGTTGTTCCATTCTCGACTCTAAATCCTTGTCTGAATTCAGTTTTCCCGGACCGCGCGTAGCGCGTAAACTTCTGACGTTTCATTAAACTATTAGACAAAGAAGACGATTCGTTTTACCATTCTCGACTCCCAATCCTTGTCTGAATTCAGTTGCCCCCTCCCGAGAGATGCGCGGAAGCTTTGACATTTCATTAAATTATTAGAGAAAGAAGACGATTCGTTGTACCGTCATCGACTCTTTATCCTTGTCTGAAATGAGTTCCCCCCCCCTCTCCCGCGCAAAGCGCGAAAGCTTTGACGTTTCATTAAATTATTAGAGAAAGAAGACGATTCGTTGTACCGTTCTCGACTCTTAATCCTTGTCTGAATTGAGTCCCCCTTCCCCCCCCCCCCCCCCTCCTCCCGCGCGAAGCGCGGAAGCTTTGACCTTTCATTAAATTATAAGGGAAAGGAGACGATTATTTTTACCATTCTTGACTCCTTGTCTAAATTCAGTTTTCCCCTACCCGTGCGTAGCGCGTAAACTTCTGACGTTTCATTAAACTATTAGACAAAGTTAAGACGATTCGTTTTACCATTATCGACTCCCAATCCTTGTCTGAATTCAGTTGCCCCCTCCCGAGAGATGCGCGGAAGCTTTGACATTTCATTAAATTATTAGAGAAAGAAGACGATTCGTTGTACCGTTCTCGACTGTCAGAATTTTCAAAAATGTATCTTTGTCTGCTCCTTTTTCGGCCTATGTCATCTTACTGCCCCAACCGTCCCTGGCTACGCGCCTGCTTTAAAGGGAAGATGAAACAATCATGATTGTGATGGCACACAATTATGTTAGTGTAAATGAAATGGAAAAAAGATCTATTACACCAACCATGGATAAATCACGGCCGGGAGCGTCATAGTTTTGTGTTATCGGGCGAGGGCCGTGGCCGGCCGGGGCGTAGCGACCAAGCGAGATTTTTTCAATGTTGAATGCTGAAATTCTGCATTCTAGAAAATCCCTGAGCCCAATATGTACGTTCTTTCCGCTATATTTCTTTCTAGCTATATTTCTAAATTTCCTGGGGGACGTGTCCCCCTATCGGGCCCAGGATTGCCGCCCCTGTCCATGATTACTACCAACATGAGTTTAAATACAAGCACAAGCGAGTTAGTATTAGCTGAATCCAAATAAAGGGCAAAATAAGAGTTGTGAAGCGGCCCTACCGTTAATTTAAAATTTGACTGTTGAGTATATAACTTCTATTTAAAAGACACCCAAATATTGTGTCCTTTCAAATTTCTCACTTCAGAGTGATGACCTCATGTAGCGCAGGGGCTGTTCTTAACGTTTAACTTTGAATCCGCGGCTCGAGATTTTATGCGGCCGGCCCGGCCCCCTCTATTCAATAATTTCGTTATCTTTTCTCTTCTCTTTTCTCTTCTCTTTTCTTTTCTCTTCTTTTTTCCTTTCTCTCCTCCTTTCTTTTCTCTTCTCCTTTTTTTCTCCTCTTCTCCTTTCTTTTTTTCTCTTCTTTTCTTCCCTTTTTTGCGCCGCCAATAGGGGGGGCCGCGGCCGTTTCGGCCCCCCCCTGGATCCGCCACTGCTTTCTATAATATATTTTGAGTAGTGCCCCAAGGGTGAAGGAACTTACGAGAAAAACAGAAATTAATGATATTTTTGTACACGGCTAATGGGAGTTATTTACGTCTTTCTCAGTTGATTAACTATCATAACGGACTGATCAAAAAAAGAAATACCGTAGTTTGGTATTATACAGTCAACAAATAATAAGGTAAAAATTATAAAGTAAACAACAACTAATCATATCAAATCAAAACAAATCAAAACAAAAACCAGCGTTTCATTTCATATTAACTTGCTTCAGCCTAAACGTGGACTCTATCGCAAGAACCAATTCAAATTAATAGCTGTTTAGATATCATTACCATCGTTCCTTTGATTTTAAAGAATAACTACATTTTAGATTACATGACAATAATGCTCCAAAGACACTTTCATTTGATCAAACACCGAAGTCAAATGAAAGCTGCAAGAACGCCCTAAAATGGATAAGCCTATATAGAGACTCTGAATGGCATGTTTCACATTTTGTCGGCAAATGGCTAAAATTAAACGTTAATGTTACACAAAAATTCAGAAATTAATGGAAACAGTAATATTCTTACCTGTCCCATGATTATTATCAATGGTAACGATGACGTCATCATTTGAGACTTCAAATTCGTGTTGCATGCCGCTAAAACAATCATCAAACTGAAATGATGAGAACAAAATAATGCTCTCTTCTGGAATTCTGGTCAAAGGCTGGATCACCAATACACATCAAACGTTATGTGG
Source organism: Strongylocentrotus purpuratus (assembly GCF_000002235.5). Classification (NCBI taxonomy): domain Eukaryota; kingdom Metazoa; phylum Echinodermata; class Echinoidea; order Camarodonta; family Strongylocentrotidae; genus Strongylocentrotus; species Strongylocentrotus purpuratus. The sequence goes on along the minus strand of NW_022145570.1, from coordinate 752,499 downwards.
AGTTGGGGTGTCGTCAAGACATTTAATTAAAGCTATCGCCGTGCGAGAAGATTGCAAAACAATGATTCTATTCACCTCTTTAATCGGCGTTGATGGTCTCCGACATGACTATCGATTGGGGATATTAATTATGCACTGTATATTGTCTGCTTCCATGAACGAGGAAACCCGGGTACTGATGCATAATTATAGCCTAATTACGAAGCAAAGTTAATAGATAAATCAAAGCTATATTTTGTATATATAAAAAAAATCGAGACCATTTCTAAGTATAATTTAGTTTCATGTTGGGATAGTGATTTAACTTGTGCATGATCATCAAAAGACACAAATGCTATTCTTGTATGTTTGTATGTATCTCATGTTTGGGTCTGTATCTCTAGCTCTTGAACAAAATGTGGTCTCAGTCTGTCTCTCTCGCCCCACACTTTTAGTACTAAATTTCGCCCTTTTTGTATTCCCTTTCAGCTCCCTCTCTCTCTCTCTCTCTCTCTCTTTACCCCTCTCTCTCTCCGTATCACTCATTTCTCCTATTTCTCTGTGCACACCGCGAACTCAACGTGCCCTTTTCCGAAGATCCTTTATCCCCGACTCCATTCATCTTTTCAATTCCAAAGCAAAACGTGTTTGATTACAATGAACCTACCATGTCAATGTATCAATATAAATGTCATATGATATCAATTTCAAACATATGCCATGAATATTGCATCGAACTATGAGTTACCAATTGAGCCAGTAACTACAATCTATGTGTCACCAAAAAAGTTAGCAATAATAACGATGTCGGTAATAATTATACTACTGAAAATGGTAATCGATAATAATAATAATAATAATAATAATAATAATAATGATAATAATAATAATAATAATAATAATAATAATAATAATAATAATAATGTATGTATTCATTATCATTATTTAAGATTTACTATGGAATAATCAATGATATTAAATAATTTAGCTTCATATTTTGTAAAATGGAATCTGATATTACTTCTATAACCACCATATATACCGTGGCTTACTCGTAATATTCATTATATGTTTATCGTAATATGTTTATCACTGTCCTGTAATATTTCATTTATATATTTGTATTGTAATACTCTGTAACCAGTGGAAACCAAATTTCCTGAAAAGGACAATAAATTATTGTACTTATTATACTTATACTTATATTTCACTAAACCTCATTCTTTCTCTCATTCTATAATTTCTCTCTCTCTCTCTCTCTCTCTCTCTCTCTCTCTCTCTCTCTTTCTCTCTCTTTCTCCTCTCGCTGTGTCTGTACCTCTTCCCATCTCTCTGTCTCTCTTTCTCTCTTTCCCTCCTCATCTCCATTCTCATTTCCTCCATCGCCCTGTCACTGTATTGCGACAAGGCGTAACCCTGCATGTGACAATTAAAACTCATATTGGGCCATTTAGAGAAAAAAAAAGAAAAGGCTGCCTTCCTTTAATAACGTTCGCCTAATGGGTGTAAAATCAGTTTAATGTCATTGCATCCTTTGGGTTGCTTGGTGAAAATGAAATGGATAATTACAGGTGCGCGATTGATTATGCTGTCAATCGATTTTCATGAGGGTTTTTTTTAATCGAGAGATCTCAATATATCAACTCATAAAAGGTAGCAAACACAATGGAAAAACCTTGGATAACTCTTGCAGCTCTCTTTCTTACTTTATAAATCTTCTGAATAAAATGTAATACCAATATAAATTGTATTTTTAGAATTTCACAGTCTATGATTGAACTATGTGAATGAATTTTGATAGTTTTTATCTCAATTATCTGCATTACTGAATATTTCTTGCCATCTCCCCTCATCTGTAATGATAAGGTACCCTTTGTCTGTCTCTTCCTCTCTTCAACTCTCTCTCTCCCTCTCTCTCTCCTCTCTCTTTCCGTCTCTCTCTCTCTCTTTCGTCCCCCTTCTCTCTCTTTCTTTCGCTCTTTCTCTCCTTCTCTCTCTTTGTCATCACTCCATCGCTCCCACTCCTACACCTCTCCCTATCTCTTTCTTTTTTTCTTTTCTTTTTTTTAAACAATTTTTTTTAATTTGATCAATGAATTTTTATGAAATGTCTATATGTTTGATTATTTGATTTATGTCATATTTTGTGTTATTTCAATTTGAATTGCAATCGTACTGTATATAACCTTGTGAAATGGATCGCAATTCAGCCATTGGCTGCGATGATCTATTTAATAAAAAACATTTCTATCTATCCATCTTGTACTAAGATTATTTCACACAGACAAAAGTGTGCAGTTTTTTTTTTAAGGATCAGTGATTCAAAAAACACACAAGAATTAAAAAAAATGAAGAATTGAAGGCCTTTTTTTATTTTAATTATTCTTTCTTTACACAAAACATGAAATAATATATTCATTTTAACAGTCTCGTGTTAAAGATTAAAATAGACGGTGGTTCTAGTATATTTTTCTATATCCTTAACACTATGGGAGTGAAATATACTTGATTATAATTATAAATGCCTTAAGTATATTATAATTCCGAACATTGACTAAAATCAGTACATAAGCATTCACTGACTCGTTTTGCCATTGTTTCGTGAGAAGAAGAAAAAACTTTTATATATCCTTAACACTATGAGAGTGAAATATACTTGATTATAATCATAAATGCCATAAATATATTACAATTCCGAACATTGACAAAAGTCAGTACATAAGCATTTACTGACTCGTTTTGCCATTGTTTCGTGAGAAGAAGAAGAAAAAAAATTGTCTCCCGGCGGCTCGCTCGCCCCTCAGTTTGCCCCCCCCCCCACCCTCCACGCCCTCTCTTTTCACATCATGTAGTCGCAGTTGGAGTCCCTGACCCCTCTTACCTGTTTCGCAGTTGGATCCAGATACTCCAGCCTGACAGTGACAAACGAAAGCATTCACGGTTTCCCCACAGTGGCCTCCATTTAGACAGGGATTACTCGAGCAATCTGGAATAAGTTCAAATGAAAGGAGGCGTGGTGGTTTAGTGGTAGAGCAGTGGTCTCGTAACCGGGAGGTCCTTCGTTCGAAACCAGGCCTATGCACTAGTGCCCCTTGGTAAGGCATACATCCTTATCAGCAAGAACCTCAGATAAAACTAAAGGTCATGCAGGCGTCATTTTACAAGCGCACACATGCTCTAATTCAACTACATCGCATCAAGTTGCAAATGTCGATAATTTCCTTGCCAAAGGACAATAGTGCCGCGGTGAGATTCGAACTGAGAACCATTGTGATCCGCTGTCCAGTAACATATCTACTAGACCATGATACCTCTACTATAATATTGTTTGAATTTGTTAATATTATGCATCGCACCATATTAAAAGTATAATGTACTTTTATTATAGCTATGTGGTACGAAAAATTAGGTGATATCGATTAAAATAAATTAAATGTGAAAAGTTACCTGGAACGCGGCAACTGCCATACCCAGTGGCGCCGTTCCTTTGGCAACCCATCCATACAAAGGCAGGCGTGGATAACTGAATGAGCTTTGAGATGGTTTTAACCCATGATCCATCAGCCCTGTAAGGCCATGCATTATGGTTCAAGGCATGCCCACATAGAAGTTTTAATGTTGGGGGTCGGGGGAAAAGCAATAAATTATTGAAAATGTATCGCATTTTCTTTGTGTTTTTTTTTGTTTGTTTTGTCTTTGTGGGGGCGTCGACGTACCCTAGAGCCCGCTGCGTAAAGTCATGATTCATTGGCTAAGCAATGGCCTCGTTACTGTGAGCCCCCAGGATCAAAACCGTGTCGATGTGCTATATTAGTGCCTATCTGTATTACTGTATAAAAGGTTAAACAACAATCAAAGAGTATTCGAGTATTCGACAAGGCGTTTCACGCATTAAATTGCACCTGAAATTGCATCATGTGCATATAAGTTCCAAACGCTTCCTTTGATACAAATACACAAAGAAAGTTCCAAAAGCTTGAATGCATAATTTTTCCAAAGATGTAATAGAACAATATTAATAATTCTAATGATACACTTACATGCAAATGCATGGTCATTTTTGCGTTTCTTTCTGCCTGCATTATAGTTTCAATCTGCATTTTCTTTTGTTGCTGTTATGAGTTTGTATTCATATCAATGTTATCAAACAGGAATAAATAAACAAATATATTTTAAATACATTTGTACAATGATTTTTGTACAATGATGATAGAAGAAGCTATACAAATCGCAAATGATCTTCCCTTCTTTTCCCCTTTTATTTTCTTCTTCCTCTTTATTTTCTTTCCCTTTCTTTCCTCTTTCCCTTTCCCTTTCCTTCCCTTCTCTCTTTCTCTCTCTCTCTCTCTCTCTCTCTCTTTCTCTCTTCTTTTTCTTTTTGCTGAGGGGGGGGAGGCAAGGGCATTTCGGCCTCCGATTCACACCTTGTTGGCGGGAAAAAAATCGCAACTGATCTCCCCTACCTTTCTTCTTCCTCTTTTTTGTTGTTGCATTCCCTTTCTCTCTCTTCTTCCCTTCTCTTTCCTTCCTACCTTCTCTCTCTCTTTTAAGTTTGATGGGGGAGGGGGGAGGGAGGCAAGGGCCTTTGGCCCCCTCCGATCCACAACTTGTTGGCGGGAAAATCGCAACTGATATCCTCCTTCTTTTCTTATCTTCTTCCACTTTTTTTCCTTCCCTATATTTCCTCTTTTCTTTTTTTCCTTCCCTTTAATTCCTCTTTTCTTTTTTCCTTCCCTTTATTTCCTCTTTCTTTTTTTCCTTTCCCTTTCCTTCCTTCTCTCTTTTTTTGACTGAGGGGGGAGGCAAAAGCCTGGAAGGCAGGGCCTTTTGCCCCCCCCCCCCGATCTCCTTTCCTCCTTATATTTTCTTCTTCCTCTTGTTTCTTTCCCTTTCTCTCCTCTTTCCATTTCTCTCCTTCTCTCTCTCTCTCTCTCTCTTCTTTATGCAGGGGGGGGGGGGCAACGCCTGGTACACCTGGTACACACCACCTCATTATTTCGTTCTCTCTCTCCCATTCCGTTTCTCTCTATCACTCTCTCATGACTACGCGCGCACCTCCGCAATCAATTTATCTCTCTCTCTCTCTCTATTCAATCTCTCTCTTATTCAATCTCTCTCACACACAAGCTCACTCACCCAGTAATTCTTTTCCCTCTCTCTTTCTTTCTCTGATTCACTCACACACTCATTTATTGCCTCTCTCTCTCTCGATTCGCCCGCAACTAGATTTCCCGGAGCATATAGCGTTTAGTCTCATTTGACAACGCCCCCTATCGTCAGAGTCCAGCAGCTTACAAACATGTTAACCTATGGACTTTTACAACAACAAAAATCGTTAAAAATTCATGTTTTGTTTAAACGAAAAGCACATCCACCCCGACGTACGTTATCACTAGCTCTTTCATTGGAACCCCCATGTGGCCATGTCCCATCGACTTTTGAAAGTCACCCACCGTAATTTGGTCAAAATAGGTCGCCAGCTCGCCATTGCCTATATCACACATGTGCAACAAGTCGAATTTTGGACGCAATTTCCTACTCGATTGTAAGGTTATAATTTAAGCACACGAAGAATAAGGAGCATGAATTATCATAGATCAGTTCTGATTTGTTCATTATGTCCATGTCATTCCCCACCCCCCCCCCCCCCCCCACCGTAATTTTTCCATTTAGTATAGGCAAGCAAAAACATGAATATTCATGAACACCATGGACTATTCGATTATTAACAGAGGGGTGCAATTTTGCACCACATCAAACTTTACTTTCAGTCAAGTATTTCACTGTATTATGTAGTTTGGTAGGTTTATTTTACTAACTGTTTAATTATCAGATATCAATGATAGTTTAAAGATATGGAAAAGGTTCTTGTATTTTATATTTAGCAAAGCAATCTCACATACAAAATCACTATCAAGTGTCGTCTGATCCGCCGATTGCCGTCTGCTATATACGTTCTATAGACGGCGAACTAGATAGGTTTGTGCTGGCGAAAATGAGACAACCGGAGCAATATGTCAAAAAGTGTTTTGAAGTTCCAGGGAAAATGATCTACCAAATGTCTGTATGGGTCTACCTATGCAGGGCTGTTTTCTTTCAACATACATTACCATCTCCACACAAGACACACGCACACATATTTTGGGGGTTACGAGATTTATGACATCAGCACCAGGTCCATAAGTGAAACCCGTCACAAATATCGATATGATCCCGTTTGGTAGGACTTGCCGTTAATGCATGTTATTTCTTTCTCGTGGACTGCTATAAATTGGTCTATTTGAAGCAGGTTAATAAAGCGCATTAGATGATTCCAATGCAAGTAAACCCGGGCAGTCAAAAAATGACTTGAATTGTGTCAAAAACTGGAATTATTTCAAAAGACTCATGTTTGAATAGGTCGCGTCAATCGTCATTATCCCAGTTAACGTCAAGTTGAGCTACATGCAACGCCGTGTTAATTACTGACTATATCGTTAGACGTGTCAACCAGTAGTATATAGTTCATTATTCCTCAATTATTTTTTACATCGAAACAACTCGTCGTTCATCTAAACTAAAGGCAGTGCATGATGACTTCGACCCGAATTTGAAGGCCTACTGAAATACACAGAACGTGAGTAGTTCATTTACATTTTTTTTATTTTAGAAATTTAATTAATTGTCATATAGAAATAGACTTAATAATAAGCTTGTTGTAGCTGTAAGTAATACTAATAATGATGATGATAATTATTTACTTTTGTTTTGAGTTTTTCATTAATTTATTTGTATCCAAAAACTGACGAGCAGCATCTGCTGAATATATACAAAGGTATTAATAATAATATCATAAACATGGAATGTACAAAAAAAAGTTGAGTATAAACAGCGAAGCATACATCAACAAACACTACACATTGTACCAATACACATATAGACGTGATATCAAATAAATAAAGAATAAGTGATGAAGGTACAAGGGGAGATATAAAGATAGTGAGAGAGAGAGAGAGAATGGAGGGTAGAGGATAAAAAGAGCAAGTGAATGCGATGATTAAAAAATATCTATTTGAGAAAAAGGGGAACAATGAGGGGGTAGAATGGTGTTAATACTAAAAGGAGGTGAATGATAAAAGGAGAGGAGAAAGAGAGAAACAGAGAGAAATTTCATATTGAAACTCATTTCTATGTGTATTTCTAACTGAGCAACTGAGTATTCGCATATTCTGAGACACTATATAGTTCATTTTTTCTTCTTTGGCATACAAAATAAGTGGCAGAGTATATGGATGGTGGGGGCGAAGTGCCTTTCAAAGGAGGGGTGGCACCAACAAGACGGGCATGTTTTCGGCGGGAAAAGAGGCACATACAAGGGTAACCTTCGGATAAGAACGTGCATCTCATCTCTAAACTGTATTTATTTAGGAACAGACAGCTCCTGTCAAAATCAACAATGAAAATACAAGCTATACAGATATAAAAAGAGGATTATTGTCCTCCACTTTGTTCAAACTGTGCACAAAGTTGATATTTCAGGGAAATTGCAGATATGAAGAGTGACAGTGATTTGTACTGTGCTGACGGTGTGTCAGAACGTCACGTCTACGAGTTTGAGTAAGGCAGAGGAATAGCCTATATTCTGTTTGCAATTAGACGGCCATTTAATCGAACTGGTCAATAATTGCTACTATCCAGCACAAATATAACAGATAATGTCAGGTGTTCAAACAGAATATCCTTGTAGAAATAATCAAAGAAAGAAAGAACGATTTTGGTAATATTTAAGACAACATTGTCTCTTGAAATATTTGTTGCAAGGAAAAGTAGAAGACACACAACACCGTAAGGGTCAGCCGAGAGCAACTTGGAGAAAGACATAATACCTAGATTGAAATTATAATGTAAGAGTATACTAGAATGGCAGATAACAGAAAGGAAAGGCGAGGGGCACCGATCAAAACGAACCGGGCTAACATATCATAATTGAAAATTCGCGCTTATCACATTGGATGAGGTGCACTCATAACTTTTGAAAAAGGACACGTTAGATTTGAAAAAGGTCATCTATCGGAAGAGAAAAGGTCCCTCACGAAAAATTAAAAGGGGGACTTGTCAAAATAAAAGTTGGCAATTATCAGATTTGAATTGAGACGACTTTTAGAGGTAAAAGGGGGCATTTGCAAGTAAGGAAAGGGATACTTATTTGAAACGAAAAGGGGCAATAAGGGCACTTGTCTTAGGTAAACGGGGGCAAGTACAATTATGTATAAGAAGGAGGAAAATGTCAAAAAAGAAATTTTGCACTTTTCCAAAGTAAAAATGGGCATGCTTGGGGTACTAAATAAGGAAGTACTGTCGAAATAGATTCCGAGATGCATTCGAGTTGCATTCCGGGACAAGCTGGCAGGATTTGAAGTGGCTTGCCGTTTCGATTCTCCCTCGAATGTTTTTTATTTATTTATTTCCACATGTGGGGTGGATTGCCCTTTCAACTTAAGTTGATTTTCAAAGGGGTCCACAGGAAGTACTCAGAAGTACTCATGTGATCAGAATGTTTCGAATGCTGCTGGAATGCCATAAGAATATTTAGAATGCAGTCAGAATGCAATTAGAATGCACCTAGAAAGTTTTGAGCATGAGCAAAATATTCGGGCCGGCCACAAAAATATAGGCCCGAATGTTTGGAATGCATTCAGAATTTTTAGAATGCAATTCGAATGCACTTCGAATACACCAATAATTTTCATTTCGACGGCATTCCCGCTCGATCGGCCTTAAGTGTGACGGGGGTTGAGGGACATAACTCAATACGCAAGTGAAACGTATTATTGATAATCGAATGTAACGGTATCATAGGAGTATTTGCCTCTCACATCTTTCATGGATATTTATCTACGATTGTATAATACAAGTAGCATTATTGGATAAAATAAATGACACTTTCGAGCGACAGAATGACTGTTTAATAATTAACATACACTAGAGCTAGATTTGATTTCAAGAATTTGCTTGACCTTGTTATTTAACAGGCATCAGCATGTGATTGTTAGCGACTGCATTTAGTTTAGGTTTGGGAATTCCTTCAATATTATCAGGCCCGTAGCCAGAGTTTGATGTTGGGGGGGGGGGGGCACATACATGTAATCGATCGACGTCCTGGGGAGGGGTCCGCAAAAGTTCAACCAATATTGGAGAAAAAAATGGGGGGGGGGCACGTTTGGCCCCCCCCCCCCCTTGGTAAATAGTAATGCTATTGACATATACATTTATCATGGCATGCAAGGATAGAGAAAGTGACTAATCGCACGCAAACTACAAAGATGACTCAGAAATGACGCGCATTTTCACGAAATGATATTTACATTTATTTTCATAGGGTTTATTAAATATAATGCAAACAGAATCTACATATTCTGTTACTCATTATTTAGTGTCATCCTTTGAGCGTAAATTTGTTATTTAAAGCAGGAATAACATGTCTGCGGTTCAGGCAAGATGAAACCATGAAAACAAGTCGGCAAGCGAGTGGAATGATCATTCATTCATTGATGTAACACATTGCTTCTTATTTTGAGTCATGGTGGCATTTTCAGTTCCAGAACTGCCTATTGCAAGGCCCCTGGCGTACATCAACTACATAACTAGTTTGTTTTAAGATCGAAACTACAGATAAAGGTCATTGTTCACTTTTTCAATAATCATGACGTTAAGACAAGACCAACAAAACAGAATCCCATCCTAAATATGCCGTCTAGATCTTTACGCTCTATAAACTCCGGATTTGTTCATCTTTCTATACTCAATATTACAGACCATTGCTTACACTAAATAAAAATTGGCAAATCTACTACACAACTTCTGGGCAACTTTTATTAAGATTTGTACGGCGTATTAACATTAACATTACTTATCTTATGCAAACTACAAAGTTCAAACAGAAACGACGCCGGATCGCACAAAATGATGTTTACATTTCTTTTGATATTCTTTATCAGACATAACGCAAATATAATCTCTATATTTTTTTATAATTCTTTTATTCATTAACTAATCGCACCATATAAACGTAGATTGTTCAGTTTTCTAAGTCGTAACCATGTAACCTGCTTTGACATGTTAGTTGAAGTCGGATAATTTATCTTCCTTTTGTCCTACTTATTGCGTGGAAGTAAAACGGATCATTTTTTTCATTTTCCACTTTAAAATAAATTTCTTTAGATTTTTTGTTAAGAATACCTTTAACATTTACCATTTACCATTTAACATTTACCATTTAACTCTTTAATATGCACCACAAAAAGTCTTCCTCTGTCACATTATATTTACATGTATCATGATATAGATACAAATATTTATGCCAGAGTCCTCAAGATTAATGACTGTTTTCAGTGCACATTAAGTCTACACCGGTTTAAAAGGGGTGGCATGCGGCTTATCAACTAGGGTCAGAAAAGGGTTTATTTTGCATTTTGCCATTGTTCTGCATGCACAAAGCAAACCTTCCGTCATTTGGTGCCTATTATTTGTGCAAATTACCACGTGTGGCAAACGAGCAACCTTGTAAAGAGGAAATGAAAGCATTAAAAAGGTTACCTTAGCGGTTTGCATTACAGAGGGTGCAATACACAAGGAGAAGAAAAGGGGTACAGGGGCTTCCTGGTACTTTCTGTACAGATCCTATGAAAGATTGTACGCTTCCTTATTTACATCTAATCGCCGGAATTCACAAAGTGGTTTTGTATTGATCCATGGTTTGATAGTAGACCAGCCAAAAATAAAAAAGGCTCTAGAAAAAAATGCCATGGCATCTTTAAGTTGATGCATGGTATCCGTGCTAAAACTTTTGCATAAAGATTGAAAATTAAGATAGGGGGTGGTTGCCATGCATCACCCAATGATGCGTTCCCATTTATTAAAATCTCACGTCTTGGCTGGTCTACTTTAAACCTTGTTACGCTTTTTTCTCAATGTCTATTTATATAATATGGCCTGGCCTTGATGGAGATATCACATATATTTCCCAAACTAGACTCATATTGCCCCGAGTCAAAGACGAGGGCAATATCGGTCTTGTGAGGGCAATTTATGTGGTCTCCACCGAAAGTCAAGCCAGTTAATATTGTTATTGTTATCCAAATCAGACATCTAGAGCAAATACATAAATATGACCGAGAGACTACACAGTATGAGTCAAAAATAGTTTACACCTAGAAAATTGCTTGTTATTTTTAAAAAATCATCTATGAACAGTAAACTATATATTATAAATCTTATGAAAGAGTGTCTTATCCCGAATCATTTAGTATCATTTGTGTGGTATGTGTTCACGCTTGGATGAACAGGAGGCATTGTTTGCGAGATTGCAAAAATCGACTTGCGCCAAAGCTGCTTATGTGATGTTTGAATAAAACAATTGGGATTTGGGTATTAATTCGGTCTTTGCAGATCCAAATAACATCCCTAACAAAATTAATCATGCCACACATATCAAATATGGAAAATAAAAAAAATCAACGAACATTTGTGCGCGTGTGTTTTTCTGACTCCGCTTCTGCAAAAAGCATATGTAATGCATTTCATTTGATACATTCAATTCTTTCTCTCACTCCACTAATTCCAACATAATACATACTGTATATAGGCATCAAGTCGATTTTTGCACTCTCGCAAACAATGCCTCCTGTTCATCCAAGCGTGAATACATACCACATAAAAATGATACCAAATGATTTAGGATAAAACACTCTTTCATAAATTGTACAATAATTTATTGTTCATAGATGAATTTTAAAATAATTAGCAATTTGCTAGGTGTAAACCTTTTTTGACTCACACGGTTTAGGCGACGCAGTTCTCAAACTGAATCATCTCACAAAAAACTTTCGCTTGGCAAAGATGTGATGGTCTTACATCTTGGAGACGCGGTGGTAACATTAATCAATCAAAACGAGTCTTATATGGTATGGAAAGATTAAATCACCTAGAAAAAGATTTTCTCAAACTAAAAAATTAGAAGTATGCCAAATTGTGACATGGTAATAAAGCTCCGTCGCCCGATCCATTGATTTTACAAAGAAAACGAGCTAAAAATAACAGTAATGCCTAGGTCACATTTGCCGCCGCGGCCGTGCGGTCTAAACTATCTACGGCCAATAGCAATAAAAGTGCCGCCGCAACATTTCCACGTTCACATACGGTAGCAGTCAGGGTAGCCGCACGGCGTATTTTGAATTTGTGGAGACAGAAAACCTGCGGCTACCGTACGGCCTTTGAAGTGATAACGCACGGTCGTCTTAAGGTTGCCCTAAGGCGCCCGTGGAATTCCTGCGGCCGCCGCAATTCTATTGGGTTCTGCAAACCCTAGGACTGCCGCACTGCAAACGCAAGGCCATCGTCCGCTCGACGTATGGTCGCCGTGGAACCGCTCTACGGCGTGTCTAATTGCTATGGTGAACCTAGAATGAAAATTTATAACTCCGCGTTATTATCCCACGGCGACCCGTACGGCCTGTAAAGATAGGGATACGACCTAGGGTGACCCTGAGACCAACGTAGATTCTCTTCGGCCGCCGCAAGTATCTCTTGATTTCGGGGGCGTACGGCCACCGTATCTTAGCCGCAAAGCAAATGTGACCTAGGCATAAATTGACTACTTTAACAAATAAAACACAATAATAAATCATAATGAAATTATAATCTGTTCGCTTTACCCGAAAGAACGTAGTCTTTGTCGTATTGTACTAGTCAATCTAGGCAAAATATTAATATGTGGTACTTTAGTAGAATGGAAATGGATGTAAAAAAAGAGCGTTTTTCACGTCATTCTCCATATATCATTTTTTGCTAATGAAACGAGCACTGTTCAGTTACACAAACGTTTTGATATGAACTAAACTGAGCCCGTGATTTTAACATGATACCAAGGGATGTATTACCTTGTTTATTTTGCGCAAACTACAAAGGTCACTAAAATACGACGCGGGATTGCACGAAATTATATTTACATTTGTTTTTATATTTTATATCAGGTATAACGCAGATAGGGTATTCATATATTTTTGATAATTCTGTTATTCATGAACTACTAGCACCCATAAAATCATAGACTTGTCAGTTGAGGTGGGATGGCAATAGACATAAGGCGGCAATGAAGAGGAATGAGGAGAGTCAGGGGCTCAAACTCCCTTAGAAACTTTGCTTACAATCAACTAGAACGGCTATAAATCACAATGGACATTTTCAATACAATGTTGAGTAGTTGTCATGTAATAATATTGTGAATAAAACTGTATGAAATCACTTGAGAACGATTGATTAAAAAAATTACAACTGATGCGTACCGTGAAGTTTTGGAATAATTTAGGGAAAAGTAGAAAAGTACTGGAAGTATAATATAATCAACGTTGTTCAGGATCACATGCACTGCGCATTGGAAGCGGTATATGAGACAACATACACAAGCATGACAAGTTTGGTGAAAACTGTTCAGCTTTTATTTTTGTAATACAATGATTTAACATGATTCGGAGGGATTTACAACCTCACCGATCTCACGCAAACTTCACCCATCACTCAGAAACGACGCGGGATTACCGGACATGATATCAACATTTATTTTCATATTCTTTATCAGGCATAAACAAAAATAGAAACTCCTATCTAAACCCCCGACACATAAACACCTTGATTTTGATGGCTAGCAGAATATTACATTTTATATTCCTGTATGGATCGATTTTTGTTTATTACATTAATGATTGCATGCTTATTTCTTCTGGAGGAAAATTAATTATTCTTATCATTATTTTAATCCATGATTTGAACCTGATATCAAGAAACGTATAACCTGAGTTATAACTGTAAAAATCACTCAGAAGTGATACGGGACTACATGAAACGATATTTAGCCTACATTTATTTTGATGTTCTTAATCAGGCATAACGAAAATAAATCTAGATATATTTTGGATAATTCTGTTGGTTATCAACTAATAAAAAGTCTTTGAAGAAACGTTTGGCAGCTGAGGCAGAATAGAACTAGGCAAATGAGGCTGCACGCAAGTCCATCGACTACAAATCCCAATATACTACTTCAAGATGAATTTGAGTTCTGGTTATGCAATTACATTGCTAAAGAAGCTGTCTGGAAGAAATGGGGGGATAAGGGCCTACTGTATAAGCCTACATAATAATTGAAATGTACTTTGATATTTTGTAATGACAGGGAAAAGAAATTCACTCGGGCTATCAACAAACTCGGGCTTGCTGAATATCGCATGCACCGCACACAGCAAATGGGTGTACATGCAACGATCAGATGATTATAAATCTTTCGCTTTTACAGGGCAATCTTATACAAATTATTGTGTATATTTACGATAATATTTATTAAACATTCTTTTTTTTTTAATAATCGGGAGTAATTTCTCACATATGGTTATAGTAACACATTATTAACACGAAATAGCAAAAATCATTTATGCAGATTGGGGCTTGGAAAATTAAATTTATTATAAAGTTTTCGATTTTTCCCTCATCAAAATATGTTTCATAAGATTTTTTGAAGACTATAAGTTGCGTTTTAAGGAGACTGTAAGGGCGTCAGGTGTCAGTGGGTGCCGGGGAGGATTTACCACTCTAGTAACCATCTCTATTTTTAAAAAAATATATGAAGGGCTGTACACTTTATATTTAAAAATAGATAAATTTGGTTGAATTTTCCCCCTCCATTCCAATACGCACATCAACTATGGATCTCTTTCTTTCGCCTACCCCAACCGCCCTCACCCCTAGCCTATTCACAGCTAGATTCAGAATTCTGGTGATGAGACTTCCAATAATTGCATACCAAATTTAAATCCCCACTTGCCACTGCAAATAGACGAATCAGGAATTGGGAGATCTAAATCATATAATGTAAATATGATTTTACTGAACATTGAATTCATCGGCTATTAATTCAAGCTCTGAACTACCAAATTATGATAATATTAAATAACCCGACCCATATCAAATTCATGACCCTTGTTGTACATAGATCGGGCCTCTTTTTGAGGGAATAAATGTTAATCATTATCCTGACATAAATTAAAGAAAATGGTTCACATTATATTACACTATATACACTCACAATGTCAGTTTACATATATAAATGTGAGGAAATATCCTAAACAACAGCTTTGGCAACTCTCGTGGAAAAACATTCAATGCAAAAGGAGAATAGGGAATACTAGTTACGTAGCTAAAATCAAAGTTCCCAACTATTGTTTTCCCTTTTGGAATATTTTATAAAGGTAAAATAAAATGTCTCTAATAAATGTCTACGCATATGTCTACGCAGCCATTATTCTCTAATTTCCCTTCGCAATATGCTGAATGATATATAATTTTTTTTCAAATTTCATCTGATTCTACCTCTAGTAGGGCTATGATCTTGATACACTCATCGGATAAACTAAACTCATATAGTCGGTAACGTACGGGGAAAAATGAATTGCAATGTTCTTTCCTTTATCAAAAAAAAATTGATACGTTTAACTCATATTTTTATCTCTTTTCTTGTCATTAGGTTACGAAATACCACTTCAGCAGAAGATCGATTTCCAGACGAATCCAGCATGCCTGTTTCACTCTGTGAATGGCGGGTGCGGATAGGAAGATTCGTCCATTCAGTCAGGGAGTACATCACAAGAGAGCGAAAAGAAAAGTTATTGAGGAGAGAACCCGGCGACTTAAGTTATTGCATAAGAGGCTCCTTGAAAAGAAGGAAAATTCTGAAGATAAATGCGAGTCCAAGCAAGACGACTTGTGCGCTAAATTAGATAATGTCTCAAATGATTATAGTATCATTAAAAACGACTGCAGAAGTAGAAGTGAATCAACCACAAATCATAAGAGCAATGGAGATGACTCTACATTCCCTTTTTTCTTCATCCTGTTGCTGTCATTGTTCTCTATATTGTTCTCGTTTATCTTCTTCTTCTTTGTCGTTGATTTGTCAAATTTGCTAGATTGTTCCAAGCCTTTTCTGAACTGGGGTAGTGAATCTACCTGGAGGAATACATGTCTTAGAATAATCGTGTGCAGCAGTTTGGCCTACATTGTTTTGTCATGCGTTATAATTAACAATGAGGACGTGCAAGCTAAGCTGGTGCTTGTCGGGGAAGAGAACGCAAAAGTTGAATGTATCATTAAAGCGAACAAAACTCCGACTGAATGTACAAACGGAGCAAACAACACTTCGACTGGAACTACCATCAAATCGCACAACTCTCACACTGCATCGAACAATAAAGAGAACAACACTGATACCGAATCTGACATCAAAGAAAACAGCACTCCAACTAAATCTACCATCAAAATGGACAAGACTCTGACTGAATCTAAAATGAAAGCGAAGAACACGCCTTCTAAGTCTACCATCAAAGACGAAACCTCTGCGAGTGAATCTACCATCAAAGACAAGAACACTCCAACTAAATCTACCACTAAAAAGAAAAATACTCCAACCGAATCAAAAATCAAAGAGAAGAACACTACAACTGAATCTACCAAAGAATTCAACTACACTCCACCGAGTGCTACCATCAAAGAGAGTAACGCTCTCTCTACCATGAGGGATGGACCATCAGAGAGAAAAACTTCAAAGACTACAGCATCAAAGAAAAAAACCATCAAAGAGAAAATTACCAAAACCAATTTACTATCAGAGAGAACAGCACTCTAAGCGAATCTACAGTCAAAGGCAGCGTCACCCGAACAAAACCTCATATCGAAGACAGCAACACCCTCGCAACCATGACAGACAAACCGTCAACAAGAAAAATAACGAGAAAAACACTGACACCGATGAGAAAATCGACAATGAAAAAAACGACCAAAAAGAAAACTACAACTGAAACTACCATCACAGCAAAAAACTGTCCAAATGAATCGGACAGTAAAGATAACAACACTCCAAGTGAATCTACCATCAACAAGAACAGCACTAAAACTGAATTCGCCCTCAAAGAGAACAGCACTCCCTCCACCATAAAATACACATTTTTAAAGAGAAAAAGAGTAAGGAGAAAAAGAGCAAAGAGAAAAACCGCCAAAGACAAAAACATCGCAACTGAATCTAACATGAAAGGGAACACCACTATAACTGCATCTACTTTTAAGGAAACGGGCGCTTCAACTGAATCTACCATCAAGGACAACAACACTCCAACTGAATCTACCATCAAAGACAACAAGACTCCAATTCAATCTACCATCAAAGACAACAAGACTCCAATTCAATCTACCATCAAAGACAACAAGACTCCAATTGAATCTACCATCAAAGACAACAAGACTCCACCTGAAACTACCATTAAAGACAACAAGACTCCAATTCAATCTACCATCAAAGACAACAAGACTCCAATTCAATCTACCATCAAAGACAACAAGACTCCACCTGAATCTACCATCAAAGACAACAAGACTCCACCTGAATCTACCATCAAAGACAACAAGACTCTAATTCAATCTACCATCAAAGACAACAATTCTACAATTCAATCTACTAACAAAAAGAACAACACTACACCTGAATCTGCCAACAAAGACAGCAACTCTACGAAAGAAAATTCCATCAAAGACAGCAACACTCTAACTAAATCTACAATCGAAGAGAACAACGCTGCAACTGAATCTACCACTAAATACAACGACAATTCAATTGAATCTCCCGTCAAAGACAACAACTCTAGAGGTGAATCTACCAAAAAAGAGAGCATCACTACACATATATCTGCTATTGAAGAGAAAAACTTTCCTTCTACAACTCCTACTGAAGAGAAAAACAATCACCCATGAAAGTAAACAACGTGCAGACAAAGTATACCATAGGATCCGGAACCCAAAAGGTTTGTGTATTTTCACGAGGTTATATTCTTCCACTCTGATTTCACTAAAAAGTCTTGAAATACACGTAGAAAGAATTAAAAATTGAGCAAATGCCGTGACATATCCAGACAAGTATAAATATGTGTAGAAATGTATTTAAACAATTCTCAGCTTCAATATTTTATATCTCAGTACTGAAAAATTATATCAGCTCAAACTTTTGTTTTCTACTAAAAACTGTCCATGATTTTTCGTTTTCTATGTATTCATATTCAGTGTGTTCTATAACGACTGACGTATGAGCACATATTAATTGTAGATTCATCCAGCCTTTCCATGATTTTTCATAGGTACTATCAGACGGAAAACAAGGTATTTCAAGTCAGATTCCAAGCAGCCTGAAAGTAATGACTGATGATCCTGTCAAAGAAGATGGCGCTTCCCTTCCTGAGATGCTGTTGGTAAAGGCTGGAGACGTTGAGCTAAATCCAGGTCCATTCGATAGGTAAAGATGTTGCCCCCCTTTTTGTGGGAGGGGGCGGGGGCGGAGGGCGACACACAAGATTCCTAATAATATTTCATGTTTCCATTTCTATTGAGGATTTACCACAGTCCAGCAAATGTTTATGATCACCACGAATCTCCCGAAACTGGACTATTAGTTATTTTTACATCTCATCCTGTGAAAAGGATTCTTTAATTTTTACTGAATGCTAATAAGGCATGAACCAATATTTTAAATACTAAGGAAGAAAAGGAAAAACATGTAGGTTTATCTAAAATGTCATGTAAAATTGCCGTAGGAATGGAACACTTGCAGGTAGAAAACAGCGACACCTAAAGATCCAAATTGATTTGATGTATAAACATGTACATGTACTTGTGGTTTCCAGAGATCATTCCCACTTCTCTATTTAAATGTGATTATTCATGGTAGAGAGAAACCACGCGCTAGCTCATGTTAGTGACCCTCTTCCTACTCTCTCATGAATATTGCTTAAAAATCATGCCTAAGAATTTATCCATTCTTCCACGTGTATATATTTCAATAGCAGGTTATCTTTCCTGATTTCTTATTTACTCAGATCAGCGAATATTCAAGAACAAGAACTGGTAAACCTGGTGTACGATATATCTCCATCAAAATACGCAGAGTTGTGCATTGCTCTTGGTGTATCGTACACTCAAAGCCAAGTCATTCTGAACAAAAATCATTTTAATGTCACAGGATCACTGATTGAGATCTTGTGTGAGTGGAAGAACAGACAGAGAGATGACACAGATTGTCGTAATGGCGTTGCTGCGGCGCTCCGTGGTGTAAACCTGGACGCAATCGGTGACAAATTTTCCAGAGGTGAAGTTATTGTCAATGACTTCTTAAAGACTCTTTCTTGGTATTGAATATTAGTATATGTCATTTCATTAATTGATATTCATTATGCATGCTCTATTGTCATTTCCTTGGTGGCCAGGCATATTATATATGCTGGCAAATTTGGAAGGTAACTGTTATAATCCGAAATGAAAGAATTAGTCTTCCCCTACAAATTCTCAGGAAAATTGGAATATTCAAAGGCCTAATAAAGGCACAACTACCCATGAATTTCAATTCATTCATTGATCTACATTTGCCACTCTCCACCCAGGTGTTAAATGGGTACCCGGTAGGATGCGAAAGCTAATGTGCTTAGATTAGCAAGTGTGCGCTTGTAAAAATGACGCCTGGCTGGAATGCTCCCCAGGGAGTGGAGAATGTGCATACATTGTGTGCGGGAAAACCTGAATCCGATGACCGGGGTAATAATATGATTGCAGGGCCCTCAGGGAGAACAGTATGAATACTGATGAGGCTACCCTGGGTAAACAAGACATATTTTTATTATTATTAGTAACCTATTGGTGCTCTATAGAAAGGTCAAGGAAACGTTTTTTACTACAGGCTGTTGTTCGAAATTTAGATGTAGGTTTTGTCGCTTTATAAACGCGCTGTTGGCATGTAGCCCAATGAAAAAGTTTATAGATTCTTTATTAACATATTCGATCTGACTTCCCAGAAGCAATACAAATTAATATCTTACTTTTTATGCATTATAAAAATTCCAAAGCGAAACCCCTTTTTGTTAAAGAACATAAAGAGCATTGAAAAATGGGTAAAAATAACCAAAATCACGTTTCAGGTGAAAAATAAATTGAAATGTACTTTTAATACTCCTGACGACGGATAGTCAACCTGTTCGAAACGTCGAGCCACTCATCCTCTCCAAGCGCTATAGTTCTCAGAACTATAAGCTAAGAAAGATAACAAACAGTCCTTTTCAGGACTACACACCCCTAAGCAAGATTACCGCGTCAGAGTCCTTTTCAGGACTCCTCAACCCTCTCTCTCTCTCTCTCTCTCACACATGGTGCACCCGCAAGCCTATTGTATACTTTTAATATGTACGATAAAAATATGCAATGTGTATGGCTTCCTGGTAATAGTAAGCAAATAATTACCGTTGGTGAAGGTGATGGGAAAATATCACTTCTGAGGCGACCTGGATGTAGCTATCTTTGCCGAAGCGAAGCTGAGGAAAGATAGCGTATACATTCAGATCGCCGAGGAAGTGATAGTTTGCCATCTTCTGAAACCAAAAGGTGATATTTTGCTTTATATTCCACATCGGAAACATTTCACTTCTTCCGCCATTTTAGAGCAACAAGTCATCAATTAACAGCTAGCAAACGGTGTACGAAACGTACACAGTGCATGCAGTATGGTGGTGTGAACATATAGTTCGCGCGTGACCAAAGCTTGCGTACTAACACTAAAAGCGCTTAAAGAGGAGCGCAATACGCAACGTATACAGTGCGTTGCACTGTGTAGATAGTACTTATATCTCCAGTGAAAGTGCGTTACACCGTGTAGATAGTACTATTATCTACACAGTGCAGAAGAAAAGTTCGTTAACGAACTTTTCTCCCCCCCACTAATGATGGACGAACTATCTTTTATCACATGATTTACTTTTGACCAATCGTAGAGCAAGATTCTTAGTATGTGGAATATAATGCAATATAACAGCATTGCTGTATGTATTATGTTTACATAGCAATTATGTAATACCACTAGCCAAATGATTTTGATTAAAATTTCATTGACAGTACATATGTTTTCCTTAAATATAAGGGGGATGTTTTTGCTGAATTGGTATGAAGATTGTTCATGGACACCATCAAATAATAAATAGTTCATTTGAGAAAAAAAATACGATTGTACTAATTTTTTCCAACAGGTGGCTATCTCCAGCAAGAAGCAGCTCCAACAGGTAAGCAAGTATTAATTTGTTAAGGTATTGAACATGTCAGTTTCAATATCTAATAACTAAAACGTGTTGGGCTACATTAATTTCATATGTTGACAGTGTCTTGGTAATTATAGTTTGCTCCACTATATATCGTCTCACATCCGATGATAATTAGATTCATTATGAAACTTTTTCGGTTTTTCAGAAGTAGGCTGAGAACTTGGACCGGTGTATCATTTTTATTTAATCGCTGAATGTATAGGGGTCAATTTATGTAATCGTGTGTCGGGTGAAATACCGAAAAATGAGAGTTCACTCAGAAAGTGTCATTTGGAATTTCCTTTATTGATAGTTTTATTCCGTTTTTGTCCTACCACTAGAATATTAGATACTTAAACCATCATAAAATTGTTTTTGCAATTAGACTATTATAAACAAAAATGACTATAGAAAACAAAATCGTAGCTTTGTACTCTGAAAAGTTGAATAATTTCATAGAACCATTAGAGTACATTCTTGTTATATATTTTAAACATTGTGAAATATTTATCTTTACACCCTATATTATCCTAATTCAAAGAAATACTATTGATCCTTGGGTAAATATTAAAAATGGATTTTTTTTTTTTTTGTTCCCCTCATTTTTCTTTAATCTGTACATTACTGAAACAAAACGACATCGAACTGCGTATCGTACGGTAAGTGAGAAGCACCATAAAATATACAAAATGTTGTTTTGGGGATACAGTATAGACGAATAACGCTTTATTTAAAAGATTATTATAATTTTCTCCCCTAGCGTCCATCGCGAACGAAAATGATTCTCTCACAGCCGAACAGGTTACCCGTTGTGGTGATGACTTAAAAACTTTCTACCGAACACGGATATGCAAGATCAAGACAGACCCACTTGACTTCAGCTTAGTTTTAGAATTCGAAAGCATTTACACTGACCTAGTTCTCCTCAGAAACGAACAGGGAATGACAAGGAAGATACCCTTAGACTTCAAGGAACTTCTCAAAACAAAGGTAAACGGGAATTACCAAAACGGCTCATGGTTGAAGGCGAAGGAGGAGCAGGTAAAACTACATTTTGTTCCAAGATGGCATGGGACTGGACAAACGGAGCTGATGAATTTAGAGAGTATGTCTGGGTTCTTGTTATTCCTCTGCGTGACATCGAAAGAAATCAAACAGTAGGGGATATCGCAAAGACATATCTCTCAGATAGTAACTTGGTACAACCACACCAGATCGATGAATACATATTGGCTAATCCCTCGAAGATATTCATCATATTTGATGGGCTGGATGAGTACGACGGTGATCTTGTCAAACAAGGAAACGATATTGCTAAGATAATCAGGTCAGAAAAGTTCAAGGAATGCAGGGTCCTCGTTACAACACGGCCCTGGAAGGCAGACCAAATCAAATCAAACGCAATTTTCATGAGAACATATGCTTTCATTGCCGTGGCTGGATTTGATAAAATACACATTTCAATTTACATCAATAAATATTTTTCGGATGACTCTCAGGCAAGTCGAGATTTGATCAAATTCATTGAAGACAATGACGTCATTCAAGAAAATATGGCTCCCTTTCCAATTTACATTGCAATGCTTTGTACTTTATGGAAGGATTCTGATAGCAAGAAACGAGAATTAATTCAAAGACTGAAGACATTTTCTCAGCTGTTCCAAGAAATCATCTCATTCCTGAAAGAGCACTACGTTTCCAAGCAGTTCACGGATCTAGATACGGAAGCTGTTACCAATTTTATGAACAGCTCAGCTTGTTTTTCGAACAAATTGGGAAAATTGCTTTATCTGGAGTCGTGAACAAGAAATTAGTTTATGTCAAAAATGATTTCAGCTCATGTAAAGAAGCAATGGAGACATGTTGTAGAGTTGGAGTACTGAGTAAAGAAAACCGATTAGTTCCTAGACGCGATAGACGTAAAAATACGACACTTCCTGTGACCGTTAATGTCTTCTTCCCTCACAAGTTATTCCAGGAATATCTCGCCGGTATGTATCTGGCCTCTCTTTTCGAGTCTGATCATGAACAGTATGAAACGGCGATTAGTGATGTGATTCCGAGAGCGAAAGAGTTCTGTTACCTACTGTACTTTACTGCATCTCAATCGAAGAACGTCGCTATTGATGTCACTAACAGGCTAATTAACATGAGAAACTATAGCATGGAGAGACACTTTCTAGCGGATATCGCCTTTGAAGCGTATGATGAAGACTCAGCAAGAGTGGTCGGACAGCACCTATTTGCAGAACAAAAGTCACTAGAAATCGACGACGAGATGCCAGCGCACACTGTGTCTGGATATCTTTTCATCATGGAAAATATAACAATGGTGAAATTTGAATAGTTGCTGAAAAAGCCTTAACTTAAAGATAGTGATGATACATGAAATAATAAAACACCAACATGTATTAAATATGAATGATTAATTATCCAGGATTCATTCCTTGGGAATCAATTTTGTCTAGAACAACTTATTTGGGTTAAGTATATGCTTTTGAAATGTTGATGGCAAATAATCAAAGAAATGCAACAGACCCCGTTTAATTGAAAGTCTAAAATTATTGATTTTTCATGGAAGAAATGCACGACAAAAAATAGATATTAATCTTTTAGTGTTTAGTTTAATGAAACTTTGAATGTTATAAATTTTGGAGTTGTTTTCTTCAACATACTATTGCAAATTACGATTAGGTACACACAAGTTATATTAGCACATTTATTTTTTATTCATAGGAAACTCTAATATTGAGTAGAAGATCATGGGGTCCGACAGTTTCCCGTGACCTAGCAGACGTCATCTGCTCATCTACAGCATTGGAACTCCGTGACACGGCGTTCCATGACGACTTCTATGGCATCCTGGAGAGTAAAGTCAAGGCGTCAAAGGTATGGGAATCATCACAGAGACTATGAATGAGGCAAAGTGGAGCGGACTGAGAATTATCTGAATGAGGGGGGGGGGGGGGTTGCAAGACATCTTTTTTTTCTCTCTCTCCAGAAACATAGGTACTAACGGCGCTCTCGAGACATTCTTACAATGTCTTAGTTGATCAAAGCTTAATGATATCTTTCTTTGAACGACTATCGCTGAAATCGATGAATATATCTTATGCTACGTTTACACTATGTTCCCGGCGGCCACGACAATCCCGATTCGGGCCACGGTGGACAAAACGGGATGGACGCGAGACAACGCGGGGGCGGGATGGGCAAACGTGACAGGCCGTGATTCCCGTGGATGCCGGGCCAGATTTGTAAACTGTCAACAACTTTGAACGGCAGCCATGGTGCAGATGAGAAGCCTAGTAGGCCGTAATAAAACGGGGTGAACGCAACAAAACGCGACAGTACGTAATAGGCCGTAACAAAACTTGGAGGCGGTCCGTAGTGGGACGGTTTACGAGCCTGGCGCTCTACGGCGCTTTGCGTTCTACTACGGTCTGACACGGCGCGCGGTCTGAGGATACAATGATTGCTATTGCTTGGGAGGCCTTATTTTTATACCGTGGACATGTGCGTGCTCCAAAGCTCCCCGGCGTCCAGGTTTCATCCTTAGAATGACTCGACAGAACGTGAAAAACGTGTCAGACATTGATCAGAACGTGAGAAACGTGAGGCACCCCATCACAACGCAGTGGCGGATCAAGGGGGGGGGGGGGGGCCGGGGGGCCCGGCCCCCCTCCCCCCCTTGAGAAAAAAATCATGTAAAATCCCGTGATTTTTACCTTTTTGGGTGGTTGGCCCCCCCCCCCCCCCTGGCGCTCAAGGGGGGGGGGGGGTGCAAATTGAATTTTTTTTGAGGATCAAAAAAAAAAATGTGCTCGCTACCCCCCCCCCCCCCCCCCCCCCCCCCCCCCCCCCCTGAGCGAATTTTCGGCCGGCGCGTTTTTCAAATTTTCGGGAGCAAAAAAAAAAAAAAATGAAAAAATATGAGAAAATATATCAGGGGTCATTTAAATAAAAAAAAATAGCGGGGTAATTAATTTATAAATAAGCGTGCCATAGCTAGTGTAAATATACTTCATGGATTGATTGGGCTTAAATACCCAAACACACATGTGGGCATTTCAAAGATGAGAAGAAGGATTAGTATTGAAAATTATTTAAAAATATATATATATATATATATATATATTATATTGTAAGACATGTGATCATCACCATTATAGGTCGAACGACTATCACTTATATTGATGGAAATAATTGAGGAGCATGCATCGAGTAATCTGGCTAGATTCTTGAATAACCTCCCTAGACTGAGGGATTTGAAGCTACGAGGCAATCGCTTTGATGGAAGGTTTTACAGAGAGCTAGCCTCTTGACCGTGCTCAGTGAAAGTGAGCAATTATTTTCAAACCAGTACTCACAGAACACGGTCGATATTATGTAGAGAAAGATTCCCAAATATCATAAATGAAAGGATAACATAGCTCTTTGTGGCCACTTGCGTACTGATAGGGGGAGGGGGGGGGGGACAATTCCACAAAGAAAATAACAGGTTGAAATGTATTATTTTTAAAAGGAAAACGCCAATGTTATAGACACCTACCCCCTGGACAACTACCCCCTATGACAACTACCCCTTAGGGCAACCACCCTCTAGGGCGACTACCCCCTGGACAATTACCCCCGAACAACTACCTCCAGACAACTACACCCTAGGAAAACTACCCCCTAGGACAACTACCCCCAGACAACTACCCCCGGGCAACTACCCTCTAGGACAAGTACCCCCCGAACACTTCCCCCGACAACTACCCCCTACGACAACCATCCTCTAGGACAACTACCCCCTAGTACTACCTCCCGGACAACTACCCCTACGACAACCATCCTCTAGGCAACTACCCCCTGGACAGGGGTTAGTTGTCCGGGGGTAGTTGTCCCGGGGGTAGTCGTTCCAGAGAGTGGTTGCCCTAGGGGGTAGTTGTCCTTGGGTGGTAATTGTTCTAGGGGGTTGTTGATTTGGGGTTGATTGGGGGTGTTTATCCGGGGGGTGGATTCCAGGGGTATAGGTGTCCGGATACGATACCACTGATGTACAAGATTTTCTAATGAGAGGGTGGGAACTCTTTTTATACCCGTACCAGGCCCTTTATTAAGGCTCATACAATGACATTTCTTCTTTTTTTAAACTGATAAAGTCATGCGAATGAATGCAAGTAGGGGAGTCTCTTTCGGGCTACTGGGCGACACATTCCCAGTGCCCCGGATTTTTTTTTTTTTTTTTTTTTTTTTTGGGGGGGGGGGACGTTCTCTGCCATCCTCTCACCCGAAAATTTGCAGAAAAAAGGGCAACAAATAGTGAATAATGAGTTAAGACTACAGTGCACTATGGGTTATGAATTGATTAATAATGCAAAGTTTCACTACTTAGCGACTCGCAGTCTATAAATCATATATAAGGTACATCAGGGATCACTGAAATTAATACAAAGCTTTGTTATTTATTTTGCTATATTTTGAAAACTATAAAGGCATGAATATCATGGCAGCACTTTGGAGGACAAAACTGTTCACATGTGCGTGCAATAGTCAGCGTTCATATACTTTAAGGGTTAATTGCACTTAAACAATTATAGCCTTATCTTTTTTCTAGTTACTCTTGCAACAATTATTATTGCGACTACAAAGAACAAAATACTTGAGAACAATAATCTGCTCGTATAATGAAAATACCGCAAGGATTTATTCAAATGTGCTTAGCTGGAAATATGTATGAAAATGATAATAGGAATTAATATTGAATTGTTAGTTGACCTATAGAATCGGATTGAATTTATCGGTAAGTGGAAAGGAGTAGGAGGGGGGAGTTAAATTTTATAGTTTTTTTCTTCTTCTATCATTCGTATTTTCAGGGGAATTTTTTATATGCATTCCAAGTTTATTGCCTGAGCAACATATAAATGATTATACGAAATTTCGTAATATTCGACATTTTGAAAAGAGACATCGAATACAACTTTGTGTCGTGCAGTCAATCGACTAATAAGGATACATTTCCTACCCTTTTCCGTTTCCAAGGAATGACGTCTTCCATAAAAATTCCACCCACAACCCCCTCCCTCCCCCCCCCCCCCCAAAAAAAAGACCTTCACCAGTCGCGGATACAGGGGGCAGGGGGCACGGGCCCCCACCCCTGGCAAAAAAGTTGGTAACCACAGTTTTACCTTCTTTTCTTTTTTTGGCTCAAAGGGGAAGGGGTGTTGATTTTTTTAAAAACAGCGCTCACTACCCCACCCCCCCCCCCCCCCCCCCCCGTTTGAGCAAAAAAAGATTGTACCTTTCAAAAGTTAACGTCATTTTTTATAACATGACATCCATATACGTATAAACAGTAAAGAAAGCATCTTTCCCGCAAACTACCAATTAATACAAACGAAAATAGTTATGAAAAGTTGGTTCTTTAATTTTACTCACCTCAAAAACATTGTTGGTACTGACGCTACACGATATACAAAACAAGAATAATACATTAGTAAAAAATAATATTAAATCATATTAAAGGGATAGTTAAGTTCTGTTTTCAGACTGCAAATGCCTTCAAAGTGCATGGTTATTGCTCTTATTCTTATCTATGACATTTCTAGTGCCCTTTTAGAACCTAAAATTGCTATGCAGGTAATTTTAGACCCCAAAATGTGTGAAACTTAGCCAATACGATCATACCAATTCAGCTCCACTATCACAAAAATACGGTGACAGTTAATTAATTATTTAAGGCCAACAAAAAAAATCATTTGGTTGTCCTCGATTGCTTTTCTTCTTTTTTTTTTTTTTTTTTAATAATTTTTTTTTAACTTCATTTTTTGTGTGTCTTTTTTTATTTTGCTTTTCCCCCATTTTTAATTTTTTTTTTTTAAATAATTGATTTTCCATAAAATAAAAATCATTGGGATGTCAAGCATTTAAACAAACAAAAGTCTATAAAACACTTTAATATGGTAAAAGACTAGTTTAATGTACAATGAATATCAAGACCAACACAGAAAGTATTTTTGGCTTTGAAATTAAATCTCCATTGTACTACTTATAGCTACTTGCGCCCTCTATATAGCAAACAATGCCTAATCGATGACCATTGGTCCCCCATGATCCTCTTTATCTTATGTTAACTGAGAGCTGATTTGATGAGATAACCACCTGTCCAGTGACCATGCAGGGTGGTCTAATTCCTCCTGTAAAC
Organism: Strongylocentrotus purpuratus; assembly: GCF_000002235.5. Lineage (NCBI taxonomy): Eukaryota > Metazoa > Echinodermata > Echinoidea > Camarodonta > Strongylocentrotidae > Strongylocentrotus > Strongylocentrotus purpuratus. Next base: position 724,149 of record NW_022145570.1, on the reverse strand, counting down.
TAGTACAGATGGGCTTTAAAGGGAGTTTAAGAATGCTCAGATTGAACCTGATTTGAATGAACGGCATTTTGACATAGACAAATAAAAATGGCAAGTTTAATAAATACAGAATTTCGTACTAAAAAGGCCAAACTGGCAACGGCCGCATTTTGATCCTTGCAAATGCATAAAATGGTATGTTTGGCATTTAAGATTGCTCCCCCAAAAAAATTAAATAAAAGAAAAAAGAAAAAAAGAATTGAATTAAAAAAAAAAAAAAATTATTAAAAAAAAAAAAAAAACGAGCGGCCCGTAAATGACGAGCGGGCGGTCGAGGACAACCATATTATTTTTTGTTGTTGGCCTAATTAAATATAACAATACATGGGCCGGCTGGTTGTGCGTAATAAAACCAACACGAAAATGCCAACAAAAAAGCCAACATCGGCATTGGCTAAGATACGACGTAAAAATTTCGTGTTTTTTTTAACGGCTTTTTCAAATTATCTAATATTTGTGGTGGTACACAAGTATTATAAATCGTTATATTTCTGGATATTTCAGCCGTCTCTGAACCGATTTTGATCAAATAAAGATGATTTTTGTCATTTAAATTGTATGTTATTTCAAATTTGACACTCAGTTTTTCATTATCTCACAAGAAAAATTAATTTGTGTGGCGCCGGCCTCTGCACCAGAACTCAACTATCCCTTTAAATACAGTGTCACTGAAATAAAACGCCTTGTTGTTCAGACGTTATTGGCTACAACCCAAATAATACTAATCTGTATGGCATAAATATCCTATAATCAATCGCGAACATATTTATTTATACTTTTTCTTCTTCTTCTCTCCCTCTTTTCCATTCTTCTTCCTATTCAAAATACAATAGTCTGAAGAAAAAATATAGAGTAATACAAAATACATACTCGCTTATTATTTAAAACAATGATAGGATTAAGAGCATGCGGGCTTGTGAATATAGCAAAAATAGCAATAAAAAATAGTAATTCAAAAGAATCGTCAGAGATGTTAGAGAAACATTAAGGATTAAGAAAGAAAACTGTAGTGGGACCCACTAAATATATTGTTGATTGTATTGAGGAGAAAAGGGATAAATTAAATAAACTGTATGATTTTTCTCGACACGACTTGGTGTGAAGATGGAGAAAATAATACGCAATATTTTGAACAGTTGTTAAAATCGAACAAAAGAAAAAGCGTAATTAGGGAGGTGTATAGACAAAATGGGGAAACTACTAGAGATAAAGAGGAAATTGTAAAGGAAATTAAACTATTTTATAAACATCTATATTCTTTAAGGACTGATACAAATCAAAACGATCCTTTCTTTTTTGATGATATTTTAAAGTTAAATGAATACAAAGGGGACATATGTGAGGGTAAATTAACTAAAGATGAATGTTTGAAGGTCTTAAAAGAAATGAAATTGAATAAAACCCTGTGAAATTATGGGTTTACAGTTGAATTTTATTGCACATTTTGCCCAGCTTTGGGTGATTTGTTAGTAGAGGTATTGAATGAAACATATGAAACGAGTGAATTAACAGCATCTCAAAAACTGAGAGAGAATTGAAAGATACTCTCCATATTAAAATTTATCGTCCCATCACGCTTTTAAATGTAGATTATAAAATTGTATCTAAGGTTCTAGCAAAGAGGATGAAAGAAGTTTTAAATGAAATAATTCATCATGATCCAGTTGGATATATAAAAGATAGAAATTTTGGGGAAGATGTACGATTGATAGATGATATGTTGTTTTATTCTACGCATTACGGGGAACAAGGGAAAGGGTTTGTATGTGCAGTTAGTTTTGAGAAAGCTTTCGACTCTGTATGTCATAGATATTTATTTCAAATATTGAAATTGTTCAGTTTGGGGGATTCATTTTGCTCTTGGGTAAAACTATTGTATAAGGGGATAAGTAGTTGTGTTATGAACGGTGGTCACTCCACGGGGTATTTTGAAATAGAAATGGGAGTAAGGCAAGGGGATCCGTTGTCGCCCTATTTATTTTTGGTTGCCATCGAAGTTTTGGCACATGCAATAAGGAGGGACAATGGTATTGAAGGGATTACATTTGGAAAATTTGAAATAAGACAAGTGTTATATGCAGACGATATGACAATATTTTTGAAGGATATTGATTAGAAGGTTCATATAGCTCCGTTTAGTCTCATTTCACAACGCCCCCTATCGTCAGAGTCAGCAGCCATACATGTTAGCCTATGGACGTTTTTTTTTTTAAATCGTAAAAATTAATTTTTTGTTTAAACGAAAAGCACATCCACCCGACGTACGTTATCACTAGCTCTTTCATTGGAGCCCTCATGTCTCATTGACTTTTGAAAGTTCACCCACCGTAATTTTTCAAAATAGGTTGCAAGCTCGTCATTGCCTATAATACACATGTGAAACAAGTCGAAATTTGGCTGAGTCTGCCAAGTGATTGTAAGATTATAGGTCAAGCACACGAAGGATAAGAAGCATGTATTATCAATTATCACTTCTGCTATGTTCATTATGTCCATTTCATCCAACCCCCCCCCCCCCCCCCACCGTAATTTTTCCATTTAGTAAAAGCCAACATTTTGCCGAGTTTAGCAAAAACATGAATATTCATGAACGGTCAGACAATACAGCCTTTTAGTACGTAACGTATAGTAAATGGGAATGGGCGATGATCCGTCCAAGAGGTAGAGGTCAGTATTTTGTGCTGGCAATGTTCACGCGAGCGAAAATGAGACAATCGGAGCAATATGACAATATATTTTTCAATCATTTGAACAAATTTGTGGTCTCAAAGTGAATAAAACAAAGACACATTTTATATGGATGGGTGAGGATAAAAACAAACCTGATGGGCCTTTATTTGGAAATTTGGTTAAGGAAATACACATTTTAGGGGTTAGTTATTCATTAGATCGAAGTTTAAAAGATGATTTGAATTATGAAGAAATTTTAAGTAAAATAAAAAAATTGCTAGTATGGTGGAAACAAAGAGATTTAACTATTATGGAAAAATACATTTGTTAAAAACTTATGCGCTTTCAAATTTAAATTATAGTTCATCTCTCTTTATTGTCCCTCATTTGGTATACAAAGAAGTAGCAAAAATTTAATTTGAATTTATATGGAGGGGGAATGATTGAATTAAACGGGAAATAATGTATCAGGATTATGACTTTGGAGGATTAAGAATGATGAATTTTTTAATGTACGTTAAAATACAGCGCATAATGTGGATAAACGTCTTTTATATGGAGAAAAAATTGGGATGGAGATTGTTTTTTGATTATTGCTTACAGTTTGTGGGTGGTAGATTTATTTTTGTATGTGATTATGATATAAAAAAGATTAAGTTCGTTTTTAGATATTCTACCGTAATATATGGAAATGTTGCAAGCATGGCAAGAGACAAATAATTTAAGAAATTTGGACGGTTATATGAATCCAATTATTTTTAATAATAGGAATATATGTATAAAAGGAAAAACTACATTTGATAGATACTTGTTTGAAAAAGGGATTTTTCAAGTGAATCACTTGATTGAGAAAGCTCATGTTAAGTCTGTTCAATATTTTGTGAACCTCGGTATGAAAGGTAATAATTTGCTTATGATTATTGATATTTATGATGCAATACCCAGGCTGGAAAGAAGATTCAGGGTCAATACAACTCCTCGAGGTTGATGTTTTAAGCTATAATACTTATTTTAATATTTCAGGTAAAAAATAAAATCAGTTTTTAGATGTGGGTTCAAGAACAATTTATAATTATTTTATTAGAGTACTACAGCAAACGTATGATTTGCAGGAAAGGGATTGGCAAAATAAGTATGATTTTATAGAGAAAGAATTAAAAGAAATATTTGTTAGACCAAGAATTACTATACTCATTAGAAAACAACGAGAATCTCAATTCAGATTATTGCATGGAACCATATATACTAATGAGCATCTTCATAGATTTGGTTTTTTTGGCGATAATTTATGTTTATTTTGTAAACAGGAAACAGAAACGTATTTTTTCCCTGCGGGAGCGTTCAAAGGATATTTTCAAATTTTCACATTTTCGGGAGCAAAAAAAAAAAAAAAAATGGGCCCCCTCCCCTGAGAAATCCTGGATCCGCGCCTGTGTACATACCCTTAGGGATTTGCGTACAGTTGAATTTATATATTTTTGGACAGTCCTAAATCTTTTCCAGCTCATGTTATAAATGTTTTTGAGTATTCTATACAACAAATTTTTTTTTTTTTCTTCTATGTCTCGTACTGTAATATTTACATTTATTTAAAGAATCTGGCATTATGCGTGTACTGTGATGATTTCCTTTGTGAATCGATCTTAAAAGCAATCATGCATCAGCTCCTGAGAATATTTGTAAGGTTAGTATTACGACAGGAAATTAAAATTGGTATTCAATTTTGAGGTGAAAAATATTCTTGCCTGATAGGTTCGAGGGGGGGGGGTAATCTAATCAGGTAACATTATATAGGTAACGAAGCCTGTTTATATACCCAAAGGGATCGGAGTACAGTAAAGAAAAATTAATCAGTCCTAATTCTTCTCCAGCGCATGTTTGTAAAGTTTTGTAGTATTCCTACAGAAAGATAAACAAACATTTGATTTAGAAAGGGGTAATTTGCTGTCCTTGTATTGTAACATTTACTTAATTGAAGAAACGTATTGCAATTATTTGTAGTAGTAATAACTAGTAGTAGTAGTAGTAGTAGTAGTAGGAGAAGGAGTAGTATCATTATCATAATCAAATTTTTTATTATTAACAGTATCATTACCATCTTCATTTATCAATTTTCAACAGGTTCAAAAATTATCCATACGAGTGTGTACTCTAGGGAGTCATGAACCATCAGCATCACGTGTCCTAGCCAAGTTTCTCTGTCTTCAGCCTTGTCTCATCGACCTGACGATTGGGCTCAACGATACGGTCTACGGGCCAAAGTTTCTACACGATGAATTCTACCACGAACTTGCTATTCTTGCTTCTTCCTCAAAGGTCATTTTCAAAGTGTGTCACTTTTTATCAAAGTAAATCTTGCCATTGATATGTCGATAGATCAAATCGAAAGATGGGATTTTCTAGTACCCGAACAAGAAATTACGGAAGTTTAACATAGGACATAAGAATCTAAATTGATTGCTGAGTCTTTGCGGTCTTATATCTCTTGGATATATGTATTGATTATGGTAATCATATTTTATATACTTCTTTCTTACTTGCCTAAAAGAATTGAGAAGTTTGAGATGATTATGTAATGACGTAGACACTTATTCATTATATATATTTATATGGGCTGATAAATTAATACTTACATTTTTTTCGAAAACCAAATATACGTATGCATACACCAGTGATTATTTTGTATTTAAAATCGTTCTTAACCAATCATAATATGACCCCCTTGAAAATATTTGTTAGGCTTAGCATTACAACAGAAATTAAAATTGTTATTCAATTTTGAGGTGCAAAACATTATTGGCAGATAGATTCGAAGGGGGGAGGGGATAAATGAATAACGGTATTATTAATTAGGTTATCAAGCCTGTCTATATACCCGAATGGATCGGAGTACAGTAAAGACAAATGAAACAGTCCTAATTCATCTCCAGCGCGTGTTTGTAAAGGTTTGTAGTATTCCTACAGAACATTAAACTAACATTTGATTTTGGAAGGGGTAATATTTGTCCTTGCCTTGTATTGTAACATTTACTTAATTGAAGAAACTAATTGCAATTATTTGTAGTATTAGTAGCTAGTAGTAATAGTAGGAAAAGGAGTAGTATCAGTATCCTTATTAAAATTATTATTATTAAGAGTATCGTTACCATCTTCATTTATCAATTTTCAACAGGTTCAAAAGTTATTCATAAGAGAACTTACTCTAGGGAGGAATGATTCATCAGCATCACGTGACCTAGCCCGGTTTCTCTGTCTTCAGCCTTGTCTCATCGACCTGACGATTGGGCTCAACGATACAACCTACGGGCCAACGCTTCTACACGATGAATTCTACCACGAACTTGCTATTCTTGCTTCTTCCTCAAAGGTCATTTTTAAGGTTTCTCACTTTTTATCAAAGTAAATCTTGCCATTGATCTTTCTAACTTGCCTAAAAGAATTGAGAAGTTGAAGATGATATGTATTTACGAAGACACGTATTCATTGTATATATTTACATGGGCTGATAAATTAATAATTAAATTTCTTTCGAAAAACCAAATATACGTTTGCATACACCGGTGATTATTTTCATTTCAAATCGTTCTTAACTAATCATACATTACCCCCTGAAACTAGTTGTTAGGCTTAGCATTACAAAAGAAATTAAAATTGGTATTCAATTTTGATGTGAAAAAAACATCATCGCCTGATAGATTCGAGGGGGGATTGAGGATATATAAATCAGGGAATTATTAAACAGGTGATCAAGCCTGTCTATATACCTAAATGAAACGGAGTACAGTAAAGGATAATGAAACAGTCCTAGTTCTTCTCCAGCGCATTTTTGTAAAGTGTTGTATTATTCCTACGGAAAGTTAAACAAACATTTGATTTAGAAAGGGGTAATGTTTGTCCTTGCCTTGTACTTAATTGAAAAAATGTATTGCAATCATTTTGAGTATAGTAGCTAGTAGTAGAAGTAGGAGGTGTAGTATCATGATCATAATTAAAATTATTATTTACAGTATTATTACCATCTTCATTTATCACTTTTCAACAGGTTCAAAAGTTTTCTATAGGAGGTTGTACTCTAGAGAGGAATGATCCATCAGCATCACGTGACCTAGCCAGGTTCCTCTATCTTCAGCCTTGTCTCATCGACCTGACGATTGGGCTCAATGATACGAATTACGGGCCAACGAGTCTACGTGGTGACTTCTACCACGAACTTGCGATTCTTGCTTCTTCCTCAAAGGTAACTTTTTAAGGTTAATCACTTTTAAACAAAATAAATCTTGCCATAGATACGTAGATAGATAAAATCAAAAGATGATATTTTCTAGTACCCGAACAAGAAATTACGGAAGTTTAACATAGGACATAAGAATCTAAATTAATTGCTGAGTAAAGAAAAATGAAACAGTCCTAATTCTTCGTCAGCGCATGTTTGTAAAGGTTTGTAGTATTCCTACAGAACGTTAAACAAACATTTGATTTAGAAAGGGGTAATTTTTGTCCTTGCGTTGTAATGTAACATTTACTTAATCGAATAAACGTATTGCAATTATTTGTAGTAGTAGTAGTAGTAGTAGTTAATAATAGTAGTAGTAGTAGTAGTAGTAATAGTAATAGTAGGAGTAGTATCATTATCATAATTAAAATTATTATTATTAACAGTAACATTACCATCTGCATTTATCACTTTTCAACAGGTTCAAAAATTATCCATAAAAGCTCTTTATCTTGAGAGGATTGACCCGTCAACATCACGTGACCTAGCCAGGTTTCTCTGTCTTCAGCCTTGTCTCATCGACCTGACGATTGGGCTCAACGGTACGGCCTACGGGCCAACGCGTCTACATGATGAATTCTACCACGAACTTGCTCTTCTTGCTTCTTCCTCAAAGGTCATTTCTAAAGTTTGTCACTTTAAAAAAAAGTAAATCTTGCCATTGATACGTAGATAGATCAAATCGAAAGATGGTATTTTCTAGTACCCGAACAAAAAATTCCGGAAGTTTAACATAGGACATAAGAATCTAAATTAATTGCTGAGTCTTTGCGGTCTTATATCTCTTGGATATATGTATTGATTATGGTAATCATATTTTATAAAATTGTTTCTTACTTGCCTAAAAGAATTGAGAAGTTGAAGATAATATGTAATGACGTAGACCCGTATTCATTATATATATTTACATGGGCTGATAAATTAATAATTACATTTATTTCGAACACCAATTATACTTTGGCATATTACGGTGATTATTTTCATTTTATATCGTTCTTAACCAATCATATTATATGACTCACTGAAAATATTTGTTAGGCTTAGCATTACAACAGAAATTAAAATTTGTATTCAATTTCGAAGTGCAAAACATTATGGCCTGATAGGTGTGGGGGGGGGGCGATAAATGAATGACGGTAACATTAAATAGGAAATCAAGCCTCTCTATATATTCAAAGGGGTTGTGGAATACAGTAAGGAAAAATTAAACACTCCTGATTCTTCTCCAACGAATGTTTATAGCTTTCCTACAGAAGTTTAACAAAAATTTGATTTAGAAAGAGTAATTTCTTTCCTTGCCTTAATTGTGATGTAACATTTAAAACATTGACGAAACACATTGTCATTATTATATGTAAGTATTAGTAACTAATATTAATATCAGTATTAGCAGCAGCAGCAGCAGCAGCAGCAGCAGTAGTAGTAGTAGTAGTAGTAGTAGTAGTAGTAGTAGTAGTAGTAGTTCTAGTACTAGTAGAGGTGTCGTGGTCGGGTGGAGCACAAGGTCCGCGGCTCAAGTCCGCGGCACTAATGTCCTTTGGTAAGACACTGATCTACATTTGCCACACTCAACCCAGGTGAGGTTAATGGGAACCTGGTAGGATTATTCCTTGAAATGCACTGTGCGCTGATAACGGCTGCCGGAGCTAAAGCTAGGATAATAATTTCCAAAGTTCTTTGGAAGCGCATAGAGACGTTATATCATAATGTATTATGCGTTATGCAAGAACGGTCTATTATTACTATCATTCTTAGTAGTAGTAGTAGTAGTAGTAGTAGTAATAGAATTCAGGGCCCGCAGCACGAGCCCCCACACCCCCTTGCCCTTCGAGGACAATTTTTTTTTTTTTTTTTTTGGTCCCGAAATTTGAAATTTTGACCATCGACATTCCGTTCCGTTGGGGGGGGGGGGGGGGGGGGGTAAGGTCATCTTTTTAGGTCATCTATAAGGATTTTTTTTATTATTATTTTTATATACAAAAAAAAAAAAATCAAAAGGGGGGGGGGGGGTTTCCAAAAAAACATACACAAAACATACACATAAAAAAAACTCAGAGGGGGTGTTTAACCCCCCCCCCCCCCCCCTGCGTACGCGCCTGGGTTCACGTGCACTCATTGACCGACAATGAGACATTATAGACTATATAGAGTATAAACAAAATTTAGAAAAGTGAGAAGTGCAAGTAATTACATGGTTGCTCAGTTTACAGGGGTTGAAATCCAGCAGGAGGCTGCAAGCATGTGATAGTAGGGATGGCAGCCTCCTGGAAAGTAACTAGTGAGGGTGTATTAACAGCTACTTTTGTATTTCATTTTGTCATGGTACGTGGAAAGAAAGAGTATTTAAAGGGGAAGTCCACCCTGAAATTAAGTTAGTTTTAATAGGAGTAGAAAAATGAGAGAAACAAGTCAGTGAAAGTTTGAGCAAATTCCGATTAAAAATAAGGAAGTTAGGATTTTTGAAGTTGTGATCAATCAAACACAAATTGGCAACTCTATGACGTATCATGCGAGCTCAACTTCCATTTGCTCAGTACTAAAAAAATCTAAAATTTTCATTTTCCCTCAAGAAAAGTTTCAACCATACATGCACCCTAAATATAATAATTGCAAATATGTTTCTATACTCCCCCTGCAAGGAACAAATATATATTCCGTCATCAATAACGAAGAAAACATGATTTTATGGAATATTATGCACAAAGCAAATGAAGGAGAGCTCGTATAATAAGTCACAGAGTTGCCAATTTGTATTTGATTGATCACAACTTCAATAATTCATAACTTTCTTATTTTCATTCAGAATTTGCTCAAACTTTCACTCACGTGATTTTCTTATTATTCTGCCTCTATCGAAACAAACTTATTTTGGGGTGGACTTAAGCATCTACAGTAGCATCTGGTATGTGAGTTTGAGGGGGTGGACTATATAGTCTGGGTATGAAAGAGGCTGGGGTAATGGCATGTGGGAGTGGAATGTTGGGATAGACTTTGAAAGGCATGGTTGCTCGTGCAAAAAGACGGCGAGAGTGCAGTGCATGGATCCAAATTTAGATTTGAGACAAGCTGCAATGAAGACGTGCTCTTCCGGTAGTCTCGATGGATGAAACGAGCGTTGGCTTCCTGTACACTCTCAAGATCTCCAATACAGATGGTTGTGTGAGGATTCAAGACCTCAGCACCATATCCCATCTGTGGTCGCAGAACGTAGGCGCTGTTCTTTATTTCTTTGGAGCAGGGTGATAAAGTCCTCCTAAGAAATCCCAGTGTGCGATTGCATGGCTTTGTGGCGGATTTGCTGGCAGTGGAGGTTCCAACGTAAATCATGTGCTATTGTTAAACCCAGATATGTATTGGCAGTTTTACGAGTTGTAATTATCTCTAATTTCTGAACAGATTGAAAAACTCTGCATAGACTGCAACCTGGAGAAAAATGATCCAACGGCATCGCGTGCCTTAGCCAAGTTTCTATGTCGTCTGACTTGTCTCACCGACCTGACGGTGAAGAACTCTAGGAAACTAAGGGTACATGATGATTTCTACCATGAGATTTCTCTTCTTGCTTCTTTCTCAAAGGTAAAGTAACAAATAACGATTAAACGTTGTTAATTTCTCCCACGTTCCGCCAACAACAAAAAATGTGTGGTCGGCGACCCTGGGAAGGGGGATTGGGGCTCAAGTAGGGTATCCAATTAAAGCCTGGATTTGTAGAAAAATTTCTAAAATAAAACCTGAAGACTGTTACACTTTTTTGTATATGACCGTCGCTCCTTAGATCAGGTTGCTTTAAACAAAATTGTCACATTGTTTCTCTGTGATATTTAAAGGAAATGACCTCTGAACAGAATGGTAGAAAAGTTGTGAATAAAATGTAACGATCTTAATACGAATATCCCAACAGCATCGCATGATAATTTTTATTATGATATTGCTAGTCTAGCTTCTATACCTCAGAAATATGAAAACATTACTCTTGCGGCGAGTATAATTCTTTTAACAATTAATGTCAATGACAATTAAGTTTCCCATTTGTTTGAATGACGTGTGCCAGATAAATTTAATGAATTTTAATCACTGAAATAATTGAAAAATAAATTATAAGAGAAAGAATGAATGTAGAAAGCATATGAAGAAGTTCTATATTTCAAGTCAACTGCCAAAAAATAAAAGACCTTTAAACAATAAATATATCACAACACCCATGTCATCAGTCAGCAGTCCTATTATGCACTTTTATGACTATAGCATCACCCCCACCCCCATCTTTCTCTTTCTCTGTCTGTCATTTTCTCTCTCTCTCTCTCTCTCTCTCTCTCTCTCGCCTCCTCTCTCTCTCTCTCTCTCTCTCTCCCTCTCTCCCTTTCTCCCATGATACATCATTCCCTCTTTCCTGATAATGACAATGACTTACTTTGCATTCTAATTTGTATAGCTTCGCACCCGTTACAGTTGACACTTCTGGCGCTCCTTTTTTATCATTTACATAATTTATAGACATTACTAATGTTGTATATTTCTTCAGCTCCAAATGTGACTATTGCGTTCTTTTTTCTTTTTGTTTATTAATTTTTGTATTACAGAGTCGTTTCTTCAGAGAAAATCTACATCGGAATATGTGGTCAGCCAAACTACATCAACTACAACTATAACTTCAACAGAAGCAACAACGATAACAACAACAACAACTCAGTGCATTGGCTCAATTGGAGACAAATGGTGTATTGCTTTTTTAATTTAACTCATCAGAATATGAGCCAACAAAGGAACTCAATGAAGAATGTGCGCCGTGCGACGTGAGTTCATCATTTTTAAGTTTCAGTCTGTCGGATGGCATACCATTAAGCCCCTGGATAACCTCGCCATTTTATCTTACATCTAAAGGTGTGTATGGAATCTAAGCCTTAGAAATGTGAATTCCACATTACATTTTCACCTGCAATGAAATTAAAAGCAATTACAAACGTAAAGCGGTATACCTAATGATAAATACAATCTGTGCATTCACCCAAAAGTAATAATTGTAATAGTTGAAACTTATTTCAGCGGTCCATCCACATGTCATATCTTTATATAATCAAGAAATTTCAAATAGGTCTTTTTGTAATAGTATAATGTCAGACAAAGTGTTTAAATCTTTATATTTGTATTTTTGTTGTTAACACAGATTCATATGAAACTGACTACAGTGTACTTATAGAACCCGTGTGAGTAGCATTATGTTTGAGCCAATCATTGATATTTTAGTTTGTCTTTAAGTATATCCATTTTATCATGCATCTGTGCATTAGTTTATGATCCAGTTGAGAAACCACCAGAATGTTAATTTATTTTCTTTTAATAAAATTATGTTATCATATATATTTGATTATCTCTCACTTCACTATTAAACGTCATTTGGCGAGGTATTAAGCTGGCTATGCAACATTATTTCAACCGGGTGTAGTAACTGCATGGATATTGGGCTTGCATGTTGTGCGCTGATAGCCGTTGACTATTACAAAAGGCAGATAGAAACGTGAAATCATGATTATGCTCTAAATAGGAATACCTTCATTATATCCTCACATCATTACTATCATCATTATCATTATCATTATTATTATTACTGTCAATATTATAATTATTATTTCTGTTATTACTATCATTATCATCATTTTCATTATCATCATCGTCATTATTACTGTGGTTGCTTTTGTTATAATTGATTACTGCTACTATGATACATTTATCAATGTAGTATTCCCGGTAGTATTACAGAAGATGTTACGGTATTGAATGTAGTACTCTCCTTTCTATCAAATATTAGTAATGTTGCCATAAATGATATGCAGTCATGTGTGCAAGTACTGAGTAGGTGGTACTAAATTGAAGGGAAAGTGAGTTAAAAACAATGACTGCGATATGTTAAAGGTTCGATTTCCTTTGTTTTGTTGCATTTCATTTAATCGTCGCTTGGCTACTGCCTCCACTTTCCCCTACTCCAAGATCTCCATCCACCTCTCTTTCTCTATTGTTGTATCTCTCTCTCTCTCTCTCTCTCTCTCTCTCTCTCTTTCTCTCTCTCTCCCTACATAACTCAAAACTATATCTCAAAAATAACTTATGTATGCATCCAAACTTAATAGTAGGAGCGGTTCTAGAAGAATATATTTTTTGGGCGCTTTGGGGTAGGGAGGAACTTGGGAGTTCTTGTATTCATTTAATACATGTCTTGCAAAATTTGGGACGCTTAAAGGATTTTGAACCCACCCCCCCCCCCCCTCAACCCCTCCCCTAACCACCGGTCCTTACACATATTATTATATTGAATTTTTGACACTAGAAATGAAGAAGCGAACACGGACCAAGGTGGGAGAGATGAGGATGAAAGCTCGCCCCCAAGGAAGAGGCGAAACAAGACGGACAGAGAGGCACCATGACATGAGTAAGCACTTGGCTGCCATATTTTTTTTATAAATTCTAAATTAATTCAACTTAAACTTTTGGGGTTGGAATCAGTAAAGCATGTTTTTAATCATCATTCTGCATGTTTTAGAATTTAAAATTGGGTCCTACTGAACTTTTCATAATGCAGACATTTGAAACGATAGAGTATTCTTATCCGGTTGTGTAGACTATTTTGCCATTAAACACAATCTATGATGAATATATATTTAGGGTGGCCCAAAAGAAAAAAAATGAGATTTTGATTGGCAACCTCTTAAAAATTAATTCTTCATCGTCAAAAAGGAATTAGGAAATATTATGATCACAGCACCTACGAAATTTTTATTGAGTACTATTAAGTACTTTTTAACATTTTTCAAATCACAATGTAGTTTCTTTTTTCTTTTTTTTTAACACGGGATTGTGCAGATGAGCTTTCCTAGCTTTGAATCAGCAAAAGTAATGTAACTTTTCTGATATTCGTGTGTCAATCTCTCCTAAATTATAACTCTTTTTACCTTTGTGTAACTTTATCATTTAAAGTAGAGGTGTCGTGGCCCGTGTCGTGGTTGAGTCGATATGTCACCGGACTGTGGATCACAAAGTCCGTGGTTCAAGTCCCGCCACGGCACTAATGTCCTTTGGCAAGACATTGATCTACATTTTCCACTCTCCACCCAGGTGTTACTGGTACCCGGTAGGATGCGAAAGCTAATGTGGTTAGATGACAAGTGTGCGCTTGTAAACAAATGACGCCTGGCTGGAATGCTCCCCAGGGAGTGGAGAATTTGCATACATTGTGTGCGGGTAAGCCTGAATCTGATGACCGGGGTAATAATATATATCTGTAAGGCGCTTTGAGAGGGCCTGCGGTCCTGAAAAGCTCTATACGGTATAAGAACGAACTATTATTATATTATCATTATCATACTCGTCTGTGAATAAACTAAAGGGAAGAAGGAAAAAAATGAAAATTGTAGAGATTTTTTTTTAATTCTAACGTTTGGGTATCAGTAAAATATCACAGACATAAACAGATAGGATCCGAAATTTTTCTTTTTCTTTCTTTCTTTTAACGGTAGGATCAAAATTTTGTTGGAATGCTGTGATAGTTTACTCCTATAAAGAAAACAAATATTTATAATTTATGAATTGCAAATCTGTCATCAAATCGATTTCATGACAACAAGAGCACCAGGTATTATGAGTTGGAAGTACATACAATGAATTATATCACCATGGTTACAGTACTTGTTAACAAACAGAGGAATCACCGCGGTTTTAACTTAAATGTTCTCTTTGTTTCTTTCTTTCTTACGCTCTCTATCTTTCAGATGAAGACACCATCCGGCTAGATTGAGTCTTGAAAGTTCACCTCCACCAATTTGATACGAAGAATTCTATGCTCGGAAATTGAATAGAACAGAATAGACCTTACTTAATTTTATTTATCTATCTTCATTTACCCTTGTACATTGTCTTCGTCATTCCTCTTTTTAAACACTTAATAAATATATACTATATCATATTATACATCATACTATATTAATGATTATAAATGATAACTTAACCAACTTATATTAAGACGTACTTAAGTTTTGAGAGGGGTTTACCATTACGCTTTTCAATAAGCCCCTCATTTTCACATGTCACATAGAAACAGTCTTACCTGCAATAATGTTCAAACTGTCATATTTGTTTAATTGTCAATAATGTAACTAAACCATTGTTTATAATATTGTATCAAGATGTAATATCCTCCATTTGTCACATTGTTTGTGTTATGTATCCATTCGGGCATGTGAAATGAATATATTCAAATTCAATTCAAATTTAAAATTCAGACCTATATAAACTATGCATTATCATTATCTGTCTTTCATTTTGCATCAGAGGAATTTGTAGTTTATTTGGAAAACATCTTGTGCAATATAAAACATTTGTCTTGCCAAACCTCTGAAAGCCTGAAAAGTATTGTGCTATCCCTTGTATACAATGTATGTTACATGACATTCATGTTTAAGCTATTTATTTTGTCATGTGACTAGATTAAATTCCAACGGTTATTTTTATTGGTCGTATGATGAACAGACCACGGACCGTTCTTGGCCTCCTCCAATATGTATGTATATTAATGTACATGACTATATATATATATATATATATATATATATATATATATATATATATATGATGTGCAGTAATAAAAATTATGAATGAATAAAGATGTAACTATATTCATGGAACCGTGTAAATATATGCATTTAGATGCCAACTCGAGCCATCATTGTATCTTTCGTTGGAGCCCTAATAAAGATCATGAAATAGATCGAAAGCCTGATGGAATAAAGGGAGGAACCAACAGCTACGCCCATATCATATCGTTTTATTTCTTTCACAGTCCAATATCGATTGCCATATGTGTTTGGTACTAGGAATTTTCTTTCTCTCAGTATATGTAATTATCCTCGACGTTCATTTTCCTTATTCTAATGATTTTTGTGTCAATGTTTATACTACTTTTTATCTGCATTTTCATCAGTATGTATTATCCTTTCTGGGGAGCTGAGGTATTTACTCCTGACCAGATCATATACATGTTCATGTCAGGTGTTTACTGAAAATGATGTCACCTCCTGTTGGTCTGAGGGGCATATCCACTTACGTTGGCTCAGTAACAACAAAAAGGAAATAAAAATAAAAAAGAGGGTTGAAAGAAAAACCTATCTGTTCACCTTTTTGGGGGGTTTATCCCTGCCATCTTTTATAATGTATATTCGGGTCTATCAATATACCAACTTCAAGGAAAGGTAATCTTTATTAAAATATATATATATATATTACAGAGGAAGGTCTATTCAAACATTTAGACGGCTGATTTTTTTAGTGTAAGAAACATAATTATTGTATCACCATTCCCTTACACTACGAGGGGGGGGGGGGGGACCTCCTATACCCATGATTCACAATCAGCTCAATTCAATAAAAAGCTGATCAAGTTTGATTTCTTTTTTGAACCTGAGGGAGGGTATGTGGTATGTAGTGCTGCAATCAAGTGTGGCACGCATTCCCGAAAGAAAGAATTTAAAGGATGGTCGCCTCTAGCAGCATATATGTCAAATGAAATATAATGCGAGATTTATGTACGATGAAATGGATAATCGTCTTATATTGAAAGGGGTGGGACGAAGCACCCCCTCCCCTCGATTGAACGGATTAATTCCAAGAGTCGTATTTGAGACAAAAGAAATTTGGGGGTCAGCCACCTCAAAAGTTTTGGCTCATTATGCCACTGATGATATTATAAGCATGGCATCATACAATATATGCCATCAATATTCTATTGTATTGTTTTTACGTTTGTGTGTATATAATATATACGTCCCGTTTTTCCCTTCTTTTCTTTGCCTTGCATTTTATACGTTATGATACTATTATACTTTTTGTTAGGGAACCTACATTACAAGCTATGCTTTCATAGTTTTCCTCCTCAATACAGCTAGCGATTATCATCTTATAGTCTCAATTGTATACTTGTACTGCATTGCACGTACCATATTATGTATATTTCTTGTCTGTAATTATTTTAATTGGATTGACTTTTTAAAACGAAAATCTTTGTAAATAAAATATATATGAAAATAGGAGTATCCTATACATCTCTTTAAAAAGAATTTCGCTATGTCGGGATTTTTTTCTATCATGCGTTTGTGTTTTAGAACTCTAATACGTGTTAATGTACAGAAGCTACTAGGGACGTCTAGATGAATAAGCGGCGCCAGAACTTTTGAGAATTTGGTTTATTCAATGCTCCGGGAGCCGGGGCAGAGATCAACCTTATTATTGTTAGAAGTCCTACTTATAGTTGAGATAATATGATAATTTATTTACAGTTACAAACTAATTTATTCATACCCTTACTTAGTATTGCAATTGTTTTTAAGTAAATGAAAAATGTATTTGTCCAAATCTATGTTTCTTTGGAATGTGACATATCGCAATCTACATCTCAAATTATTCAACAAATTAAGGCACTAGTTTTAATCAGTCAGTCCAACTTTCATTCTTGAGTTACGAAAAACACAAAAAATAGCATCATATATTCACAAGGGGTATGAATAATTTAGTTGTTAAATGTATGTGTAGGCTACTGACAACCAGGGCATGTGTGACAACTAAGAGAACAGAGAGATTTATAGTTCACAGTAACTGTATTGGCAGATGTATTACTAACATAACTGACCACTACCATCACTACCACTATCATTACAACTATTCCCCACTAGGCTGCTATCACTACTACTATCCCCCCAAACACCACCAACACCATAACCTGACATCATCAATTACTATAATATCAACTCCGCCATCACACTACTTTCGGCTATAACTACCAAAACCGTCATCGGTACCACCACCACCACCACCACCACCACCACCACCACCACCACCACCACCACAGCTTATCATCGTCACAAGGGTCAACAACTCCACCACCATCACCACCATCACTGTAACTACCACAACCTTCATAAGCACCATCACCACCACCAGTCCACCTCCATCACCAACACGATTTATCAACTTCACCTCAACCATCATGCATCACCACCACTACCACAACTCGGCCATACCCACCTGATGGTACAGGAATCATTATCAAAGTCAACCAGACGGCAAAGAAAGAAAATCTCATCCGGTTGCCCATTCTTCAATCAACATGAAAGAAAAGAATTTAAAACATATCTCAACATCTTTCCATTTCAGTTTGGTCGAGTTACTACGAGTATAAAAGCCTACTTCGCTGCGAGACGTTTAGTATAAAGGCGTAGCTCTACATCATCTATCTCGGAATATTAAGATATGCATATCGGGAAGACCAATAAAGGAAAGCTTATGCTTTTAGCGGGTATCTCAATCGGTTTTATTTTGTCACTAGTATATTATTAATATTAGTGTAATGTTATTGTCATCATTCGATTGATTATTGAATGGAATTTAAATTGTATACATACGAAATATATTTTTGAAGAAAAACTAATCTTTAAATAAATGTAAATATAAATATACCCAGCTAGTGTCTCAGATGACTTGAAATAATTGGTAAAAATGACGCACACTAGAAGCGCATTCTTCGAAATGATGAAATTCTTCCTAAAATGATGACTTGATCTCTCCAATACATGCATAACAACTTGCTTTTAGATCAATACAAAAATCTGTTCTTATTAACGAGATATCCAAGAGTCGTGTTACTTAATTAGATTAATATAGACGATACGAAGAAAAGCAAACGAATGCAATATTTTCATTACTCGAGGCAAAGAAGAGGGGGAAACAGTTTTAGGGCAACGTTTGACAAAGATGTAAACTGCTCCGTATCGGGGCCTCTCCAGAAAGTTGGGGCAGTTTTTGTGACATACCAGAAGTGAGAAAATATGTCTCCTATCAACTGTAACAATGTTTGCACAAATTGAGTTTTGCATACAAAGCATAGCCAATTATCTTCAGAAGTACTCAAGCTTCATGGTGAATCAATATTATGGACCCAAAGTATATGTAATGTTATATGAACATGGTGTCCATGTAACGATGGTAAAAAGAGAAATGTGTATAAAGCAAAGATTTTGAAGAAAAGCAACTGAAACAGGATTGATTCTGGCAGGGCACTACTATATATATTCACTGCATAAAAATCTTCAACAGGTAATTCCATCTTCCATGTGTAGTAGAAGATCTCATACCTACGTTACATGGACACCGTCATATTTTTTGCCCCAACTTTATGGAATGACCTATAGCGTCTCTACGGTGAGGCTGTCACACGATCGGAACATCGACGTGACATCGACAAGCGGAATAAATCTTCTGTGAAAGCTTTAATTCAGCATTTTGTTTATGAATCATGAAATGGGTCACGAATAATATTGGGAAAACTATTCCTCATCCCAAATGACAAGATGGGGTCAGAAGACGTGTGATTATACTCGTAAGCGCGTTATTAGTGAATTCGCTATGTTTATTAAACAAATGTTATTTTAATTATTTTAATTTTGATATATCTCTAACGTTTCCTCTAGTGTGAAGAGCCTGTAGGCGAAGCTGATATCTCGTGTACCATACATAACAAATTATATAAACAAGATGCACTGTGTACAAGTTATATTTACGTCCGACAAACAAAATTGAATATCCAAATTATATAATGTTTAATTAGGCAATATTTTAGTTCCTAGACACCTTTAGAATTTGTACTAATTAAAGAAATGACTCCAAATTGTTAAATGAAGTCCTCATTATCTCATGAGCATGTTTCAAAGTGTATAGATTTACTGACAAAGTATAATATACCTATAGTCGTTTGTTTCATCTAATTACGTTGTTTATAGAATTATATATTCATGAGGTTTTAATTGGAGTTTTGAGGTTTACTGTCACTTCTGCTATATTAGGTGCTGCAGGAGCAATGTACGTGTAATTAGACGTATTCAGGATAAATTCGGCCCATCTCCCCCTCACCCTACCCAGTCCACTAATAGTCTTCTCATATACCCGCCTCTCTACCCCGCCCCCTCACCCCTCTTGATCGGTATCCACCCCCCCCCCCCTGATTTTTTTTCTCAACTTTCTCTGCCATCCCCGCCTCCTTCTCCCTCCTTCACCCCTCTCTCTCTCTCTCTCTCTCTCTCTCTCCCTCTTCCTCTCTGTTTCCCGCCTTCTCACATTCCTCTCTCTCTCTTCTTCTCAACACACAATGCACTCACCTCTTTCCATATCCAGACCAGTATATTTGATGGCAAAAGGAACAAGAGCCCCACCAGAAATAAAGTTTCTTCCATATTAAAAAAAAAAGAAGCTCTCTCTCTCTCTCTCTCTTTCTCTCCCTGTCTCTCTTTCTCTCCCCCTATTCCTCTCTCTACCTCTCTCTGACTAGCATTGTCAAACGGCAATTTTCCATCTTCACTCAAAATTTACGTGTTAAAGGTGCTCAAATACATTAATAAAAACAACAAATTCATGCCATACCTTAATAGGTATTCACTACTCATAGATTTATTTAAGTATAAAAGACATCATTATGTAGGAAGAAAACTGAAAACTAGTACAAGAATCTACCCTAGTTTTGAAAGCAAGATAAATACTGAACACTACGGTCACACTTTCATATATAATATTTTCTCAGGACTTAATTTTGAGACGGAATATTCAACTATTGAAGTATTAACATTATGTCAAGGAGCTAATTTGTCAACCAAAAAGTTCAATAACCACTGTACTAGGTTTACTATATGTTCAACTACTGTCATTCCATTTTAAAACAGGAAAATATTACAGAAAAGAGCTTTCTATAATAGCATTATTAAACTTAAAGCAAAGATACTCAGATATATAACGTCTGTTAAACAACATTTTACGCTATTACTACGGAATGTATAATCCAAATAGTTAACAATATGGATATAGATTTAGAGTATGATTATACATTTTTAGTGCCTAAACTAGATTCATTGGAACTTCCAACATCACAGACTTTTCAACTTGTTAAGAGTGAGTCAACAAGCTTTGTCTATTTTGTGTCATATCTGTCACAGACAAGTAGATTGAAATTTCTCCTCAACCATAAGATGGAATACTGTGGAAATTAACGATGTATGTGAATCACTGGCTGAACTATGATTAGGCACTGTTAATTTCCTTTAAAATGTCTTAAAGTAAATACATATATATATATATATATTTCGAGTAGTGCCCAAAGGGAGAAAGAACTAAAGAAACCTTAAGTAAGATCCTTCCTTTGCCAACATCAAAAAAAAAAAAAAATTCTTTCCATTTGGCATCACTAACCTTTTTCATTTCCTGTTACAAATTGCACATTTGGCGCAAACAAAAACAACAACTACACACCCACACTATAAAGCACTATCAACTTATTTTGTTGCCATTTTTCAGGCATCCAAATATTCTACATGTACAAGTATATCAAATGGAAAACAACGAATACTAGCAGCAAAAAAGGCAAGTAAGGTTTAAAGCTAATGTTGAATTTCTGCAAAACTAAGAAGAAAATCTGTGATTTTGAAGAGAATTGCTTGCTTTTTTTTAATTATATACTTTAATTTCTTATTTTACCACCATTTTGGTAATAATCGTGTAAAACCAATACACTTTGTTTCTTAGAACCATACATTGAACATAGGTAGGAGCTGACATGCCCCAAACATTCACCAAATCGAAGTCACAATTCTAGTTCTCCTCTACAATGGATAGGAAAGACAAGATATCTTACGCTACTGTTTCGCTAAGCCAATAACTCTCATTTTCTGAATATTGAAGTGTACCGATCACCATGAAATATTTTGTTACAAATGTTTGTTAAAGGTTCCATATTACTTCTACAAAGACATACTGCAAATTTAAATACATTCTTAATCAACATAAAAAGTAACCAGTGAGTAGACTACTAGACAGACGCATACGTGCTCGCACAGAATAAGGCCCACACGGATTCCAAGTTCGACTTTTGTTTTGTGTGCAAGGTTTTATGAAATTTTTTATTTTCTTCATACTCCGTATCCGTAGGTCTATAGAATGGTTGGTAAAGATTTTTATGTTGATTTTAGACAAGGAATGAAAGGATATATTGACTGACATGTGTACTACCCCTTTGTTATAGAAATCACTCTGCCCTATATATTCATCCAAGATTTTCATAAAGTTATAATGACATAGGGCTCTTCGTTTGTGTGTATGCCACACATTCTAAAAGGTACAAACTGTTGATAAGTACCAATCATCTAACAAACATAGTTTGTGTACAGCTTACATCTAATTCTAGAATGAATTTCTAAATAGGAACATCCAAATCAGGTATTAAAATCAAAGTTGGTGTTCATGGGGATGCAAAAGAAACAGATTTTAACTTGCTATCAAGTCTTTTTAGAATGGATATGTGCGCTTTATAAGTTGATATTATTATTATTATTATAATCTCTCAAAGTCAATCAATTGTAACGATTTCAGTAATTTCATTAGCTACAATGTACCATCAATCACTGTAAGTTCTTTTTTGATAATAACTTTCCTAGAGCAGGGCCTAGAACTTCCCTCTTGTACACTGTCAAAGACTCCTACATTTACAGGAACATTGGGCACCAAGGCTTTTAACCTCCAGGTTATCATTTCATGTTTAATTTGAGTGATCTGACATTTGCTGCGGCGACAACTGCTCAACTCCATCAGAAATACAGGCTTAAGGTTAGGGTTATATGTTAGGTGTAGGGTTAAGGTTAGGGTTATAATCAAGTTATATGTTATGTTTAGGGTTGGGGTTAGGTATATTGGTGGGGACATGGTCAGAATTTGGGATTTTGGTTAATACCGTAATTCATTCAATTTTTATTTTTGTCTTCTTTACCAAGGTAGCCACCCTGGAATGAATATTGCTCTTTCTGAGGGCCCTGTGATTTTTATTACCCCAGCAATGCCATGTACCGAGTTAACCTGATGACTACAGAATTCAATCATAGCCATACGTTTAATACAGGGGTCACCAGGTTCCAGTAGGCAATAGCTTATTACGCCTGAAAATAAGGGAAGGATCTGGGCTAAATACCTTCTCCAATAATATAAGCATTATGAAAGCATTGAACCCAGGACCTTCTGTACATGTACGTGAGTCAAGAACCTTAACTAATACACCACTGTGCTCCCACTGGAATCAACCGTGGAGCACCTTTCGCCAAAGCAAGTGTCGTACAACCCTATATCTTCCTGTCTTCCGCTGCAGATTTGGCCTTCTCCATCACCAGTAGCAGGTGATCACAGAACTCCCGGACTGCTCCCTTACCTCCCTTGCTCTTGGCCACAAACTTGGCCGTGGTGGTGATCTCGTTCTGGGCGTCGACGGGCGCTCCTCCGATCCCGACCGTCTTCATGCAATCAAGGTCCGGAGTATCTTGACCTGGTAATAGAACAACGGTTGTTTATTTGTTTTTTGTTTTTTTGTAAAAAGGTCTTTTGAAATGTCAGCCAGCACTTTGAGATGGTATATCAGGGTTCCCATGGAAATTTGAGAATGACTTTCCATGACATTCCATGACCCATTTTTTACCCTTCTAAATGGCCAGATGAGTTCCATTTTGGAAGTGGATGCAGCATCCAAGCAGCATACGAATACAAAGCAGTGCTCTATATATCATAACATGTTTGTGATAGCCTCTGCCTCCCCTTGAAATTTCTATGACTTTCCCTGACTTTGGGAGATTCTTTTTTTTCTTCTTCATTTTTCATAGCTTTCCAGGTTTTTCCATGAACTTTGGAACCCTCAACAACATAGAGATATATTTTCATTGACAGTGCTTTGCAGGTTTTGTTGCTTTGTTGTTGTTTATTCATCTTTATTCAAGAAAGTATACATATAACATAATAATAAAGATGTGACATAAAACCCAGGACAGAGATTTGTATTACATTAGATGCATCTCATGCAGGGTTAAACAATTACAATACACAATAACAAAACAGAAAAGAGAACATCATAACGTCAGTGTTTTAAATGAAAACATTAATAATTCCTAAAAAAATAACAAAAACAAAAATAATTATATGTTATTAGTTAGCAATGCCTCATAATACATTAATACATCTCTTCTTAATGAGTAATCAACCACGGGAACCTATCTCCATAGAAAGAGAGAGAGAGACAGAGTTGAAGAGGGAGAGAGAGCGAAAGAGATAGATATAGAGAGAAGGAGAGAGAAGGAGAGAGAAGGAGAGAGAGAGAGAGGGAGAGATAGAGAGGGAGGTCCCGTTATAACAAGTTACATACGTATCCTAATTTAAAGTAATTACACCTCCAACTGTTGTAGTGATTCCAAGTGAGTTCAGATTGGCTGTAAAAAACAATATAAGCACACAGAATATACTTTTGAAATATTAGTTTTCCCAATTACATAATTATGACACACCTTACATTTAGGTACCGTCATCATATCTGTCAATATATTAGCATGCGTAATCACACCACGAGAACCTATCCCCATAGAGAGAGGGGGAGATAGAGAGAGAGAGAGAGAGAGAGAGAGGTGAGGGTAAGAGAGAGAAAGAAAGAAAGAGGGAAAGAAAGAGAGAGAGAGAAAGAGCGAGAGGGAGAGAAAGAGGTCTCTCTATTGTAAGTCATACCAAGTAGTTAAACCACTTACACTCCCAAGTAATGTTGTGATTGCCAGGTGCGTTCCGACAGGCTGTAAAAAATAACGTACGACCCAAACAGTACGGTTTTCAAGATTTTATTTCTCAGTTGTGGATACCTTACTTTGCATTTACATGTTTTCAACATATCTATAAGTCTTTTCTTGTTGTCAGGAGTTATCAAACCTCGGGAACCTATCTCTACACACAGTAATTTGGGAGTCCAGCCGGCTTCTGAGATATCATGTATTAGTCCGGCGTACCTGTCGAGCTTTCTTTGGTGGGCCTGTTGAATGTTGGTTTCAAATGGAATTGTCAACTCAAATACTAGTATTTCCTTTTTTCTAAAATGAATGAAACATAAATCAGGTCTTTGTTGTGTTGGAACAATGGTTGGGGGAACCATCCCTCCACTGATTGTCTCCCCTTCCACGTCAGCATACACTTGGTGATCACTATCAAGGCCGTTCTGTTTAATGCTCTTTAGCAGATTATGTACAATGTTATTATCATGCCACGTGTATCTATTTCCTGACAATTATTCAATACGTGATGCAAAATACCTTTGGCTTGACATAAACTACACAAGTCATTTATTCGCTTACCCCATCTATACAAGTTTTTATTACTCGGCAGACTATCAATCGCTGCATTTATTGCAAATTTCATAACTCCTTGTGGTAGATTGAAGATGATGGACTTCCAGGACAAGTCACAGTTTTCTATTTCTAGTACCTTCATGAATTCACCCTGGACTAGAAGAGGTTCTATTTCATTTTTCCACTTTTTCCTGCTTTCCTCTTTCAGGTTCGTTTTGACTGATTTTTTAGTATCTTTCCAATTCGTTTGTAAACTGGTTTGATGAATTTGGTGTGCAACCTGGATTGTAGATGACTTTCTGGTCCAGTTTTCCTCTCTGGCCAGTTGTTGATCTAGGGCATGAACTACCATTTCGTCGCCTTTAACTTTCGATCTACTGTAGGCAAGGCAATGACATGTTTGGTAGAGTTCAGAGATACTATTAAGCCCCCCTGGGGCATGAACTACAGCAATATTGGCACCACACCGAGGGATGCCCATCCACTTTTTAATGTATTTGTCTAGAAGTGTATCTAGTTGTCCAAGGTGAGTTGCATGAAGGTCATGTACAGTTAATCTCATAGAGGAGAGAGCATAATCATTAAGGATTCTTAGCTTATACTCGTTTTTTATGTTTACACTATCTATATTCGTGAGGGTACTATCAACCTTATCACGGATGAAATCATATGTTTCTGAAGTCTTCATCTTGAAAGTAATGTGAGATCCTAGAAATTTAATAGGATTATTTTGTACAGATGCAATTCGTTCCCTAGCTAAGGAAAAATCAATAACTGTTGGTTTACCGCCTGAAATTGATAAGGAACGACACTTCTTAGCTTAGACTGTTAAGCCCATACTACTGAGAAGTTTATCTACTTCTTGAACAAGTTTTTGATGATACCTTTTATTTCCAGTTATCAGGTTGAAGTCGTCGGCATACGGAGTAGTTATTAATTTTTGGCCGGCGAAATCGTAACCATATTGCTGCTTCTGGGTTTCAAGATATTCAATAATTGGGTTGAAGCACATGAGAAATACAATTGGGGATAGAGGGTCTCCCTGAAAAACCCCTTTCCTGAAAGCAAAGCGTTCCGATTGCCACCCCGGACCGCATACTCTGCCATTCAGTCTTGAGTAGAGAACATCAATGTAATGGGCTACTGGTTGTGGTATTGCGTAACGGCTTAATGACGTAGAGATCAGCTGATGACTCACGCTGCTAAACGCGTCAGCCAGGTCGAAGAATGTGATGTGCAATGTTATTTGTTTACATCGAGCATGTTTCAGAATTTCATGAACGACTTGGTTGTGTTCTATACAGCCGTTCACTCCGTTAATGAATGCCTTCTGGACCCGTTTATCTATGAATTCATTGGCTGTGAGATAGGTTGACATTCTCTCCGATAAGATCTGATTAAATATTTTACCAATGCAACACGTCAAAGATATCATCCGAAAATTTTCTGGTTTTGTTGTTTCACCAGATTTGAAAATTAAGGCAACTTTTGATTCGGACCACATTTCGGGGGGATCACCACTTTCCAAAATCTTATTATATAATGTTGCCAGGAAGTGGTGGGTACAGTACAAGTGTTTTAGCATACCATACATCAGACCATCATCACCGGGTGCTGATCTTGCTTTTTTCCGTTTCAGAACATTCTTAACATCCTTGGGTTTTAACGAGTTCATATCGAAGCTTTGGTAATTTTCTGAATTCACGTTAACGTACGGGAACCAGGACAACGACGTAAGATCAATAACATTGGGGACGCTGTACAAAAATATTCGTCTGCTTCCATCTGAGAAAACGTTGGCCGAGGTGAATTTTCATGTAACGAGCCATTACATACTTTCTTCGAGAAATCATAGAAGTTATCCCAAAATCTTTTCTCCAAGTGGGCTCTAGATTTTTTGTCCCTGTGTTCCTTTGTTTTTTTCTTTAAGTACGATATTGTTTTTATTGCAAGTTTAAATGCTTCCTGGTCCTCTTTGGTTGCATCTTTGCTGAATGCTTTTTTTCGTAGTAGGTTTTTCCGTTTCCTAGCCTGAGTAAGCGTTTTGGGTTCGTGTTCAATATACATCTGGTTGGTTTGATTTTCGAGAAATTCATTTTGCTCCTGAAAATATTCAGTCACGATATCGACAAAAGAGTTTGCTGCCACTTTAGGGCTAACAATGTTGGAGCCAAGATCATAATGAAGGGGAGCGGTGCGATCTTTCACAGCTAGGTTGTGAACGTTCCATTCAGAATCACTCAAGTATGGGATAGTGAATCTTCTACCTTCTGTTCTTTTAATGGCAGCAATGCAGAGAATGACTATTGAGAGTACGTACCTGAACTCCATGGTTAGGCCTATATATCAAGCGAGTCTAAACAAAGAAGCACGCCTGACGTAGCGGCGCAATGGAAGGTAATCTTCCGATAGGTGTAAATGATTCACAGTGAGATTTTTGTCCTCGTAAAATATCAAAATATCCACGATTTCGCACAATAATTGGTCTGCAAAATACCGGTATACGAAGAGCACAATACAAACTCACAAGAATTATCACACAAAACAGAATGAGGGGCAGCCTGCTGACAAAATTTGCAAATTTGCAGTGGTATCCTGGAACCGTGTCAGTGGCGCCGTATCCTCGAATTCGTAAAGGCCAGATGAGTTCCATTTTGGAAGTGGATGCAGCATCCAAGCAGCATACGAATACAAAGCAGTGCTATATATATCATAACATGTTTGTGATAGCCTCTGCCTCCCCTTGAAATTTCTATGACTTTCCCTGACTTTGGGAGATTCTTTTTTTTCTTCTTCATTTTTCATGGCTTTCCAGGTTTTTCCATGACCTTTGGAACCCTCAACAACATAGAGATATATTTTCATTCACAGTGCTTTGCAGGTTTTGTTGCTTGTAAATAATATGTTGGGATTTCAGAAGAAAAAAATACCAAGGGCAAATTCGCCCAGACAAAAGTACAAAAGCATACTTATAGCCTGGTAAATTGCCTCAGATTCTGAAACAAAATCCCGGATTTAACTCATGCTGCAATGATAATTATAAACCTTTAGGTCAGTCAGGAATCCTATGACTTTTACAAGCCGATACCCTGTCTGATTATCAAGATGTTTACGATTGGAAATCAAAATTTAATTTTTTGTTTTACTAATGGTTTTTCTAACACTGCAGTCTATTAGGGAAAATGAGTACGGTAAAACCAGTTACTCAAAGATTTTCACTTTTTGAGGCACTTCATGATCATTTTGAAGCGCAATTTTTTTAGGGCTTCAATATTACACCATATCACAGACACTGATAACACGTAGGGTCATGCATCTCAGATTTCACATTGTTAAACGATGCCTTTAAGACGTACCCATATATGCGACCTGACTCCAATCTAAATCAAGTCCTTTTCTCCACTCATTCAGCAGATCCACCTTGTTCTTGCTTTCTGTAGCCATGGCGATACCAAGCCGAGCTGCCAATTTGGTGGTGACAGCGTTCTCCTCATCTGAAAGATCGAGAATGGGTGCAAAATTTACAGAAATATTTCACCTTTGTACAAGATTCAAGTTTAAAGTTTTAATGCAGATATTTGTTTGGGTAGTATTCCAGCCAGGCGCCATTTTACACGCGCGCACATACCAATCCAACCACATTTAATAACGTTCGCATCCTACCGGGTACCCATTAAACACCTGGGTGGAGAGTGACAAAAGTAGATTAATGTCTGGTCAAAGGATATATTAGATATTCAAACTTTCATCTGGATTTTTTAAAACTCATTTTGTACAACAGCTGGCCAAATTAAAACATTTGTACCACTGTACCGGTACATGGCTTCAAAATGTAATTCATTGCTCACGCACAGGTGTTTCTAACACGAAACAGTACATAAGCTTTGTGTTAATTATATGACGGGTAATTGCAAGACAGTGCTATCATCATTTGTGAAAAGACTTTAACTCTTATTGCCAAGTACAGTTGCAGTTATTATTATATACATGTACTATATCTCATATTTTCTAATAATTTTGTGATGCAACCATGTATTTTACATGTTGGTCTGTTTTGTTTATCAGCATTCTTGCTGAATTTCGACAAGGGCGGAGTTGGAGAATATGACAAATTGAGACAATTTACAAAATTTCACAGCCATGGAAAAACTACATGTATTTAACAAACCTGTCTAAATTTTAGTTTAGATATCCAAAATCAAGAAAATCAATACACAAACGGGGGAGAAACAAAATCTAGAGGTGCTAATATTGAGTAAACAGAACCAAAGTGTATTTCCTACAAGTCCAAAGTTCAGTTTGCTCAACAAAGTATGCACACTCTGGAATAGAGACACAAGGTGATGGTAAATATTGGCAATAAACAAAATTGGAATCTCGGCAAAAATACCAATGGTACATAATATGTATACATGTATACTAGCTGCATCAGTGCTTCGTGGCCCCGCAGCCAAACTTGATGCTATGCCCCTTGATGGTGGTTTTGTTACAAAATTTCAAATACATACTGAAGTGGAAATGGAGGGGGCACTTAACCCTATTTAGCCCGGGGGGGGGGGGGGGGCTTTAGAAGCCCCCCCCCTCCTGGACATTTTTCGCGATAATTTTTTAACGCAAGAAAATCTTGCACTGAAATTTTGTGACTTTTTTCTTTCAGGTCTGGCGCATCTTTTGAAAGAAATTTTTCGAAAATCGGACCTACCATTACAAAGTCATGTGTCACTTTGTCTTTGCATGTCAGCCCGAAATCGCTCATTTTTGTGATTTGTGTACAAAACATATGGAAATCTCATTTTTCAAATAAAGAGATAAACATTGGTTATTTGGTCTTGTTTATAGTTAAGGTGTTTATTTTGGGGTCAAAATAGTTGAATTATAGTTGGAAATGAAATAAAACAACAAAAACAATAACATACATAAGTTAAAAAAACAAAGAAATACATAAGAAATTATCAAAACAATAGATAACATATGGAATAACCCTGGTTTTTCAATTTTTTGTATTGTTTTATTATTTCAAATGGTCTAACAAATATATGTAGTGAGAAAAAATGCTTAAATATGAATAATGTCTGATTTATGGGCAAATATGTGAATTTGATGACCTTATTTGCATAAATTACCATAAATATGCAAATGAGTGAATTTTTCAAAAAATTGAAATTACCATAGTGTTCTATACACTTCACTTGACATGTATGCAAATTTTCGCGGCGATCGTTCGTTTCACGGCCGAGATCATAGGGGGGGGGGGGGGGGGGCCTTAGAAGCCCCCCCCCCCCCCCCCCCCCCCGGGCTATGCAGTTTCAAAACAGCCCGGGCTAAATAGGGTTAATGATGACTAATATGGGGAAATAATTTAAGGTCTCCATGGAAAAACTTGTATTATTTTACTGCGAGAAAGCATGAATATTAACAGCATTTTCATATTTGCTTTTGATATTTTGCCTCTTCCATAAAAGATCAGTGTCCTATCTACCGACAGATTGCAAAGGAGTGAGGTCAAAAGAAAATAGAATTGTTTTCTTTTTTAGACTGCATTATACAAATGTAACTTTTATCATTATTATCATCAGTATTTTTAACCCTTAGTATGCCTTTCTGTTATAACTGGTTGTTTAATACAAAACATAAAATCAAATCCAATCCAATCACGGGTCACAATATGTTATCCCTCGTATTTACATACCAGCAATGACCCTGACTTCTACGCCTTTCTCTCTCAGATGTTTGATACCGATGGAGTCGCTCAGGCTAAAAGAACGGAACTCTTCTCCTAAAAAAAAAAAATTATAAAAGAGAAATGTGAATTAGTGGCATTGTAATCTACTTGATGGACAATGGTCAGAGGACTTCCAGTCAGGGCATTATAATTAAGTCAATTTCAATTTCAATTTCAATTTATTTATGCTTCCAACAAAACATTACAAATTAATTAAAAACATTTACAACAAATGTAGAAATACATATTGGACCAGAGGGGTCCACTAAAAAGCAATGCTTGTACAAGTGTGAACACCTCAAAGACAATTAACCAGTTAGTAGATACTGTACGATCTGAGCATGGGAAGAGATGAAGACTGGATACATGCTCAAGAAAGTTAGGTAATCGTTATTCATATATGTACCGACGGTACATTCTATGGATTACAAGTGCAAGTATTCTGCTCAAGAGGGCAAACAAAAGCTTTTAATGAAGAACATCCAAGAATTTGGCATTGATTAATCTAAAATACACAAAGGGGAACCACTCCATGTGTAAAAGATCCATGGGTATTAGGGGGTCATTTGTACCAAAGCTAACTATGAACTGGTCCATTATCAACAGCATCAATCCATTATCATTCTTTTAGATAAAATGGCCATATGCAGATTAAGGAAATGTTGGTCATTTATAATTTTTGCTGTAACCAAATACATTATTTTGTCATCTCTCTAGGATCTACGGTAATTGTTCATATTTGTGATCTACTAGATACACATAATTACAGTCGATTACAAAATTCCAAGGGATTTCCCCTTGAGACCCAGATCTTAGTCACAGTCTGCAGATAAAAGTCAATTGCCAATTTGAGATTCACACAGATTTACTTATTTCATATTTCAAACCTTCATAACTTTCTTATTACTGGTCCGATTTATTCAAAACTTTCTTCTTTTTTTTCCTTCTGCTTTCATACAAATGAACTCATTACAAGGGTGGGATTGCCTCAAATGTGGCTATTAAAGCCTCACTGCACTACTTATAGCTACTTGTGCCCTCTATATAGCAAACAATGCCTAATAGGTGACCATTGGTCCCCCAAGATCCTCTTTTTCTTATGTTAAGTGACAGCTGATTTGATGAGATAACCACCTGTCAGTGACCTTGCAGGGTGGTCTAATCCATCCTGTAAACTAGTGCAGATGGGCTTTAAGCTATTATACATTACCTGTTGCAGTAAAATTGATTTGGTTGTCGATGAGGACGCCGTCTGCTGCGAAGACCACCAGCTTGACACCCTGGGGCTTGGTCTTGCCAAAGTAGCCAAACTTAATCACTCGCTGCTCTGCGATGGGCCAGTCGATGTCGGTATCGATGTCCACGCTGTACTCAGGCTGCATCTCACAATAGCCAACTCTAGAGTAAACACAAAGTTAATTAAGAAAAGGATGAGTTCTGGGAATGGTGAAAATCAATTTGTGGGCTTTTTCAACCTTTTATGTTAGTGTGGAATCGTGTGTATACAAAAATGTCTCCAGAAAAGGATAGCTCTTCAAATGCCCTCATATTTGAAATAAGACAAGTAACAGTAACAGTTGTGGACCACGATTTCCTGCCACATTTTTGTGTAGTCCCATTATACATATTTCTGAGTACAGAGCATGTAAGACTTAGCAAGACTGGGCCAATTTCATATATCACTTCCACGATTTGTAAACCTTGCAGTATACGCCAATACTTATGGGTTACATTATCAACCTTTTCCAATAACTTCCACACACTTTCTTTCACAATGCAATCGGATGACCAGAACTTTTTTTCTTTGAACTTCCTCAAGCATATAAAGCAGTCATACATTGAAATTCATTGTAAGAGTATTGTGTGAGAGTGATTCATTCACTTCACCCTTTAAAATAAGTTTCAAATCTCTATCCAGTACATGTTCTTAGGCAAGGCATTTTAAATACGATTGTCTCTCTCTACCCAGGTGTTAAATGACTACTTGGCAGAACATGTTCCTTGAAATGCGGCACTGTTCATAGGTGATGGCTTTCAGAGCTAAAGCACACCATCTCTGATTGGTTCGTAGGTGGAAATGGAGAGCTTTCGAGTGTAACCTGCATATCTGTGGCTCTTCATCATAATTTTTTTACAGCATCAGGATGATACAATTTCTCCCAATTCCATGAAAATTAGCATTACTGAAATCCAAAGTACACAAAGCCTATCCATAACATGTATTTCAAAAAAGTCAAGGAAAGGATTTGAAGGTAACCAAAGGTAAATGATGATGTTGGCGGTAGGGGGTGCGTAATTTCGGTAAAAGTTGTGAATTATATACCTCTCTTTACAAATATAGCCATCTGATTGGTCCAAATTGGAGTTGTGATTTTAGCCATGCCCTTAACGGTTAATACAGTGTACATGTAGTTCATGAGTGAGATTCCCTAAAGATTCCGGATACGGGAAAATAGTAAAATTTTGATGAGATCCCTATTGGTTTATGTGTTAAAACTTACTTTGTGTGAGCGCTGATACCATAAAGTGCTTTTTGTCTGCGATTCCCTTTCAGTCATCTTTCCAGCGAAGATTAACAGACAGTGTCTCAGATTTTCTGTGATGTTTTAACAATCTTAACTCAAGAAAAGGACAAGGTAAGAATTCGTGGTAGATTTTTGTGTCAATTTGGTATATAAAAGACATATTGACTGCTGGCGCGCCTCGAGACATGGCAGGATGCAACATCCCCTTGAGCCTATAAAAACAGCCAGACCTCTCATAGCAGTCGATATATCTATAATATTCTAGACTTCACCTACTTTCCACCCTGGAAGAGTCCAGCCATCAAGAGTTCTCTTGTTGCAAAGTAGAAGGATCCATTCTCATACAGCTCGCCGGCCCAGTCCTGCCTGCGTGGCCTCTTAGCAGGGTCGAGGTTCTCAGCCTTTGTACTCACAGCTGCAATAGTAATAATAATAACGACAATAATAATTATGCTAGTGATAATAATAATAATAATGATAATACCAAGAGTAATAACAATAATAAAAAAATGTCTCCAGAAAAGGATAGCTCTTCAAATGCCCTCATATTTGAAATAAGACAAGTAACAGTAACAGTTGTGGACCACAATTTCCTGCCACATTTTGTGTAGTCCCATTATACATATTTCTGAGTACAGAGCATGTAAGATTTAGCAAGACTGGGCCAATTTCATATATCACTTCCACGATTTGTAAACCTTGCAGTATACGCCAATACTTATGGGTTACATTATCAACCTTAATAATAATAATAATTATGACAATAGTTATAACAATATAATTACAATAATAATAATAAAAATAATGATACTTCTAATGATTATAAGGAAAATGATAATAATAAAACGAAGATGAAGAAGAAGAAGAAGGAAATAGAAAATGACTTACCACAGCACACTTGCGCTTGGACATTTCCAGTCAACATAGAAACCACTCAACTGTGAAAGTTTAAATTTCATTTTCATTTCCATTTCATATCTTCCCGATGCAAATTTTCACATAGATATTTGTTTTGCCCACCTTGGTCTATAGGGGTCTCTGTCCATCGGAAGAGGTGCCTCCTGTTGACGGCAAACACCGAGTCGTAGCCCAGGTTTCTGATCATGTGACAGGTCCTCTGGAGGTGGGATGGATGTAGGCAAGGAGATGTGCACTGGACGTTGGCTACAAACTTGACCTCTGGTCAGTGAAATAAAGCAAAATAAGAATCATCATAATATAGTAATATTAGCTAGTTCTTAGCGCTTTTCAGGACCGAAAGCCCTCTCAAAGCGCTTTACAGATATATACATTATTACCCCGGTCATCGGATTCAGGCTTTCCCGCACACAATGTATGCACATCCTCTACTCCCTGGGGAGCATTCCAGCCAGGCGTCATTTTACAAGTGCACACTTGCTAATGAAAGCACATTAGCTTTCGCATCCTACCAGGTACACATTCGACACCGGGGTGAAGAGTGGCAAATGTAGATCAATGTCTTGCACAAGGACATTAGTGCCGTGGTGGGACATAAGGTAGGCAAGGGAAAGGGTCAAGGGAGTGGTGTGCAATTCAGCTTTGGAAATCTGCAAAAAAGCTCTGGAAACTAGAGAGAACTAAACTGCCTGTATGTGCATATCCCTATGTGGCATCATGAACAATGATGTCAGGGAGCAAAAAGGCAGGCTATCATTAAAGGCCAAAAATAATACTCCCTCCCTCCCTCCCTCCCCCTTCCTCCCTCCCTGCCCCTCCCCCTCCCTCCCTCCCTTCCCCCTTCCTCCCTCCATCCCTCCCTCCCCCCAAACCTGCCAACCTCTGGAGTTCAAAAACTGTACTCTTTAATCCCAAAAGTTGTATTCTTAAAAATAAACACAGACTGTTACGTGGATCAATGCCTCTTACAGTTCCAACATACAGGAAGAAATTTGTTATGGATCATTGGTTGAATATGCATGATTTCGTCACGACTGGTGTGTTCGATGAACCAATGAACATCCCCAAATTGCCCATGTGAGATGCTTGGAGGATACTTTACAGGACAGAATGGGTATTTTGCTATTCAAAATGGCACACACACACACACACATAAAATACTTTTTTTTTAAATAACAAAAAATAAAATTGTTTTGTTTTTTGTTTTTGGAAAATATTATTTTTCTGAGGAAAATCATACTGTGGGATGTGCTTCTAAAAAATGTACGAAATATGACTAAATTGTACTGGTCGGCAGGTCTGCTCCCCCACCCTGCCTCCCTCCCTATATACCTACCTATATGTACCTTCCTAATATTAGACGACTGTGCATTTGCATCGAACATGAATGATTTAAAGTAATTGGGGTTTTCTTTTCACTTAGTCTTTTTATTTTGTTTCTTTATTAACTTGTTTTTGTTCGTTTGTTTTCTTTTTCCTCAAGATTACATTTAAACAAGAGCTTTCATGGACAATCTTCAATACCTGGATGTTCCTTGAGAAACTCTTGCATAGCCTCGATGGAGGTGGCTTGGTCCCGGGCAGTATGGGGGCTTCTCATGTGTACCTGGGCACCCCATTCCTTGGATATCCTGGCAATGTCAGCATGATCTGTTGACACCCAGACGCTGTCAAATTCTGAAGGAAACATCAAAACCAATTGCCAAATTATTATTTCAAAGATACATGGATTTGTTAAAAGAGTTCAGTTAATAATAATAATACAATATAGTTCCATCTTATATAGCGCTTTTCAGGACCGCAGGCCCTCTCAAAGCGCTTTACAGATGTTATTATTACCCCGGTCATCGGATTCAGGCTTACCTGCACACAATGTATAAACATTCTCCACTCCCTGGGGCAGGGGCAGCAGAAGGGTATGGAAAACACAAAAGAGATTCACTTTAAAGAATAATCAACTGAACATGCATGTACATTAACAATTTTGCAAGGAATGCTTTTTGCAATGGGAAATCCCCATAGAGCTCCCACAAACAAAAGGTTTTGAGCAAACAAAATATTTGTTATGATTTTGCACACATTGATCTCATGAAAAAATGCAGTTATGTCATGTCAAAAATAAGATATGATAACACATAAATATTGTCTAGTTCTTAGCAACAGATTGATAAAAAAAGTAATGTACAATGTAGGCAATACATGTACATTTAGGCTCAACATGAACTGATTTTTGTTTATGGGTAAAGACTATTTGCCCATAATGTTGTAGACAAATTACAGACCCAAATATGAAAGAAATATCCTGAACTACAAAGGAATAATGCACTTTTACTTATTACTTAATAATACGATTGGAGAAGGGCCCTTAGCC
Source organism: Strongylocentrotus purpuratus (assembly GCF_000002235.5). NCBI lineage: Eukaryota > Metazoa > Echinodermata > Echinoidea > Camarodonta > Strongylocentrotidae > Strongylocentrotus > Strongylocentrotus purpuratus. The sequence goes on along the minus strand of NW_022145570.1, from coordinate 687,416 downwards.
TTAGGGGAAGACAGTATTAATACTGATAAGACTCCCCTGGGTTAAACGTACATGTACATGTACATGATATATATATATATATATATATATATATATATATATATATATATATATATATATATATATATATATATATATTACATGTATATAATAGTTTAAACAATTGTAGCAATAACATTCCTGAGGAAAGATCTAAGTGAAATGAAATGAAATGAAATGAAATGAAATGAAATTGTAGTACATGTACATATGTCATGTAAATGTATAGGACTATTAAGAAATTCACAAGGTTAAGATACTGACAGAGATAACGGTATTGTTCGCTGAAAATCCTGTTTTAAGGATAATACAATTTCAATCGACATGCATGAATTTAACACAGCTGAGTCAACAACTTGAATTTGTGGAAGTTTCGTTGTCAGCATGATCAATAACCATATGTATAATGCATACAGTACGTACATGTAGGCTGTTATTTCAATCAATATTTAAAGGGATTGGGTATCTTTGCCTCAGATTCTAAACAAAATCCTGGGTTTAGCTGATGCTGCAATCATAATTATAAACCTTTAGGTCAGTCAGGAATCCCATGACTTTTACAAGCCGATCGAATCGAAATTTCATTTTTTGTCTTCCTAACATTTTTATAACATTACAGTCTATTGGAAAATATGAGTATGGTAAAACTTTTTAGGGCTTCAATATCATAGTACAGCGGATAAGCTCCTAATATAATGAAAATTGTGCACTTTTTGAGAAAAGCATGAAACTTCTAGCATAGTTAGTTTAGACCATAAGATTTATTTTCAGATGTGGAGGGAAGTCAGATTTGACCTCTGATGACCCTGAGAGGTAAAATCCAAAATGGCCGCTATTCCTCATGGTCTAATCTCTAATGTACAAACACACTTAACTTTTGAACCAAATAGTCCAGAAAAACGTTTAAGGTGTCATTTCCAACTAACTTGGGGATGCCAATTCATTTGGTAATACTTTTGAGATCGCTTGAACTTAGGGTTTTGCATTTAGGTCAAGGTCATGGTCAAAATTGACTAAAAAATAGCAAGTTTTGAATGGTTACAAAAAGTTTTCCCATTTATTTGTCATTTGTTCTCTCTTGTGTTCTCAAATTTCTTTAGGAATTTACGCACCTTAATCCCTTTCAGTGAGTTTATTTCACATTTTGATTTGACCTCTGATGACCCTGAGAGGTCAAATAAAAAATGGCCGCCAGTCCGCCGCATGGTCTAATACGCTCTGGCCAGTCCAATGATCAAAGAAGCCTTTCACTCTTTGTAATCTATAGACCTCCATCATGCTCGCGGGGCCATGCAGTCATTTGGACGTTTCCTGGTGGAGTTCTCAGAACTACTAGAATCGGTCAACTTGCTCATAAATCAGGTGGTTATTTTAGGGGATTTCAACATTCACGTTGACAATAAAACAAATGCAGATGCAAATAACTTTAAAGACCTACTGGAGTCGGCTGGTTTGAGTCAACTCATATCCCAGCCTACTCATATTAAAGGACACACTCTTGACCTGGTCATCATGAGAGAAACTGATCAGTCAATCAGGGACATTGTGGTAACTCAGACTTTGCCATCTGATCACTCGGCGATCATCTTTTCACTCCCCTTCATGAGACCACCAATAACGACTAAAATCGTTCATGCTCGTAAGTTACGTGAACTCGATATTGATCAATTCAAGTTAGATATCACCCAGTCCTTTGAAGCAGTTACTAGCCTGGAAGAAATGGACATTGACCAGAAGGTAGATGTTTTCAATAACTCTCTTGCGTCAAATCTTGATCGTCACGCACCAGTCAAGCAAAGGAAAGTGAAACTGCGTCCCTATGCTCCTTGGTACAACCATGAAATCCGGAAGGCTAAACAAGCTCTTCGTGCAAGGGAAAGGCGGTGGAAAAAGATCAGGTGTTCATCTACAACAGTAGTATCTGACGACCTGAAGAAAGCAACGAGAGAATATAACCAGCTAGTCAATAGCTTTAGGAGTCAGCATCTCCACGAACTCATATCCACTAGCAACAGCAAACAACTGTTTAATGTGATTGACAGGATGACAGCTGAAAAGCCTTCTAAATCACTGCCCTCATATCAGTCCAGTGCTGAAATCACTCAAAAGTTCTCAAAGTTTTTTGACAATAAAATTCATCTATTGAGATCTTCATTTTCTTCGTCTTCCAACATCGCTGAAGTGGAAGTCAGTGACCATCATCTTGATAAGTTTGCGCCAGTTTCCCAAGCAGATGTACTGAAGATCATCAAGTCACATAAAATGAAATCATGTGACTTAGATCCCCTACCAGCACCCATTCTTAGCCAATGTATAGAGCTTCTGGTTCCGGCCATCACGGACATAATCAACAACTCGCTAGAATGTGGAGTTTTCCCTTCAGCACTCAAGTCTGCTTTGATTCATCCCACCCTCAAACGACCATCTTTGGATGCAGAAAATTTGAGAAACTTTAGACCAATCTCAAATTTGCCATTTTTGGGCAAGGTAGTAGAACGAGTAGTCTCAAATCAATTTACTGAATACCTTACTGCAAATTCCCTTCTCGCATCCCGACAGTCTGCCTATCGTAAAAATCACAGCGTGGAAACTGCGTTACTTCGAGTCCAAGACGATATACTTCGTGCTTTGGATACTGGAGATGATGCGATTCTCATACTGTTAGACTTAACATCAGCTTTCGACACTGTCGATCACTGTGTTCTTATATCCAGGATGGAAACACGTTTTGGCGTCTCTGGAACTGCTACCAAGTGGTTTAAATCTTACATCACTGGACGATACCAACAAGTGATCATCGATGGCTCACGATCCGATCCTACTCTGCTTAGGTGGGGGGTGCCACAAGGCTCCGTCGTCGGCCCTGTACTTTTTACATGTTATTCGACACCCTTAGAGGACATCATTCATTCCCACGGTTTCTCCTCGATGATATATGCCGACGACACTCAACTTTATATTACTGTTAAGTCTGGACAAATTCTTCAAATGTTGCAGAAACTGGAAGATTGTCTACATGCCATTCGCTCCTGTTGACTGAAAACTTTCTTCTCTTGAACGACAACAAGATGGAAGTGCTCCACCTGTTTTCTCACCGAAGAAGAAATACAATAGAACTCCCTCCGATTCAAATAACAAATGGTTCTGTAAATTCCTCCAAAACAGTTGTTAACTTAGGTGTCACGTTTGATCAAAACCTTTCAATGCACCCCCATGTAAATAGTATCTGTCGTAAAGCATCCTTCGCCCTGAGAAAAATTGGTAAAATTGGTAAATTCCTTTCCAAGTCATCCACTGAAATCCTCGTCCACGCATTTATCAGTTCACTCCTTGACAGTTGTAATAGCTTGCTCCATGGAATTCCGGAAAAAGATATGGCCACGCTGCAAAGAATCCAGAACTCTGCAGCACGTCTAGTGTCTCTCACCAAAAAACATGACCATATTACACCAACCCTTAAACAATTGCATTGGCTCCCCATTCAATTTCGCATCCAGTTCAAAGTTCTTCTTTTAACCTTCAAGTCTCTTCATGGTCATGCCCCAAATTATCTTTCTGAACTGATTCAATTATACACACCCAATAGGCCCCTTCGTTCTGCAAATCAAACTCTCTTGACCGTTAAAAAAGCAAAAACAAAATACTTTGGTGATAGGTCCTTTTCATGCTCTGCTCCACGTCTGTGGAATTCTCTCCCAGCCTCCATTCGTTCCATCTCTGATATTACTTTGTTTAGATCAAAATTAAAAACCTATCTAATGAAAAGGCATATTCTACCTAGCTCTTAAATTGTTACCTAGTTCTTAAATTGTTACCTAGTTCTTATATTGTTACCTTACCTTGTTATCTTATGTTTCATAATTTCACTTTCATTCATTTGTTTTCTTGTCATTACTCTGTTAAGTTTTAATTGTATCAATATTGTAAAGCGCTTTGATATAAATGTTTTATGAAAAGCGCTATATAAGTAAAAGTTATTATTATTATTATTATAATTGTACAAACACGCTTAACTCATGAACAAATAGTCCAGAAAAACGTTAAGGTGTCATTTTCAACTAACCTGGGGATGCCAATTCATTTTGGTAATAATTTTGAGATCGCCAGAACTCGGGGCTCTGCATTTAGGTCAAGGTCAAGGTCAAAATTGATTAAAACATAGCAAGTTTTGAATAGTTACAAAATGTTTTCCCATTTTTTTGTCCCCTTATGTCCTCAAATTTCTTTAGGAGTGGTTCCCTTGCATAGTCCCCCACCTTAATCCCTTTCAGTTAGTTTATTTCACATTTCGATTTGACCTCTGATGACCCTGAGAGGTCAAATAAGAAATGGCGCCAGTCCACAGCACGGTCTAATAATTGTACAAACACGCTTAACTTTTGAACCAAATAGTCCAGCAAAACGTTTAAGGTGTCATTTCCCACTAACTTTGGATGCCAATTCAATTGGTAATACTTTTTAGTACGCCAGAACTCGGGGCTTTTGCATTAAGTCAAGATCAAGGTCAAAATTGACTAAAAAATAGCAAGTTTTGAATGTTTACAAAAAGTTTTCTCATTTTTTTGTCCCCTTATGTTCTCAAATTTCTTTAGGAGTGGTTCCCCTGCATAGTCTTCATCATAATCAGTTAGTTTATTTCACTAATTATAGCACCAAACCATTATTTGTCTTGTAACTGACCATTTGCATATAGCATGGTCAGTGGGCAGCTAGCAGCGCTCAAAATACACGGGGGCGGTGGGCGATTCGCCCCCGTGAGCTACATAATCGCCCCCGTCAGGTTGCTCACGGGGGCAATTGCAAAATTAAAAATCGCCCCGGTAGAATTATAAAATAAAGATTATCTTTTCTGTTATAACTTTAACACAATATTGAGTTTCAATTTTCAAACCTTAAACCAATGAAATGGAACTAAGATTAGCATGCAAGATTTCTCGTTTTATGAGTAGGCCTAGTATTACCGATTCAGCTCGCAGTGCAGTGCCGCCGTCAGCAGTGGTTATAGGCCTACTGCGCCGTTAGTAGCGCTGCGTTTGCTGGAGCTGGAGGCGATCTCGCAAGGGCAGAAACATGGTCATGGCCTGGAGAAGTTTTTCGTTGTCAGCAAATAATGAACCTCGACCAGTAAATCAATATTAGGGACTTTTAGATTTGCACGATGAGAACGTGGACTGCAACGTGTGACCTCCTTTTAAGGCACTGCCAGTGCTTAAAAGGACGTCACATGTGACTGCCAGTGCCTTAAAAGGACGTAACACGTCCACGTCCACGCAAATCGAAAAGTCCCTTTTGAGGAGAAGAGGAAGACCAAAATGTCGTTGAATGATATGGTAACATGGGCAGATCTACGCGGGGGGGGGGGGGGGGGGGGGGTTAGGGGTTTAACCCCCTCCCCCCACCCCCCCCCCCCCCCCCCCCCCCCCCCCCCCCCCCCCCCCCCCCCGGCCCCCTTTGGTTGCTGCTTTATATGTAGTTGATAATGCATGATTAAAATAAAGAGAGAGAGAGAGAGAGAGAAAAGTTGTTTTTACAAAGAAGATTTGGGTGAATAGCAGTGCTTATTCAAACAAATATTCGCATCAATTTGAATCATAATCATTAATTGTCGCTTAATCCCTTTTAATGACCTTGTTTACTTTTACGTTTGCAAGGGGAGAAGAAGATATGTCACGTTAAAGACATCATAAAGATGTATATATTATATACACAGGCCAGTAACAGCTATGTAGCTTGTAAATTTCTAAGAGGGAAAATGCTGATTGAAATGATAATGAAAAAATAGCAAATAATTGAGGAGTATCATACAGTGTAGGTACCAATTCAATGGATATTTGTATAAAAAAAGAGCCCCCGTCAGTAATAAAAGAGCCCCGTGAGCCTTCTCACGGGGGCTCTTTTTTTGGGGGGGGGGGGGGGGGGGGGAAGAGCCCCCGTGGACAAACAATTAATTTGAGCCCTGGCAGCTAGGCAGTATACGGCAAAAATCTCAATTCAAGGCAGGAAAACTGCTCCTTTCCATTACTGCTCAGTAATACTGGTAAGATGTTCTTTAAGTTACTTTGGGTTTTATTTGGTTCTAAGTAATTTAAAGGATCCCTACAGAGTTTGAGGAACAGGCCATAAAGCAAAATAACGGTTCTGCTAACACTAGACAACATCACCATGACCAGCAACCTGGAGTGCAGTTAGCATTCTTGAGGATGGGAAGTTCTGACAGTACTGAAAGAGATAGGGAATCCATTTCTAGAAATTGCAAGAAAGGATGCACTGAATATTGTGCTCTTGTTCTGGAGACTGTTAGATTTTGATCGTTACCATTAGGATATACATAAGTTGTGGACAGTGCTAAATACATGTGGATATCTATAGCTGTGGTAATGAACAGGTTTTAGGTCGTATTTGGAATAGCTTTTTTGCAAATTTTCGTGCTATAACTGTAGCAGACGAATTTGGTTAGTAAGAAAACAAGGCATCCACCTTGTGCGTTCACAATGAATGTGCATTGTTACGAAATTCATTTTCGTCCAGTAAGCAGCGTAAGGTTAATCCACTTTCGTGTGCTTACGGTTAGCAGTGCTATGAAGTAGAAACTCATACATTAGCACAGAACCAGCCGATAAGCAGCTATATACAATTTTGCCCTGGATGGTCAAAGTGGTTGTACACGGGTCTTTTTATTAATTTATAAAATAATGACCCCTTAAGTGTCAAAATAGAGGCAAAGTTTATTTTAAAAAAAAGAAAACATCACTTTTTTGACCTAATATGACCTTGAACTTGACCTTATTGCAAATCCCTGAGTTCTGGCGATCTCTTAGTATTACGTAATGAATTGGCATCCCCAAGTTAGTTGGAAATAACACCTTAAACGTTTTTCTAGACTATTTGGTTCAAGTTCACGTTTGTACATGTACATTAGACCATGCGGACTGGCTGCCATTTTGGATTTGACCTCTCAGGGTTATCATAGGTCACATCAAACTGTGAAATAAACTAACTGAAAAGGATTAAGGTAGAGGACTCGGCAGGGGAACCATTCCTTAATAAATTTAAGAACATAGGGGAGAACAAATGACATATAATGGGGATTTAACCTTTTGTAACCATTCAAAACTTGCTATTTTAGTCAATTTTGACCTTGACCTTGACCTAAATGCAACACCCTGAGTTCTGGCAATCTCGAAAGTATTACCACATGAATTGGCATCCCCAATTTAGTTGGAAATGACACCTTTAACGTTTTTCTGGTGTATTTGGTTCAAAAGTTAAGCGCGTTTGTACATTAGCCCATGCGGACTGGCAGCCATTTTGGATTTGACCTCTCAGGGTCATCAGAGGTCAAATCAAACTGTGAAATAAACTACCTGAAAAAGATTAAGGTGGCGGAATATGCAGGTGAACCATTCCTAAATAAATTTGAGAACAAATGACAAATAAATGAGATTTAACCTTTTGTAACTATTCAAAACTTGCTATTTCTAGTCAATTTTGACCTTGACCTTGACCTAAATGCAAAACCCTGAGTTCAGGTGATCTCAAAAGTATTACCAAATGAATTGGCATCCCCAAGTTAGTTGGAAATGACACCTTAAACGTTTTTCTGGTGTATTTGGTTCAAAAGTTAAGCGTGTTTGTACATTAGACCATGCGGACTAGTGGCCATTTTGGATTTGACCTCTCAGGGTTATCAGAGGTCAAATCTGACTTCCCTCCACATCTGAAAATAAATCTTATGGTGAAAGCAAACTATGCTGGAAGTTTCATGCTTTTCTCAAAAAGTGCACAATTTTCTTACTAAGCCGCTGCACTATCATACCATATCACAGACAATGACATAGGGCAATGCATCTCAATATTCTGTATTCCACAAATAAAAAGTGTATAAAAATACATACATGTACATGAACATTGACAATTAAATCTACTTTATGTACATGATCATGTCCACTTCTATTTTTGTTTAAACTTGTCCATATTTTGCACTACAATATTGTTGAAGCAATTTGATTCTCAGCCTTCTGCCTAGTGATGTGATAGAAAATCATTTACCATAACATTGATCTCATTCAGAAAAATATATTTCTGAACATTCAGACTAATTTTATTTGCTATGGTACTTTTGCTTTTAGCATCCTTTTCGTCATCATCATCATCATTATTATCACGTCATCTCATCTCAGGGTTAGATTTAATTCAATCTTACTAACACTGATTTCGTTTAATTATTTTCTCCTCCTCCTCCTCCTCCTCCTACTCCTCCTCCTCCTCCTCCTCCTCCTCCTCCTCCTCCTCCTCCTCCTCCTCCTCCTCCTCCTCCTTCTCCTTCTTCTTCTTCTTCTTCTTCTTCTTCTTCTTCTTCTTCTTCTTCTTCTTCTTTTTTCTTCTTACTTTTCCCTCTCATCCTCTTTTTCTTCTTCATCTCCTTTTTGTTTTTCTCTTCACCGCAGACTGGATTATCTGTGATATTAAAACTGCTACTGTGTGCATTAGGAGTAAATGACGCTTAGACAGTGGAGACTATACACCACCTTATAAAGAATCATATTCATAACATATTCGTAATCCACAAAGAGAGTGAGGTGGCATTCTCGTCCACAATACACCACCACGTCCACTACTCATGCATTCACTCCACAAATCATGAGCTTCATTGACATTATCATGATTATCTGTAATAATATGCCATTTTCATAATGTAATCAAATTTAACACACAAATCTTGTTACAAATAATTTTATTTCAATTGTCAGAATGCAAATTAAAATGCATTTATTCTCAATAGTTGAATGAAATCGTTTGTAATGGTAAATGGGCGCTTGACTTCACAACGATTTATGCATTGAATTTGAATACAATACCGAAATGGTCTAATGCCAATGGAATGGAATGCAGTGCCAATCAATCACCACTGTGACTTCCATACAGTTTCCACCTCCAGCATACATTTACAAGACAACATTCACATTGTACTTAGGATTAAACCTGAAAGTGGGTGTGGGTGTGTACACAAACAATGAATATGCTATTTCAATGCAGTTGCAAGTTGTTACAGCCACAGTACCATATGCACTATGAACATGACAGACAATGAAAGCGGACAAAATATACAGTTCCTCAGGTAGACAAAAGAACATCCCTTCACTGCTATTATGTAAAAATGTGTAGAACAGGTGAATATGCATGTGACACCTGTTCTACACATTTTACATAATAGCAGTGAAGGGATGTCCATTTGTCTACCTGAGGAACTGTATATTTTGTCCGCTTTCATTGTCTGTCATGTTCATAGTGATGGCCATGGGCGTTGACACCATTTCTAGAATACGTATCGACTAAATTTATGGCTCTGCCTCTAGCACTGAGTGAGTCTGACTCTCAGACTGGAGCTGGAGGCGTGTCATCGGCACACCTACTGTACCTACGGAGCGCTAGAGCACTTACCTCCCGAATCTATGGCGGCGCGAAGCACCCACGCGATGAGGGGTTGTCCAGCTAACGCTTTGATGTTCTTTAATTTTATGCCTTTGCTTCCACCGCGAGCGAGAATCAAGCAGGCAAAATGTCCAGATTTGCGGTTTGAATCACCAGAATCTGACATTGTGATGGTTTTGTTTTCAGGGATCCGGATAGAAAAGGTTTTAAAACTACAGCTCCAAAGAGTACAATGAAAAACACTTCGTCTTCGTCACGTAAGCTCGCTCGCGGAATCATGAAAGTGCAATTACAAAGAGGGGTTATTCAGGCCCATTAAACACGTAGTACATGAGTAGTAACTACGGATGCAACTAAATCTTATTAAAAGGTTAAACTCATGGTGAATTTTACAGCATTCAATATCTATTTGAGCTTCAAGTCTACAATAAGCTCGTATTCACCATACTTTAGCATTTCAAAGAATTCACTTCTTTTTTTTTTACACGATTTCAAGGAACATACCATGGACCTTCTACGTAGTAGTACTATGAACATACACATCTAATATACTACAGAAGTATTGTACAATAAAGTATCTCTGTATACAATATAAAAGACTTTGAGCTCGAGCTTGGAGGGGGGGGGGGTGGCATTGATAAGTGGTTGTGGTGGGTTGGGGTTGGTGTTTATCTCAGCATCCTTATTATTTTTTCTACCTTTTCATACTCATTGGATTTTTCTCCCCCTTCCTATTGAATTTCTTTCGGTTGTTTATTCCATGTCCTTGTATGGTAGCTATATCCTGAAGAAAAGGCGTCCCATTGCAGCACAACCCCGCCCCCCCCCCCCCGGAGCTATATAATAGGCCTATTTTTCTAATTTCTTCATGTTCTCATATTATGAGCATTTTATTAGATCCCATTTTGTTTTTCTTTCTCTATCTCTCTCGTTCTAACGGGCGGCTCCTCCTCCTCCTAGACTCCTCATCCTCCTAGGCTCCTCATCCTCCTCCTCCTCCTCCTCCTCCTCCTCCTCCTCCTCCTCCTCCTCCTCCTCCTCCTCCTCCTCCTCCCCCTCGAGACCTCCTCCTCCCGTCCTCGATCCTCGATCCTCCTCCTCCTCGATCCTCCTCCGGCCTCCTCCTCCTATCCTCCTTCTACTTCTGTCCTTTTCCTACTCCGCCTCATCTTTCAGTACTTTAGATTCATTTCTTCTTCTTCTGGCTTCGATCGGTATTCTCCTATCTCCTCCTCAATCCGCCTCCTCCTCCTCCTCCTATTTCTTGTTCTTGTTCTTCTTCTTCTTGAGGCCTTCCTCAACTATCTCCTCTTCACGGTTTTCTGCCACGTTTAGTTTCTTAGTTAATATTAATATTTTGTATTATTAACAATCAAATACTCTCGGCATTTGGTTCGGTATATAATTTCCCAAGGCATATTCCCAAATGCCAACATTTTTCATCCATCACTTTAATTCCTATAAACATGATAAAGGTTCTTTTCATTGATGTTTTTTGTATTGGTTTAGCTGGCATACGTACTGTACCTCAATCAAGTTTTGGGCATAGCCGCGGAGAATTAGAAAATTCACGCAGAGAAGGGAGGTCCGAGAAAGAAAAAAACATGAAGCATTTCATTATTTTATTAGTTCTCTTTTTTTAATTTTTTTTTATAGGGATGCCAGATAGGATTCAAATTGGCTACCACGGGCAGTGAGGAAAGAAAGAACAAGGAATTGGATAGAGGCGGGAAAGCTGAAGAATGAAAGAAAAGCTATAAGAAAGTAAAAGACTAGAAGATGGGAATAAAAATGTAACTATGTTTGAGAAAAGGAGTGGGAGACTGAAAGAGATCACGCAGGAACAAAAATGATGCAGTTTTATCCTCTCTCTCGAATCTCCAGGGTAGCCGACCTCTGTTTTTTTACTAGCGCGCCATCTATGGTAAATGTGCGATTAACGTCAGCTGAAATATTGAGCTCATTTTGATACACAATGGCGGAGACCGAGAGGTAAAAAATATTTCGAATTACTTTATGCTTGTTCATTATTTCTTTGGTAACGCGACATTATTTTGTTGTAAAATTCCATCCTTCATTAAGGTAGCTGGATTAACTTGTAATGATAGAGATTTAAGAGCATATGAAATGAAAGACCTTGCAAGCTTTGCTCTTGCTAGAGCGAATTGCAGTCAGTTGTTTGTGTGAGTTGTAATGGCATTGGCATGATCATGATGATTGGCGCTGGCGCTTGTGTGAAATGGAAGTTTCATGATCTTAAATTAAAGGCACACTGTCCTACTTGTAGCTTCTTGCTCCCTCTATATAGAAAACTTCCCCAATCGGTGCCTGTTGGTCCCCCATGATCCTCTTTTTCTTATGTTAAATCAGAGCTGAGTTAATGAGATAGCCACCGGTCACAGTGACCTCGCTGGCTCGCTGTGTGGTCTAATCCCTTCTGCTGAAGTAGAGTAAAGCCTAAAGGAGCCGGTTAGTAAAGTCTGCCTTTAAAACAAGAAAAATAGTGCATTTTTGTACTGTCTGTATGAATTTTTTTGTTTTTGTTTTAAGGAGTAAGTGTACCTTAAGAATTATCACAATTAAAACTAAATGTGGTTATCAGTCGGGTCAAGCTAAGTAGGTAGAGGAAAGAAGAAGAAAAGTATGATTAGATCTATTAATATTATGAAGTTCATTTTGAAATCTTTTGATTTGACATTGACATTGTGTACAAAATTTGTAGAGATATATAATTGATGGTCGAAAATGTGCCATGAAGTAAGATGTCAAGGAACTTGTTCGGTCTCACAGCACATTTCTGGTTTTTGGGGTAAGGTCTAGTACTAGTACTACAAACAATGTTATTTTTTAATTTAGAATATGAATTGACCTTTTCTCCAACTTAATTTTTTATTTTTTGTATGAGGGGTTGGAACTTGGATTTCTGGACAACAAAAAGCCTACTCTTGCCTTCAGATTGGACAAAATTATTCATAAAATAGTACTTGCCACCATTAATATTTGCAGGTGGTCTGAACTATTAAGGGTACATCAACAGAGACGCCAAGTTTAAAGATCGGCAATGCGTGATATTTTCATGATTCGGCGCACCAGGGAAAAAATTACTTTAAAAATTTCGGGGGCTACTTTTCAAGCTTGCTTGCATGAAAATAACACTCTCTAATTTGTTTTGCATTGAACTCTATGCAAAATTTGGGGGCTCTTTTAAGACTTTCGGGGGCCCTTTTGGGCATTTCGGGGGCTAATTCGCCCCGAGCCCCCGTGTATTTTTTTCCCTGCGGCGCACAAGCGCGCGTGCGAGAGTATAACACACGTATAAGGTATAGCGTTTTTTCAAAATCTAGCGCGCGTCGTGCGTAAGAGCATTTTCAGACCCTCGAAATGCGTGATGTCACACCTAATGCGTGATACTTGGTAGCTCTGCATCAAATGTAATTCTTATGCCAAGGTCATATCTGATGTCTATTTATTCAGCTTTGACTTGCCTTTACTTTACTTCCAGGGACGTGCAGCCCGTGGATTGTGCTATCATCCACAACATCTACGACAATGGCAGTGCGAGGGAGCACTTTGAATTTGAGCTGGACCAGGCCCTCGAGGCCAAACGCAGTATCATCATTATAGAACCCGCTCACCTGGGAGACGAGACCGCTCGTTGGATCACAGTAGGGAACTGCTTGCATAAGACATCCGTCCTTTCTGGCATGGCTTGCCTCGTCGCGCCAGCCCTGCTCCCTAATCAGGCAGTAAACTTTGTCACCTTCCCGACGGGGACTGTAAGTGTGGCCTGCGCTCTTCTATACGGAGTGTCGTGGCAGTCGGACCCATGTTGCAAGTATCAGGTAGAGTACGACACAAGGAATCTGTCACGGCTTCCACTTCATTCCCTGACAACGGCCACGCCCGTAGTTCTGGTTCGGAAAGACGATAAATACAGGAAAGCCCTTCACAACTTGGTAGCCGGGCTAGCCGCAGCTCTACTGGCGTACAAAGTCTACCAATGGTGCATTCGCTAACACAACGTTCAGAAGAATCACTTTTGTTAGCATTTTCATTCACTCCTATCGCCTGAGGAGGTTCTGAACTGTTGGTTAGAGGAGCTTGCAAGGAATAACTGTCAAAGTGAGTTCTGTTATGATGATCAGGTCGACTTGCCATTGCCCAGATGAGAGGAAGGAACGTAGAGAAAGAAGGAATAAAGAGAAAGATGAACTGTTCAAAGATGGAGGAGGATGGATTTACTGTTTGATGAGCCTGGAATTTATTCTCTGATTGACTACTCTTGTACTTGTGTGTCATTTTATGTGTTGTTTTGTTAAATGTATTTCAAAGGGTGTGTGTTTAAAAATTTGGATGATGAATAATTGTAACTTATTGCAATCAGGTTTTATTCAAGGAGACATCCTATGAGAGGCCTGGGGGGGGGGGGGGGGTGTTTCACAAAAATCCTACAGTGTAACTTGAACTTATCTCTAAATTGGACTTATCTCTAAGTTGGACTTAAAAATTATGAAAAACAGTAAGCATCTTTGAAAAAAAAATTGTAAAAGTTATTTTAAAAGGCATAAATGCTGATTCAAATCATTCATATTTTCTATTATCAAGGAGATTTCATGTTCTTGATGGAATTTATAAAAAATCTAATAATATATATATAGGCCTACTTGATGTTTCGCTTTTGAATATATTTTACTCTAAGGCTACAAATGGCTCTCCATAATTTTAAAGGCCAACTTAGAGTTAAGTTCTACTTAGGATCTTTGTGGAAAGCCCATCGTTGTAGTACATAAATCATTCATTTTCAGTCTCCATTACCTCCATTGCGAATTAGCCATCTGTGAATCATCATTGTTGCTGAGAATATTTGATAGAGTTCGAAAAGGATTATATCGGGCCTATATGTACATCATTTTGATTGCCAAGTGCTAACGTATTCATATTCAACTGAGAAATGAAGCCAGTGTACTGTAATGTGTATCAAAATGAGATCTGAGGTTTCTAAAATATTCATGTAGCCAACTTGATTTGTGCAGTCATTCACTGTATGTCTACTAATTGCTGAATTTCAATCTTTAATAGTCTGATTTTTCCTGGAAAATGTTACATTTAAGAAATACATCATCAAAAGGGCCATATACATCAATACATGTACATGTACTTGATTTCCATTATTTTTTGTGTGTGCATAACGTATACCTTTAATATTTTTATAGCACTTACCAAGTACAATTCTGTTAAGATGTGAGGTCTTTAGGCTTGTTGATAGTGGTGATATTTTGTCTTCCATTTCTTCATTTTTCTTTCAACTCAAGCGGGTTCTTTGCATTTTACGAGCTATACATGCTGATGCTAGATAGAGCACATGAATGAATTTGTAGTTTGTAGATGGCTTTATAAAACAGTGAAATAATGGTAGCTTGATAAAAGATTATTTGAGCCTGCTCGTAGTGCAATGTACTTTTGAAAATCACCCCAAATCAAATTGAGTAATGAATCGTAGTCTGAGCAGGGAGCAAAATGTGGTTAGAAATGTCATCTCCAATGAGGGATGAGTAATTTTTGATGGATTGGCTCAGACATACATGTATGGGTTCTTTTACATGTACGCTCCTATGACAATTGCTCTTTGATCACTTTCCGACACTACGTTATTACACACCAATACTTATCTGTTACATGATTAAAATTTCCAATCACTTTAAATTCTTTTACATCGCAATCGCATGACCAGGGACGGGTTTCACAAAGCCTATTTTCAATGACAAATAACAAAAATTAGTGACAAATCTGCCGATAACCAATCAGAAGCAAGGATTTCAGTAGCTTATAACAAAAACTGTCAATTGTCACTGATAACAAGTTCTGTGAAACACCCCCCTGAACTCAACTTTATTTTTAGATCATTCGCCCTGAAATTGCAAGGCAAGTGCACTCAATTTTCACCAAGTGTGTTAAAAAATAAACCAGGTAAATAGAGACAAGGGAAGAGGAAGTCTTAGAGGCTGTTCACACCGCAATGAGATAGCGCGGTTTACCGTAGCACCCCTTTTTTTCTAGCGCGCGCTAGACCGCCTAGACCGCGCTATCTCTCGTGGACCACCCCCAAGATGTGCTCCAGTGGCACGTCGTTTTGGCTCGCCGTGGCTCGCTGTTGGGCGGACCGAAACGACGTTGTACCTCCCAAACCGTAGAGATAGTGCTGCCGGTGTGAACAGCCTCTTAGGTCTAGGTCTGCGAGATGCGGTGATCCCACTCCTGTTTCACTGACCATGATAACGTGTTCAGGAAGGAAGAGCCTACAAGAGATAGCAGAATAATGTTTCCTTTGTAACCTTTAAGACACTGTAGTTTAGTAGTGGGTCAGTCAGTGGGTAAATATATACCGGTATGTGTGAGATACAGTGGAGCCTTGCTATAAAGAGCACAACTTCACTCTTGTTGTAACAAAGTAATTATGGAGATCCCTCGTATGTGTAATTATGTCATTCATGAGCCCTGATTATGTCGAGGATTTAACAAGGTAATTTCCCTTGGTCCTAAGGAGTTGTTGAAAACCTGAATTAAAGTTTCCCTCCAGTAGGCCCCTTGGTAAATGTATATATACACCTCTCACCTGCACACCTGGACATCCCCATGTCGCAACACACATGCACTCGCACACATCTGCAAGAATCTTCAGCAGTGAAGGAGGCAGATTATTTTGAAGAAGAAGAAGAAGAAGAAGAAAAAAAAAATATATACTTGAATAGAATGCAGTAATGCACAGATTTCTACATTTATGTATTTACTTTGTAGATACATAGCCAGATAGCTAATACATTCGACACTCTTTGGCCTGTACAGTATGCAACTGGATGGTAAAAGTACAGTTCAGTCTACATGTATATCTGTAACATGTACCAGCAAGAAGATGAAGTACAGCAATACCATCTGAGCAACTATAATTACATAGAGTGTCTTCTGTACATGTCCGTACCCTATATTTAGCTATCCAGTTACTGCTGCACAGTGCATAGGCCATTATTAATGAGAGCAAAGATATATTACTACATTGTATTTGATTTTCTTCCTTTTTTTTTTTGGGGGGGGGGGGTTCTTCCACTTATTCTGTTATGAGAGTAAGGAGATACATATATTACATACCAGCATGTGTGCAATTTAGTAAAGTATCGAACCATAGCGAGTTTTCTCAAATAAAACAATATGCCCAATTTTGAGGTGTATTGGGGCTTGTACTAGTGTGCATGTACGTGCCCTTACAAGAGATATAAAATTTTATGATGATGAGAAGTGAGTCATTTGAAATGATCCATGTCTGAGATATGATCCGCAGATTTGTAAGGGTATCCAGGGGTTTCCGCTAACACCCCTGCGAACACCCAGTAATCCCATATGGATTATCCATGATGGTTTAAGCTCAAACTGAACCCCCAAGATTACCATGGATATGTAAATGGGAAGAAAACCTGAGCCAAGATAGATTGAGATATACTTGTACATTTAGACTGAGATTTATGAAATGTTCCCTCTCAAATTTATTAAATGACTAATTTGCTGATTCTGTTAGTAATAAAACTTTTCTGAACTTTGCTTTTCAATACAGCTTTTGCTTCGTAACTTTAAACGCTACAGGAATAGATTTGATAGTTGATTTGCTTCCCCAATATTATCTTGGAATAGATATCCCTCACTGTTTTCAAACATTCAGTATTATGTCTATCTATTCACTATTGTGTCTGTATTAAATTGCTGAGTCAACAATACACTCATCAAAATGATAATTACATGTATCATAATTAATGTGTAACCTACCATTTTTCTGATGCATTGGAAATTCGAAGAGGCTTCTTGCACTAATTTGTAGATGTTTTTGAACTTTTGATCAGTATTTTCCCATTACTGGAATTGAATTATGTAACAAGGTGTGGCCTCTCTATCTTTTTTCTCACACAATTTCTTCATAGTACACATTAGACCATCATTACACACAAGTACTGTATTCTGTATAAGGAGATATACATTCAAATCTGCTTTAGTGACCACCTGTCTACAGGGACCACATTTTTTGTATCCCTCAAAAGCGGTTTCTTATTGAAACATGTACTAAAGGAGCCTGTCTTTAAAGACCACTTTATTTGTTTTTCCGGTCGCTAAAGACAGGTTTGACTGTAATTTCATCTACAGATAATATATTTTAATGCATAACCAGGAGTCAGGGAAACACATTTTTTCAAGTTGTTGCTTTCGCAGGAATACAGGCTACATGTACATGTATAATGTCTGTACATGCATTGTCAGTTCATTTTGGCATGCTGTTGAATCTGTGACCTGACATCAACTTAGGAAATTCCTGAAAAATGACATTTTATTGGGTATGCGTTACATCACGGCTCCATAATCAGTATCTACATCCTTGATATTTAATAATGTTCTGTAGGTTTTGAGAGTTACTTGTGTGTATTCAACATGAAATCTCAATGCACATGTACAATACTCTGCAGACAAGACAACGGATTACAAAGTAATTATCCATTTCTGCAGCATGCATTGCCATATGGATGGAATCTACCATGTATACGTTGGTTGTTGCTATGTCAGATGAGCCTCATGTGCTTTGATGTCACCAAGAAATACTATTGTGTGTACCGGTACAAGCAGTTATGACTATGTACTGTAAAACCAGAAAATTGATGCATGAAATCTTTGCAAATTTTGTGATTTGTAACTGTCTCGTATAAATTTTAAAAAAATGAATTTATCATTACACAAAATAGACAAGTTTCTTGATACTAGTTTCATGTTGCAAAAATCTCTGGTTTTACAGTATTGGATTGAATATTTTATTGTAGATTGTCAGATAACCTTTGACCTTGGCTATTGAGACAGCAGGTAAACAAAAGCAATGATATTATGATGTGACATACATGTACCCACATGTATTGTGCAAGTATCTTTAAAGGTTGTTTCACCCATTGACTACTGAATTATCTCCTTCCCATAGGTTTAGTACAGGAACCACCTGGGGGGTGTTTCACAAAGATCCTAAGTTGAACTTATCTCTAAGTTGGACTTAAAAAATATGGAAAGCCATTAGCATCTTTGAAAATATTTTGTAAAAGTTATTTTGAAAGGCATTCATTGTTTATTGAAATCATTCATATTTTCTATCATCAAGGAGATTTCATGTTCTGGATGTGGAATTAACAAAAAGTCTAAAATACTTGAATTTCTGCTTTTGAATATATTTCATTTAAAGACTCCAATGGCTGTCCATAATTTTTAAGTCCAACTTAGAGTTAAGTTCTACTTAGGATCTTTGTGAAACACCCCCCAGGTTCCTGGAGGCAAAGGGTTAAGGTCGGTCCCCAGACGTAAATAATCATATCTGATTGATACACGTCTGTGAAAACGGAAAACACACTTACATACCTTCAGGACCTCAAATATGTGGGGATTATTGCAGATGTTATCTGATATTGTAAACATTTATCAAGGAAAGCTTGTTCTTTAAACAAGCTGCCTTTGTTTGTGGTGTTAATGAGTGGGATTATAGTGTACCAACCTTTGTGCGATAAAGGTATAATAAAGAGATATCTCTATTGGTGTAACCCACCATCAAATTGCAGTGTATGAAATATGACTATCTAGTAGGCAACATGAATGCATGTGCAAGATTTTAAAATTTGTGATCGGTATTCTGCTCGTCATGTGCAGCCCTTTACTGGACCTACATCTAAGTGAAGTAAAAAGTGATATCAAGGACTCTCGTTTAAGTCGATGATGGTCTGGTTTAAATTCCAGTTGGATACAGTCGTGAATATTTCACACAGATTATGAATATATGCACAGGGGTCGAATGTGGATGTAACTCCTGAAATTTTGAAAAAGTACTCAAAATCTGTTGCAAGATGAAATTGATTGGAAGGTTTATTCTCAAGTGAACATACATGTATCTGTAAACGAGTGTAAAGATTGCTAAATTCTTGCAGGTAGTGAAGACTGAATATGAGTGGAATGATGTATTGTTTATTGACAAGAATTGTACATTTTTCTTTCTCTTTTTGATGAGAATTGTAAAAAGGTATTAATGAACGCGACTTTTGAGGGATGCTATCTAATGGCAATGGCGAGGAAAAAATACATGTAATATGTTTTAAAGTGAAGAAATACAATATATGAATCTGTTACATTTGTACAGAAAGAAACTTGGAAATAAAATGAAATGAAATTTACATCTGGGGTGCTTTGATTTTACTTTATTGTTCATTGTTCACCTCACTTTGTTGTAAACACATCAGCAATATTTGGTCTCCTTTCCCCCTCAATCCATCTTTAAACAAATTCTTTCTCTCTTGAAATGTTCTTCTCTCGCGCATTCTATGACCAAGGTAGTCTCCCTTCCATGTACTTCAATATTCATTCTCTTCTTTCTCCCCCTCTTATTACCCTCTTTCACTCCTTACCTCTCTCACAATTTTGTCTTCTCTACACTTTCTTTCCTCACCCCTCATACATTATCTTTGATAAATATAACAATGCATGTTAAAATGCATGTTAAGTATGTATTTAACAATGACTAAATCCTCTCTCTCTCTCTCACATGGTGCACCCGCAAGCCTACTGTATAAATGACAATGGTGTCTAAAAAAAATTATATATAATTGCATATTTATTATATACATGTTATATAAAACATACAAATTACAAATACATTATACTGTATGTCTGTTACATGGATCAATCTTGTAAAATAAATCAATAAAAACAGGAGAATGCTCTAGTTCTGTACGTCCAAAAAGCTCTTGAAATGCCCCAGGTATCATGAATATTAATCAATTAAAGTAATACAAAAAATATTTAGGTGGCATAAAGGGGTGGTGAGATAAGCATCTGGCTAATAATAATAATTTGTTTGCAGTATGTTGCAACTACGACAGTTTGGAGCATTTTTGTGACCCCCACCTCTTTTTGTTAGTGCTTGTCTTGTAAATCTTCTATTGAACATTTGACATGGTTGTGAAAGAAGTGAGGAAAAAATTATCAAGTTCTAGAATTTTTATTACAAAGAAACACCTTGAAACTTCAAGACAGATTAACATTTAGTTTTGGAAAATAGGCAAACAAGCATCTGTTCAAAATTGGAATTATATTCTGTCGATGATATGAACAACTCTACAATACATGAAATAGTTGATCATGGTAACCATGTAACTACGGTAGAGGAAAATTACTCTCCATAAAATCTTGCTTCCCATTTATTTTTGTTCACTAACAAGGGCGATTAAGGACGATTTCAATTTCAAATCTGGCAAAATTAAGGTCCCTTTCTGTATCCTTCATCAATCCTCCATTTTCGTTCCTTTCCTCGCTCTCCCTGCCATGATCCAGAAGTAGAGATTGGGGACCAGAGCTCTGATGTAGATTGCAGCACCGTGGGTAAAGGGCCCTAAAACTACATCACGTTGTTGCTTGGCAACCGCATCAACTACCTTGTCGGCTACGTAGACTGTCGACATGCCACCGGCAGTGGTGGAATCCATTTCTGCAAGGGCAAAATGAAGAAGAAGATATTCATCAAAACAAAAATTTATGTATAGAATCATTTAAACCCTAATATTAAACAATGGGCTTTTAAGCATCCAAACAAATGAAGAAAAGGATTCTATGATTTGTACAAAAAATATCCATGCATTATTAATTTCAAGAAAAATATAAATTATATATTGAATCATTGAATCATTTAAACCCTAATAAAGACAATGGGCTTTTAATCATCCTAACAAATGAAAAAAAGGGTTCTATAAGTTCTATAAAAAATATCTCTGGATTATCACCTCCGAGCAACTTCACACCTCACTATCCCCCAAGGAGAACTAGATGTAACCTCAGAAGAACTACCCCCAGACAAATATCATCTTGGGTAAATTGCTCCTAGGACAATACCTCCAGGACAACTATTCTCAGAAAGCCCCCCCCCCCCCCCCCCCCCCCCACACACACATTTCTCCAACTACAATATCTCTCACGACGATGTATTTTCAAAACGTTTTGTTCAGAAGTTATGGAAAGCTGCTCTCAAGAGAATTCAGAGGTGCCAATATGTGTTTGATAAATCATGTTAATAAAACATGGTAACTAATTTTCTTCACGTTTTCCCTATCTGTTCCTTTCATTTTGCTCCCTTCATTACAACTCATTTGATGTTGGAATTGCTTTCCCCTTTATAAGCTACACAGCATATACCTGCAACTGTAGCATTTGAATGCATCTTTCGTATACTAAAGTCACTTATGGCCCATTTCATTCATGAAATTTCCCATGTTCCAAGAAGGAACCTGGGGCCCGTTTCATAAAACTTGTCATTTATAACAACTCAACTGCTAAATTTCTATGACAAATTTGCTCTCAGCCAATCAGATGCCATGATTTCAGTAGCTTGTAACTTGTTATTAATATCAAAGTTCATGAAACAGGGTCCAGGGGCCCATTTCACAAAGCCTTTTTTCAATGACAAATGAATAAAGTCAGTGACAAATCTGCTGATAACCAATCAGAAGCAAGGATTTCAGTAGCTTATAACAGTAGCTTGTAACTTGTTATTGATATCAAGTTTTATGAAACAGGATCCAGGATTACTCACTTGCATGTACAGATCCATCCCCATCGAGTGCACTCAAGGAGATGTTGGTCTTGATATAGCTAGGGCTGAGAACGGTGACCTGGATGTTGTGCTCTGCAACTTCCGCCCTGAGCGAGTCAAAGAAGGCCTGCATGGCATGCTTGGAAGCAGAATCTGGATGTAATTAATGATAAAATGTTGATTACAACAGTATTTAGGATAATGATGATTTAGATGATAATGATAGTTGTGGGTGGGGGTGATAATAATGATCATGATGATGATTTGTTGATGATGGTGATGATGGTGAAGAATCTGGAAACAAAATGATATAATGTTGATAACAACAATAAGGATAAGTCTGAGATCAGCAGACACAGCTCTTGTGACAGAAACTCTCAGTTGCACAACTTGAAGTGACAGAGCCTTCTAATTCTTTGGACCTAAGCTGTGCAAAAGCATTCCACAATCTATCAGGCTATATCTATATGATGATGATGATGATGAAAATGATGACAGTGTTAATACTGGTGACAATAATGATGATGATGATGATGTGATATGAGATGACACATCTGATATCAAAATATGCTTTAGAACTCCACCATGCATATACTTGAAGTTGATAATGTAAATTGTTGATTATATTGGACTTGCCCTAAAACAACCTCTCCCTCTCTAAACCAATGTTTCTCTCAGTGATGCCTTTGCAATAACTTTAAAGAGCAAAAGGATGGATTATTTATTGTATACTCACAGGCACTCCTGAAAGGAATAGCTATCCTGCCTTGGATACTGCTGACTGCAAGTATGTGTCCACTTCTTCTTGATATCATATTTGGTAAAATGGCTAGAGTGAAAGAAATCAAATACAAAAGTTATCACTGAAGGCATGGTATATTAATCACTTCCAATTCAACAACACTTGGACAATAGTAGTATGGTATATATCTATACTGATAATACCAAATTGTATTTCTCAAGGAATGATATATGGGAAAGTATTCTAAGAATTATTGTTGTCTTGTTCCCATATGGACATGGCATCCTTAGTGCTAATACATGTACTAATCATGGGAGACATAGGTAAATAACACCAACAGTAAAATCTCCTCATCGACATGGGTACCAACGAGGGTAATAAATGGTCACTGCATAATTTCGTCTTGTAAATATTTTTGATCCTAAACATCTCAAAGTAACACTTCTTGTTCAGCCCTGTAAGTGTGCTAATGATTTATCATTCATGTATAATCTTTTCTTTCCCATGCCCAAAGGACCCAAACTTGTCCGTCCTGGGACCCGTTTCACAAAGCCTTCTTTCAATAACCAATGACAAAAATCAGTGACAACTCTGTTGATAACCAATCAGAAGCAAGGATTTCAGTAGCTTTTAACAAAAACTGTTGTTTGTCACTCATGACAAGTTTTGAGAAACACCCCCAAGGTCCAAACCACACCAACCAGCTTACCTGATGTGAGGACAAGCGAGCCAAAATGGTTGACATTCATGATCTTCTGATGGACGGAGAGAACGGTATCAACGACGCTCCCTCTACCGCTCATGCCTCCATTGTTGATAAGGATATCTACGTAGCCATGGAGCTCGAGGGCTTCCTTGGCTTTGTCCGGTAACTCATCTAGTCTCTCTAGGTCCAAGGGTATGACATGGGGTGTGTGTGCTGGTATGCCTGGAGCCTAAATTGTGATCATGATAGACAAAGTGAGTTGAGTTCTGGTTTTATTATCCAAACGTTCAAACAATAATAAATGTATGTTTAACAGATATCTTGAATGAATAATAGGGAACAGAAAATAGCATAAAATGCTAATCATGTCTAGTACCTTTAAAGTACATTATCTTACCATTTAACAATTTGTGCATATTGAATAAAGGTACAACTTAAGCTACATACTATTCTATCATGTACACCTGTATCTAACATAATACATGCTTGTGTGTTTGGTACAAAGCCTAAACTTGTATAAATAGACATTCCGTATAAGATAAACTGTGTGAACAGCCATGACTTCATACACCTGTATGTAAATTCATTCATTCATGCTCTAGATTGATACCAATCATGTACAAACTTCATCTGGCATTGAATTTGTCACATGATTGCTAATGGCAGTTGGTAAAAGATTTTTTAAGGGTATGAATAGTATGCTATCGTTAGAAAAATGTTTATAATAAAAAGTAAATAACTGCTTTGAAGTGCCCCTGAAAGTTATCACATGTAATTATATAATTCACATCTGTGTATACTGTCTGTGCATGAAGTGCACACAGTAAAATGAGACAAAAAGAAAGAAAAAAATTAAAGTGCTGTTGTCTTCTTTTTTCTTCAACCATGGATCTTCAGAGGACATTTGAATTGTACGACTCACACTCTGGCAAAACTTCTTCATAACTCAAATTTACATACTAGTTAAATCTCCACCTTCAACCTGGGCCCCGTTTCATAAAACTTGTTATCAATAACAAATGCTAAATTTCTATGACAAAGTTGCTCTCAGCCAATCAGATGCCACAGTTTCAGTAGCTTATAACAGTTACTGTGATAACAAGTTTCATGAAACAGGGCCTTGAACCAACAATCTACCTTACCCTCATCAGTATCTCAGCCCAAGAACAACCTTATAAGGAATTAACTCTCAAGAAAATACTGGAGCAAAGTATGGCCAGACAAAATGTAGGATTATGGACAAGTATGTGCCAGTAAATCTGGTAATCAGGATCAGGAATCAGTTGTTCAAAGTAACTTACTTACCAATTTCAGGGCCATCAACTCTTTCTTGACCCTCTCGAGTTCAGGAGCCCTCCTTGCACACAAAATCACCTTACAGCCAAGACGATAGAAAGCTATAGCACATGCTGAAGAGCAAGAGTAAGATAAAGAAAGATAACGTTAAAAAACACATGATCAAAATGTTATACAATAACATTTTTATTTGACAGAACTCCCCCCCCCCCCCTCCTCCTTATTTGGAGAAAAAAAAATATGTGTATCACATTAAATAGTATTTGTATGTGTGGCGGCGCGACCAGCTTAAAAAAATATAAATATAAAATATCATGGAATCCCCTCCTCATTTTTGAAAAATCCAGACAAGAAACTGTGAATCAATTTTACTTGTCCTAATGAAGAAATATATTTTCAAAGAAATACTTCAAATGCCCCCCCCCCCCCCCCCCAAGAAAAGAACTCTTGCGCTCTTCAGCTTTAAAAAGTGACAATGTTGAGTTTTGGATTAGTGTCTCACCCTCTCCTACTCCAGAACTAGCCCCTGTGATGAGTACCACCTTATCTTTAAGCCCCGCCCTCCTTCGTTGCGATCTCAGCTTCTTGTAGAGCCATAGCAGCCCGAGACTACCAAAGATTGCTGCCGTGGCAACGGTCAAGGAATTCATACTAGATGCAGATGACATATTGTGAAGATTGTAGTCGTGCTGAAAAATAAAGAGCGTATAGGCCTAAATGAATAAAGCACAAAGTTTGATGAAATAAACCAAATATATAAACATTATGAATAAAATAAAGAGCTTAGCATAAAGTAAACGATGATTATCTCAAATAAATTCATCTTTAACTGATGTTAATTTCATCTGAAGAAGATTTCTATTTGCTGCTTTGACCTTTGGCTTTGTGGAACTTTTTATTTATCAATAAATAATATTTAAAGACATCATCAAATGATCAATAAATATCCTTGCCCCCTCTCTAACAAGAGATGTAAATATGTATGTTTTTTCTCCTGGTCAGCCGATTAAGACCGATGCTAGTATGTGAAGTAACAGTGCAGTATACGTTCCCTCTCAAAAGATCTGCAGGAATGCAATTCATTTAGCATCACCAATACCAAGAGCAGTACACAAAAATATACGAGTGGGACCGATCATTAAAAAATGCACTTTAACTGACGTACACTGTAAGCTAATTCTATACAATTTAAACAAGTAATGAAGCGTAGATAAACACCACACAAGCGTCCTCAAATTAACATTATCATAAAACATATTAGGTAATACTTTCATGTTCTAACGCTCACCTGAAAATCTAAAGTGGATCTCCTCGAGCTCGCAGAGAAGCCAAAGAAAAGACGATGTGGGCGTGGTTTAACACTGGGATACGAAATTGTTGTTTATTGCCATACAGTGTATATGCATACTAAAATAAAGGCAAAGAAAATCATGTAAAGAAGGGGAATTTTCTCCCTCACCCTCTAATTCTCTGCTACTATTTTTTTCTCCATTGGTCTATTTTCTTCATCTGATATGCCAGTATGCAAAATTAATTAATGAACACTCTCTTCTTTCTCTCCTTATCTTAAAAAAATTCTCATCTCTTCCGATCTTCTCCCTAACCCTCTTTACTCCCCTTTCTCTCTCTCTCTCTGTCTCTCTCTCTCTCTCTCTCTCCCCCAACCTATTGCAAGTTTTCCTCATAAATACATTTTTTTATTCCCAAATCAATACACATACACTCACATAGTCTAAAATTGGCCATAGGTATCAATTTTATTGTCTCAACTTTTTTTAAACACATTATTAATAATCAACGTTTTCTTTTCTCTTTAAATTTATTATCTACTGGCATTTACTTCTTGCAAAAAAGAAATAAATGAACATATACAACGCGAAACATATGTAAAAAGAATTTCTTTTATACAATCCATAAATTACCACAATCTATAACCTCTAGGATGCATAGATGTGATTGTAGAAATGAAGAGAAAGAGAAAATATAAGAATTAAAAATCAAAATAGATTTCTAGTGCTGATAGAAACGCAAATTCACAATTAAGACGATCACAAAAGAAAAGAAAACAACAACACAACATTTTCCCCATGAAAATTATGATGTACCGATCAAGATCAATGTGCATGAACTCAAAATTGAGCACAATATACAGGAAAAAAAAAAAGTTAATAACAAAAACAATATGAACATAATTCATCCATGATGCCCTAGGGTTGTTTACATATATCTTCTTGCACAGTATCAGTTGCCGATACAATTCAATTCATTTTTTTTTTTACATCTGTACATATTACTGTGAGACCTGACGAATGAGACGAAAAAATGTGGAGATTTCTTTTCTAGACTTCTATTGTACACATAAAGCACTCTCCTTTTAACATCGTCATAGCAATCGTTAAAAAAGCCCTGTCCTATTCGTAAAATATTTCCCATGATCCATAACTTGCTGCACAGTTCTATCGATTTCCTTTTCAGAGCCTGTTAAGTCGCCAAGCAAAACTCTTTTATTAGCCATTTCTATTACACGTAACTTTCAAGAAATCCATTGAATACCGTTATACTTTTCTTCCTTTTCTTTTTTTAATCATTGAAACCCAAATATGAACATTAATATCAGTATTGTACAAAGATAGAGAACACATAGTCATTTTAATTATATACCCCTCAATTAATAATTAAGAGAACAAGACTGTTATAAGAGACTGGTACAGTTCTTTAAAAATCAGCCAGTTTGGTGATGTTGTCAAAGGTTTGTCCAACATTACAACAAGCCAAAAAATTGGTGAAACTTTAAGATGCTGGTCTAATTCTTTCTTGTTGTAATCAGCCATAGTGTGTTGATCTTGTCCAAGGTTTTACAAACATTGCAACAATAAGCAACATGACAAAAGATTGATGATACTATATAGGAATATAGGAGCTAAACTATGACACTGTTTACTGGCCTACAGACATAACTATATCAATTTGAACACATAATTGGAAATAGATTTGTGAGGCAGGGGAATTTAGCGGAAAATTGAAAACAAATCGAGTGCATCAATTGACTTTAGAAAAGAAAAGAAAAAACATTTATGGGAGCAAAGTGACTCCTTCAAGACCGATGTCATTCAACTTTCCTTGAACATTTCCTATACCAGGGGTGCAATAATCCTATCTCCATTTTCTCCATTGCCAAGCAACTTCTTAGCCCTTTGAAAAAATGTAAATAAATTCGGGATGATCAACACTATAATTTAAATCCACCACATGTTAAGAATTTATTTTTGTATGTGGTTTGGATTTGCGAAAATATCTTGCTGCGAAACAGTTAAATCACCATGGACAACACTTAACGCTTGAAATTTGAGAAGTGTCTTGCCGTGAAAAAGCCATCCTCGACAATTCACCAAAGTTTTACACTATTCAGAATTTCACATAAAATATTCATAAAGCTCACATCTCGTAGTATTTCAATTTTTTGCACAATCTTATCATACATAAGGGTTATTATCTAGGCGTTACACTCCAAGTGAAGAAAGTCATTCATGTCAACAAAACATTGAAACAAAAAACAAAATAAGAAAGTCTGCGACATTCATATCCTGCAACCATCAAACCTGAAGGACGTTTAACGTCTTGAATATTCTCAATAATTCTTTTTTTTTAATTCCAATTTCCATTTGGATCCTTTTAGGACCACAATGCATATTATCCCTCTAATGATATATACAGAAGATGCCAATATATCAACATTCTCTTATCAATATTCAACAAAAATTACTTTGGGGAAAGCTGTGTTTTGATGTGGAAAATCAATCATGGAAAGGCAAGACATTTCTCATTCTAATTATCAATTGGGATGGGGGATCCTATATTCCACTTAATATCAAACAATAGTAATACAGTCAAACCTGCTTTAGTAACCACTTGTCTACAAAGACCACATTTTTTGTTTCCCTTGAAAATGGTTTCTCATCGAAACATGTAATAAAGGAACCTGTCTACAAAGACCACTTTTTATGTTTCCCTTGGGCGGTCGCTATAGACAGGTTTGACTGTAACACATTAGTGTTGATAGTATTGTTTGATACAAACATTAAAAACAGGTCTCAGGTATGTCAAGATTTGGGTTATGGCGAACAAAGCATTTTCAACAGTATCTCAAAAACACAAAACTGATAATGTGAAACATAAAAAATGACAACGGATTATTAAAATGGAAAGTAGTTGTGCATATTCAAATTCACATCTATTCATGTTACAGACACATTATTCCAATTGACCCCCCCCCCCCCCTTAAAAAACAAAAACAAATAAATGAATTTCTCAGCTACCTTACTGTAAAATCATTCAAAAAGTGGAACATACATTTAACAACTAAATTAATCATAGACTCAACAAGTTTTATAGTTTTACGAAGTATGTGAAAAAATTGATTCATCCTGATTAATGTTTCTTGAGAATGTGACATATCAAAGCTTACATCTACAGGTATTCAACAAAGGGTAAAGTCCACCTTTCATTTTCAAGTTACAAGAAAACAGGATAAAACATCAAATTTACAAGGGGTATGACTAATTTAATTGTGTTAACACATTTTTGGCTTACACCCAGTAAATACAGACGACTACCGGTAATTTAGTTGTTAACTGTACATGTGAATTGTTTCATTATTCTCTTTCTTAGAAATTAACCAAAAGATGAACATGGCCTTACTGTCATTTTGTGTTACTTACACAATATTGAAAAAAGTTGCTTGGGAATAATAAAAAGGTAGGATTATACGACTTGAACAGTCATTACCATCATCAATTGTAACATTGCATTACTGTTTCTCCATTTTCTAAAAGAAATTTTTACCAAACAAATTTGAAGCAAGTCACTGGTAGCTGGCAAATATGAAAATATTTGTTTGACAATGAATTTGGACTGAGTGACAGGAAATTAATCCACCCCTGAGAAAAACAAACAGAAATAAGCAACAACATAATATGTACAAATTGTATGTTTGAAGCTAGAGGGGGGTATTAACCTCTACCGGTATTCTGTATTGAACACAGGGTCGACGCCCTTCTAGCGATGAACAGATGCAACAAGTCATGTGTTCAGCAATACACATAGAGATTAATGAGAAGTGCATTACCATGTACATGTATACTGGAATCTCACAAATATGACCAAGATAATATTTAGACGGATGATTTATCCTGACTATCTGCATTGGTTCTTTGCAAATCAATTTGAAGCCCTTTTGTAGGTGATAGTCTGTTCCAGTACATCTTTCAATTTATTTTCCTCTTTTTCGTCACCCATAATTTCAGTATCATTATTTCTTAACATTGCCATCATAACTATAACTTTCACCATGGATGTAACAAGTCAAAAAGCCTTTCCTAAATTAAGACCAGGGCCCCATTTCACAAAACTTGTCATCAGTGACTAATGACAGTTTTGTTATAAGCTTCTGATTGGTTATCAGCAGATTTGTCACTGATTTTTGTCATTTGTCAATGAAAAAAAGGTTTGTGAAATTGGGGCCCAGAACCCTCATTTGATATGGTAAAACAATTTACCTCTAGCAATTCTTTTTTTCTTTGTTTCTTTTGCATACAATACCACTAAAATGATTTTTCTTCACTAAAATGTGTCGAATCAGCTCACTTTTAATCAGCTACATTTAAGCATGATCACATTCTGATCATTCTCTTATATATATACTCCTTTCCCTGATTTTATGCTCATTTGTTTTCTTTTCTTTGTATTCAATGAATAATATGAACAATTAATGCAATGAAATAATATAAATAGTGCAACATTCATGTAATTGATAACTGACTTTTCTATTTAAGTCTGCTGTACATTGTAGGTTTATAGGGAAAACACTTCTTTATCTTTTCACTTACATTCATAATGCTACTAACGTTATATGTTATTATGTTTGTTAAAATTCATAACTTGAGTATTTTGTTGATATGAAGAAGGAAAAAAAAAACAGAAATAAGATGATCATCTGATTTATAAAACTTTGATTGAGCAAAGCATCATTTCCGTGACAACCATTCTACCTCTCCCGGAAAAAAAAGAAAGAAAATAAATACAAAGGAAACATCAAAAAGAAGAAAGATAAAATTTGAATTTTGAAAATACTGTGTACTTTTGGACTGTCAGAGTCGACATGACATACAGATAAAATCATCGCTGAATAATTACAAGCTGGAGGGATGTCATGAGATCAATGCTAATACATTATATATTAGTACATGAACATTATACAAGATGCTGCCAGTTTGGGTGAATGCACTATAACGATACTGTAGTGGAAATCAACTTTGTTTCTTTTCCTAGAAATGACTTTAATTGAATGCCTCTGGAGAGATGCCCTTCAAGCAGCACTAATATTTGACAGAACTGTGTGGTTTAAAGCCCCACTGCACTATGTGACCATGCAGGGAGGTCTAATCCCTCCTGGCCAAACTAGTGCGGTGGGGCTTTAAGTGGCAATGGATAAGAAGAATTTCAAAGGTGTGCAATTTATCATTTGATAAACTTACGTCAAAGGGACATGGCCAAGCAAGTGTACAGAATATAAACAACTTTAATAATGACCTTGCTATTGTAAGGTACAAGCAACAGCCGTGAGGATTGCTACATGTATACATATACCAACTATTACATTTCTAAGCATTGATTTGCAGACGACACAAGTGCCATGCCAAGGCACCCCACATGGATGGCCTTGGCGCAAACACAAAGGTGTGAGTGGCATGATGTGGGCGTGTATCCCAGACTACATGATGTTGGCGTGTCTCCCAGACTACATGACGTGGGCGTGTCTCCCAGTCTACATGGTGTGGGAGTGTCTCCCAGTCTACATGATGTGGGAGTGTCTCCCAGTCTACATGATGTGGGCGTGTCTCCCAGACTACATGATGTGGGCATGTCTCCCAGTCTACATGATGTGGGTGTGTCTCCAAGGCTACGGCCAGTGCTGCGGAGAACCATTCTCGTATGAGCACAGCCAACGACCATGGTTCATAACCAATTAATCTCTTTCTTACCCTTGCAGGATTTAAGTGTCATCTTTTGGGGAAAGTGTAATCGATGCTATTCTAAATGCAGACCAGACCAAAATCAAGCCATATAAACAGATTAACTACAACGGTCACTGCTATATAAATCCACCTGTTTATAGTGGCCACTTTTATTTTTGGGTAACTAATCTAAACAAGTTAAAATTAATACAGCATAAAATAGCCTAATATAGACAGACAGACAGTCAGACCACTTATAGTAGCCATCACTATATAAAGGCCTCCTGTTTACTTTGGCCACTCTTAACAATTTTTCATAAGTAAACTCTATACACAGGTTGAACTCAATACCTCAATATTTGCGGTGAAGATGAAAATCAATGATTATTGGTATGAGGAGAAGTCATTTTATTCTAAAAAAATTAGATATCACTATTTATCGTTTTTGAAACAGCACTGGTTGCTTTATAAGCAAGCCCGGACATTATTTTTTACATTTCTTAATCTTAAAAGTTTCCTCAGGGAGGGTCACGAAAAGGTTAAGGTCATGAAGAGGGGAATTGGCACACAGTAAAGACACATGTTCACAAAGATGTGTTGGATCCCTAACAGCTATGACAATGGCGTTTCAGTGTTAACAAGTGCTTCTCTCGACGCTGCCGTTGCTTTCACATCGGCTCTCCTCCATCCATCCTCTCTAGAATCCTCTGCTGGCAGCTTGAAGCTCTTTGGTTACAAATCCTTCCTTTCCTGGCTCCTCTGTCCACTGAACTATCAATCCATCCATATATCTGTCCGTCTATCCCTCCATCTGTTTTCCATTTATCGAAATCTCCATCATTATATCCCCGGTATTTATATCTATGTAAATTCTAAGTGTTTTGTATAATGTTCCAGCGGTGGTACGTACGTACGGCTGGGTCTGTTAAGTGTTTGTCAGTTCAAGATCTTGATGGGTTTCTCCACGTAGTTGTATCGGGGTCGCTTGTTCTTGTTGACATGGTCCAGACCCAGCCACGGCCTAGGCTGGGGATTAGCTGTAACAAAGAGAGAGGAATGGGAAAGAGTGCATGAAGGATCCTCCAACGACTCGTGCCAAAACAAATGATCCAGCCATTCTGAAGTTTGTAGGTTTAGTTGCACTTTTTTGTTTTGTTTTATATGTAATTGTTTATCACTCTATTTTGTTTATTATGGTGCTTAGAGACTTTAGTGGTAAGCACTTTATAAGCAACGTTTTTATTATCATTATTATTATTATTATTATTATTATTATTATGTGTCCTATTGTGTCGTCTTCCATGTGATTAAAATGATGTAACAGAACCTAGGCATCCCCTTCTTACATCAGGTTTACTACATCTTAATTGAAACATGTTCGTTCCTGGAACCTATCATGACAGAGTAGGGAATTTGCTTGTTGGTATAACGTCCATGAAGTCCATGTGTGTGGACAGAATGAACCTTGCATACATTACATGTTGCTATGTCTGGCAATGCTATGGTAAACCAAGTGATCAAATTATGTTTTGATATGATTGGTAACTCTTTAGGGTACGATTGATTATACTTACATGCATGTCCCTGTGGCTGGAAGTCTTTCAGTCGTACGGTGTACTCTTGCTCTGAGAGAAAACAATGGCAAGACAGACAAATATTACTTCAAGAAGACATGATGTCCTATAGCTTGTTGCCTTTGTATATGACTATCTTTCACACCTTCATTGAAATCAGGAAAAATTTAAAGCATGCCAACAATTTTGGTAGTAAAGTTTGTGAAACTGATGTTTTAGCTGATAATGAGAGGTGAAAACTATCAAGATCTCAGGTCGAGACCTAAGATAGCTTCCAATTTTCATTAGTATGTGGTGGCTACCTATTTTATGCAATAATTTGTCTGTAAATATTAACACATCATATTTCCTATTATTTTGCCATCACTGAACAAATTAACCCCTTACTATGTATTTATAGACAGAGATCTCTTGAAACACTCCCCCCCCCCCCCACCCCTTAACAAAAAATGAGAAAAAATGGACTGTTTTGATTCCATCATAAACATTTTGTCACCAGAATACGGACATCATAGAAAGTGTGGACCAAGTCTATTTTTGACAGAGAAAACATTTTCTCATCAACTCACCTTCCCCGATGTACGTCTGTCTACCCATCACAACTATTGCAAACTTGATCTGAAAATGCAAAAAAAAAAAAAAAAAGGTATACATAAAATACTGATGAGTATTGCAAAAGCTTGATTACAGGTGTTATGCACAGTTTCTTGATTGCAATTTCAACTTTGAAAATAGGTGTTGATTTGAGTAAACTGGCTCTGCAATCACAATCATGAATGGTCTGCATATTTCATTTTATTTCATATTTCGTCGTTCGAAATTACATGAGATCCCGCCAAGCGCATGCGCAGTCAATTCGCCGCGCAATTGATTTTTACAGGGAAAGTAACTTTCCCTCAGCAGTCAAAATACCTAATTTTTCGGGCGTTTTTTCGGACCACCGGTTTCGAAAAAATACTTCATTAGGGAGAGAAACTCTCCTTTTTCATGTTTTTGGAAGACTTTTGAGAATCTGTGCTGTTTTTATATCAAAAATCGAAGTTTTGTTCCGATTTCCACGTACACGATGGCGTCTCCGTCAGGCAGCACCAAGCAGATAACCAGCGAAACGCTGAGCACGGCTAAAGCCGGAACTTCCCCGGGCGAAACCGCCGCGGGCCCCTCTACGAAGCCTGAGCCAAAGCGCTCATCGGCAGTGAAATCCTCCGATACGAAACGCAAAAGTGTCTTGGCAAAGCCTGCCTCGAATGAGTCTAAGAACTCTAGGCCTAAAAAGAAGGGCAAAAAGCCTGAAGAAAAGGAGGACTTCACGGATTTACGAGGAAGACTTGACAAATTGGAATCCTTAATGGAGAGAATGGTGGATTTTTTGCCTTGTCAATCTGCAACTCGCCCCACAGGGGATACACCACCGACAGCATATACAGCTGCGACGAACGTGAGATTTCGTGAAGTTGAACATGATGATGATGATTTTGAGCATATTGACACTGGAAACATGGGCCAATGCCCTACGTCATATGACATTGGCAGCATGGATGAGGGTGATGTCAACGAAACTGTTGCACCAGGTTTAGACCAGGAGAATGAGGACAAAGTTCCTGCCCTGGCTCAGAAATTTGCTATCCCTACTGGGGTTGGTGGCGCGATCCACGATGATTTAGCAAAGTCTGCCATGTACCTCATGTCCCACCAGCTAGAGGAAAATGTGTTGGAGGAAGCTGGAGGGAAATACCCTCCTCCAAGCAATTGTACTCCACTGTGTTGCCCCAAAGTGAATGCAGCAATATGGGAAAACCTATCCTCGCAAACGAGAAGCCGTGATTTGAAACTGCAAAGAATCCAAAAGCCTTTGACAAGGGGACTCACAGCTTTTATTCAAACTCTGTCCCCCGATAGCCTATCTGAGACACAACAGGATGCATTGGCATTGCTGTGTAACACAAACTTTGAAATCAACTGCTTACGCAAAGATCAGATTAAGCCAGACTTAAATGCCAAGTACTCACATCTTTGCAAACCTGCCACACCAGTGAGTCAGTACTTATTTGGCGATGACTTAACAAAGAGAGTCAAAGATCTTACAGAACAACAAAAAGCTGCATCTGGCGTGGTGCGTGGACAACGTACACCCCGCCCCCAGTACCATCCGTACAGGACGCAAGCGTCCAGCACTTTTCAATACCGCAGACAAGGATGGAACCGTGCCACCGGCACATCACAAACTTTTCCAAGTAGCAGGCCCGCAAGTGGGAACTACAACACGCCTTTTTTAGGCCAGCGAACCCAACGAGGCAGACCATACAGAGCTCCGCCTCACACCCAGACGATGAGCATGGGAAAACAGACCCAATCCTTCCAGCGGCCACAGGCAGCAAGGAGGAAATAGCTACACCATTACCCAAAGAGGTAAGTAGCACATATGAATATTGTGAGAATGTTAATGCTCCTTCTACTTCATGTACATTACAACAAGAATGCATCTCAAATGTGCCTGTTGGAGGTCGATTGATATATTTCTATCGTAGATGGCGTGAATTAACGTCAGATCTATTTCTGCTATCGGCAGTGCGAGGCTATGAGATCGAATTTGATTATTCGAAAGGGGTTCCCTCAAGAAATAAGCCCCTCTACGGTTACAAAAAGAGCCCTTTAGAAATAAATCAGATTACTAAAGAAATCTTGGCTCTACAAGCAAAAAACGTAATAGAACCTTGCTCATTTGAAGAGGGAGAATTCCTCTCAAACATCTTCACGAGACCCAAGAAAGATGGGGGTACTCGTATGATCTTAGACTTATCAGAGCTTAATCAAAGTCTGAATGTACAACACTTTAAGATGGATAACATCCACACTGCCAAGCACTTGATTTCTCCGCACTGTTATCTTGCATCAATCGTCCTCCAAGATGCTTATTACTCCATTCCAGTAGACCCAAATAGTAGAAAATACTTGAGGTTCATGTGGCAGGGTGAGCGCTGGCAATTTGCAGCCTTACCTAATGGGCTCAGCACAGCCCCCAGACTGTTCACAAAATTGCTGAAGCCAGTCTTTGCCGAACTGCGACAAGCAGGTCATACAGTCATAGGATATTTGGACGACACCATAATTATTGGTGAAACAAAAGAAAAGCTGAAAGAGAGTGTGAGTGCAACAACCAAGATCCTCTCAGAATTAGGATTCCTCATTCACACTAAAAAATCAGTGCTCATCCCAACACGTGAACTAGCCTTTCTTGGCTTCATTCTTAACACTGAGAGTATGATTGTTAAATTGCCTCAAACAAAGGCACAAGAAGTGAAAGATTTATGCCGTGAATTAATGGGCACGTACCTCCCATCAATACGAATGGTAGCACGAGTGATTGGGAAGGTCATAGCAACTTTCCCTGCGGTTGAGTATGGCCCCTTATACTATAGATCAATGGAAAGGGACAAAATTGCAGCCCTCAGACAAAACAGGGGTCATTTTGACAGAAAGATGAAGTTGTCCCTTGAGGCAAAAGAGGAGTTAAAGTGGTGGATGAACAATGTTTCTATGGCCTCCTCCCCAATTGTTAGGAAAAAACCTGACTTAGAATTGTACACAGATGCCAGTGGCCTTGGATGGGGAGCTACTGACCTCCAGAAGCAAACAGGGGGTCGTTGGAATGAATTTGAGGCAGAAAGGGCACGAAACAATGAAATAAATTTCCTGGAAACCCTAGCCGCTGGGTTGGGGATAAAATCCTTTTGCATGAATAAGCGTAACGTTCATGTGATGGTAAGAATAGATAATACCACTGCAGTGGCTTATTTAAATCACATGGGAGGCTGCAAGTCCGCAATGTGTGACAAGATGACGAGAGAAATTTGGCAGTGGTGCATTTCTCGAAATATTTGGGTCTCCGCAGCCCATGTACCTGGTCGGCTCAATACTATTGCAGATGAAAGATCCAGGAAATTTAATGATCGAACAGAATGGAAACTAAACAGACAAGTGTTCGATAGAATAGTTTCCCACTTTGGTGTACCAGAAATAGACCTGTTCGCCTCGAGACTAAATGCTCAAGTAGAGAAATATGTCACTTGGCACCCAGACCCTGGGGCTTTTGCAGTTGACGCATTTACGCTAGATTGGAAACCTTTTGCATTCTATGCATTCCCACCGTTCTGTATGATCCCCAAATGCTTGCAAAAAATCAGAGAGGATAAAGCTAGAGGGTTACTTCTGGTCCCTAATTGGCCTACTCAGGCGTGGTTCCCTCAGTTGGTTAGCATGATGGAAGGAGAGCCACTGTTTATCCAGAGGCAAGAAGATTTGCTACTCCTTCCTGTGTTAAACACCACCCACCCTCTTAATGCTAATATTGACCTCCTATGTTGCAGGTTATGCGGCAACATTTTGAGAATCGGGGACTAAGCAGACGAACAGTGGATATCATTACAGCTTCATGGAGAGCATCAACCTGCAAGCAGTACCAAGTGTACATCACACAGTGGCGAAGATTTTGCCACAGCAGGAATACGAGTTACCTCCAAGCCGAGGTGGAAACGGTACTAGAATTCCTTAGTAGTTTATTTCATGACAGGAACCTTAGCTACAGTGCGATCAATACAGCTCGTAGCGCTTTATCCACTTTTCTGATTCTCGTTGACAGTAATCAGACAATAAGTACTCACCCACTTATAACCAGACTGATGAGAGGTGTTTTTCAACTCAGACCTGTCGTACCTAGATATACAGAAATATGGAATATTAGTCCAGTCCTCAATTTTCTAAGAAAATTGTCTCCAGTAAACTCCTTAAACCTCAGAGATTTAACACTCAAAGTATGTATGCTAATGGCTCTTGTATCGGCACAGAGAGTGCAAACCTTGCATATATTGAAGACTAACAAGATGACCCTAAAAGGGGGCTTTGTGGTTTTTCATTTGGATGAACACTTGAAGCAAAGCAAACCAGGAAATACCGATTTTAATTTTAAATTGGA
Source organism: Strongylocentrotus purpuratus (assembly GCF_000002235.5). NCBI lineage: Eukaryota > Metazoa > Echinodermata > Echinoidea > Camarodonta > Strongylocentrotidae > Strongylocentrotus > Strongylocentrotus purpuratus. Next base: position 649,002 of record NW_022145570.1, on the reverse strand, counting down.
AGCATATCCACCTGATAGAAGATTGTGTATTGTAAAATATGTGAAACATTATGTCCAGCGCACAGGACCACTTCGTGGGAATGAGAACTCATTCTTTGTAAGTTACACCAGACCTCATAATAGAGTAACAACTCAAACCTTATCTCGCTGGATCAAGACCTGCTTGCAAAGAGCAGGTGTGGATACAAACGTTTATAAGGCTCATTCAACGCGGGCAGCATCAACTTCAGCAGCTGCCAAGGCAGCACTTCCAATGGACCAGATCCTAGCCCGAGCAGGATGGTCTTCAGAGAAAACGTTTAGGAAGTTCTACAGGAAACCTTTTGAAAACAAGAGAAACTTTACCCAGGCAGTCTTACAAGATAGCACACTGCTTTAAGAACTGCATCAGAAGGCTTTTCAATAGAACTGGCATTAAGAGACCAGCTATCTATTTAATAGAACTGGGATTAAGAAACCAGATGTCTAGAATAGACTAGATACAGAAACGAACAATGTTTTTGCAACATTATGACATCTTATATATGGACGTCTTGTATGTGAAATGTTTTGCCACATGTATGAACAGACTACAATAAATGTCAAATATGGTGAGTCATTGATTAGAAGCATTCAATTCAATCTGCATAATCAGTGTTCACTTTTCCGTACATGTTGGTTGTTCCAAATGTGACTACTATGCTTCAAAATCTCATGTAATTTCGAACGACGAAATATGAAATAAAATAGTAAGATTAAACGAGAACTTACCGTTTGAAGTTTGATCTTTATTTTATGAATATTTAGGAGGAAGTTATTACATGCCCTCCTCACCCACCCAAACTTCAAACTTAAGTGTAAGTTCCCTGTTCCTTACTATTGAGAGTAGCCACATTTGTAGCTTTGAATATTGACTGCGCATGCGCTTGGCGGGATCTCATGTAATAACTTCCTCCTAAATATTCATAAAATAAAGATCAAACTTCAAACGGTAAGTTCTCGTTTAATCTTACTATCAAATTTGGTTACTTCAGTTATCTATATATCTGGGGTTTTAAACTTAAAGACCATATCCGAACTGAAAAATGAAATGGATGAATTACAATAATATTAATCAAATGCCATTTTAGTGTCTGTCGGAGGAGTATCAGCTCTCTGAAAACTCAAAATCCAAAGCTTTAAAAATCTGAAGTTGTCTACCTAAAAACTTGCTATCGACTTGATGACATCATCTTATGTGGAGTACGCATATTCACAATGCTTTGCATTAATTAAGCATGGCTCATCGCCTCAGATATATAGGTGAACCGGTCTGATCCACAAGTTATGTCGTCACTGTAACTTTGGAAAAATTTGACCCCTGTTCACCCGTAATTTGGAGGGGTGCGGAAAATGAGGTTTTAATTTGCTTTTGTGCAATAATGAAAGGGTAAATACTTTTTATTCCTTTATATTTGTATTCTACATTCATTCAGTTTTCCATTTATATCAGGTTGTATTTTCATCGGATAGGGTCTTTAATACAGTGTTCTTGAAGTTCCATTAAATACCTTTTCTAACTCCTTCTCAGAGACGTCTAGTTGCTCTCGTATCCTCTCCTTAACATTGGAGAATGCCTCGCCCTGTCAAATTGAACAGAAGATGAATTATCATTCACTGTCATCCATGTATCACTTGTAAAACAATTGAAAGTACCAATAAAAACACCTCATTAAATTTGTGTTTAAAAAAAACATTAAAAAAAAAGTACTTCAGAGATCATTGTTATCTGTATCATTGACAATCACTATTGCCTCTTTTGGCATGATCAATAACATGGAAAATAAGTGAAAAGTATACAAAAATATCTTAGGACTACGGTTCTATCGATTTGTGAATGACAATGAATCATTTTTTCTCTTTGATGCTTGTCTCACAATGAAGAATTAATTCTCTGTAATTTTAAGCCTCCCGGTAACTGGAACAAAGTGGCAGAATTTGAAAGCCTATTGAGGCATGAGGAGGTAATCTGCTTCAAATAAACCAACACCACAGAGTTAAGTGAGAAAAGCAAAGAGTGCTTGACATTCAGGTGTCGTATCTATTGTCCTTTGGCAAGGCATTAATCTACATTTGCCACTCCATACCCAAGAGAGAAATGGAGACCTGGCAGGATGACAAAATTATTAGAGTTATTAGCTTCTTACCTCTCTTAACCTGACAAAGAAGGGTGTACCAAACGTGTTGTAGAGATCCTTCTGGAAGTGAGCTACACATACTATCATCTCATCATCGCTTAACTTGTATTGGTCTTGAGGAATTTCCTGAGCAATGGAGAAAAAAAATACATAGTAAGAAATACAGGTGTATGCCATCTTGCACTATCATCATGACTAAATTAAGATTGTCTTCAGGAATTACTAAGTGAAAAGAGAAAACAAGAAGTAGAGATCCCTTTGAAAGTGAGCTACATATACTATCATCTCATCATCCCTTAACTTGTATTGGTATTGAGGAATTTCCTGGGCATTTCAGAAGATACAAAGTCATGCATTTCATTTACCACAAATACTTTACTGGGGCCTACAGCTTTACAAGCTTGCTTTCATGTAGGTCCCATCATATTTCTCTTAGTTAAATCACTAATTCATATTGACCACTTATCTTTGTTATTATTATGTGTTATTGAATAAAACAATTTTGTACTTTATTTGAAATGTATATGTATACATACCTGCCAACCACCCCGATTTAGGCGGAGTTCCTCCGCATTTTTCATACCAACTCCGAATTCCGAATGCATGCCTCAAAACTCCGATTTTTTTAAATTTTTTAAATTTTTTTTTATTTTTTATTTTTTATTTTTTTTTTAGAGTGTAATGCACTTGGAGAGTATATAACTATTATGTTTGTATTTCGAAATGTAAAGCGCCTTGAGCATGTTCATGTAAAGGCGCTCAATAAATACCAATATGTATAAGACTAAAGCATAACACAGCACTGATAACCAGATCACGCCGACATCCGCGCTCGAGCTCATAGAAGATATACACAGCGCAGCCCGAACGTGATCGTTAGTTCCCCCCCCCCCCCAATCTACGGGCTACTACCCCAATCCTTCGGTGGTTCGCGACCTCGTAGTCCATCCAGAAAAATTTACTCCTAATTTCTCTTGTCTCAGGTTGGCAGGTATGTGTATATATATGCTTATGAGAAATATGAAAATAAATGAAATGAAAAATTTACAGAGGCCCTGCATATATGCACTCAATTGTTGAGTTCTTGTTATACATATCAACAGAAAATAGAGCCTTTACCAGCAATGATATATTTTCCATCTAATGCCAAATACGATATGTATGTAGCAATAGAAAATACGCTATTTACCTCGTTCAAAAGACATTATACCATAACAATTATACTTTTAAAGGCAAAGCCAACTACAATATATTGATAGAAACTGAAGCTCACTTCTAGTCTGTACATCTTGGTCCCCTGTAAGGCCAGGTTCTCGATGGGTGTGTCTTCTGCAAACTGCTGGAAGATCTTGTTACTGATGATATCTAATAACCTGCGAATCAAGACAGAGACAAAAAATTGCATCAAAGTGAATTTTTGCACATATACAAGAGTAAAAAAAAAATTGACAAAGATCATACCAACATGTTGGAGAAAGAGAATTTTATGGAAAGAACAAAATGCCTTAAAGAAAAAGCAATCATTTCTTCACATCCTGCACCTATTTTTGCTGTATTACATGACCTTTCACCCTAGTAGTTAAGCACTGAAATCCTTCAATTGGGAAAAGGTTTCACAGTATATTTGCAACAACTATTTTAAAATACAGATGTCATATTGTTAAACTCCACAAGTTTCAGTCAAATCCTTCTTTCTAATTGGCAATAAAAGAAACAAAAATACATAGTGTTGCCGATCTGGAGATGAACTGATCAGTTGTGGACATTCAGAATGATTGGATGTATGATGCTTCTGACACTTACCTAAGTTTTCCAGTGCCATTCTCTGCGAGCTGTACATGCTTCTTAGATTCCTCCAACATGTCTCTGACTGTGTCCGTCTTGTTAGGATATAGTACAACCTCCTGCAAATAAAAGACATGACGGTAAAATAGAATGAAACAAATCAGCTGAGGAACTCTTTCATTTTAGAGACATTTCTCCCCATGCCCTAAAGATGTTAAAAAGACAGACAGGGCCTGATGTTCCGTAATCAGACATCCAATGTTTTGTTCTTGACGGGAGGCAATTTGGCTTAGTCGCTGAAGTGTCTGCCTGTTGACAGATCATGGATTCAAATCCAACTTAGGCAAGTGTCTGAAGCCTGCATTGCGTGTTTACGTGCCTCCCCTGTTTCACAGATGCAGGCTATGTTACAGTGTGTCCCTTGGATAGGACATTCAATTGAGACCCTGTGTAGAGGACAGTCACCCCCTTTGCACTGCACTACTTCAATAGGAGTAGGCATCATCAGTGTTGTGGTACACCTGTACACCCCAATCAGTTATACAGGGAGGAGAGACCAGAGGGTCACAGTGATATAGTTCGCTTTTCCCGACGCCAAATACCCAATACTAATAACATACCTGCCAATCTTTCACAGCAAAAATGAGGAATCTCTCAAGGCAAAATTAGGAATACAGTCTATTTTGTATACATTTCACAAAAAGTATTTTAGAAAAAGAGAGGAATCTATGGTTCAAAACAATAGCTTGAAGGCCAAAAATATAGGAATCATTGGCAGCCACGTAATAATAAACCTGGGGGGGGGGTGTGTTTCACAAAGGTCTCAAGTTGAACTTTACTCTAAGCATAAAATGTTGATTCAAAATATTCATATTTTCTATTATCAATGAGATTTCATGTTCTTGATGTGGAATTTATGAAAAGTCTAAAATACTTGAAGTTTTGCTTTTGAATATTATTTATTTTAAGGCTACAAATGGCTCTCCATAATAGTTAAGTCCAACTTAGAGATTGGTTAAACTTAGGATATTTGTGAAACACTGCCCTGGATGTTTTTTATATATTGGTGAATGACTTACCACCTCCTTGAGCTTATCTGTGACCCATATACACTTGAACTGCCTCTTGTTCTCTAGTTCATCTATCCTGATATTCAACTGTGTGTCAAAGAGAAGTGAGAGAAAGGTGGACTTGATATGAATGTGAAATAAAAGGATACTGTTTATTAAAAAAAAAAAAGTGATTCTGTCACTGCTCAGAGATATATTCATCATGGTATTTAATGCTACATTAAAGCTAAATTCAATTCAATTCAAATAAGGTTTTCTTCAAGACTTGTCAAAATGTCCAAAGACTAAAAATGCAAGTTTACATCAAACATACAATCATATTCAAAAACACACATATATATATATATATGAAGAAAAACATAGCAAATGGGAAAAAAATATATAAAAATAAATAAATGTTTACATCAAAACATCAAAGCAAGTAAGAACAAATAGAAAGATAGCCATGATGTTAACTTGAATAAAAAAAATGTCACTGTTTGAAACGACTGGTTCTTTCAAACTGCTCACATATATTTATTGTGATATTTAACCAAACAAAATGGGTTGATTAATGTCACATTTACAGGCCAAGTGCAGGTGGAGCAATTCAGTTGCAAACGGGTTGGGCACACAAACGGGTTGGGCACACAACAGGTCCATGCCCCCCACACTTTATAACCCACTATTGCTTACAAATTCAATTCAAACTAATTTATTGATATCCAAATCAAAACAAACGAAACAAAATTGCGACAAGCTGAAAACATAAGTACCCAAAAGAAAATGTGCCCCACACTCTCTTTTTTGTTCTCACCCAAAAGGCATCTAGAGAACATAGTTTGCTAGAGACATTTTAAATAATATTAAGATTGGAAACATTTTTTTTTGTTTTTTGTTAAAAACAAAAGTTTTTGATTATCATGGTTTTTTTTGTTGGTTTTTTTGCTTTATAGAATTTTGAAACTGTACCCCCCCCCCCCCCTCCATACAAAACACAAGATATGCCTCTTGGGTGTTTGACTCACATACTTAAACATATGAATGCACTCACCATCTGATAGTAGAGTTTCCTAGGTTGCCTTGACTTGGTGGGCGGTAGGAGATCTCGTAATGTACCTTCAAACGTACATCTTAGAGGATGGCCAGGTCCATCTCTGTGACTAAAGCAAACAGGAGACGCAGCTCAGTCAATGGGTAGGTGGGACGGAGGGTTTATTTTAGTTCATGGTATTGATCATTTAATACCACCATCACCATCATTATTATATCATTCATCATCATCATCAACATTACCATCATCATCATTGTCATCACCGTCATCACCATCATCACCAATGTCATTACCATCATCATCGTCATCACCATCATCACCATCAACATCGTCATCATCGTCATCACCATTGTCAACACCATCACCATCATCACCAATGTCATCAACATCATCACCATTAAAATCATCATCATCATCATCATTATCAACCATCATCATCATCATCATCATTATCATCATTATCATCATCATCCTCATCAACCATCATCATCATCACTACCTTTATTTTCATTCACCCATCCTTCATTGATCCTTCATTGATCCTTCATCATCATCACTGATACTCAATATAATCATCATCTCTGTCACAATGATGATCATCGTCATTATGATTATATCCATCATTTATCGTCATCATCTACCATCATTTTCACTACTTTTATTATCATTCGCCCATCATTCAATATCTCTCATTGATCCTTCATCATTCATCATCATCACTGATACTCAATATAATCATCATCTCTGTCACGATGATGACCATCACCATTATCAGCATCACCATCATCACCATCATCATCACCATTGTCATCATCATCACCATTGCCATCACCATCACCATCATAATCATCATCATCATCATCACCATCATCATCACCATTCAACATCCTTCATTGATCCTTCATCACTCTTCATTATCACTGATACTCAATATAATCATCATTCCTCTTCATCATTCCTCTTCATCATCACCATCACCAACTGAAGAAAAAAATGAGAGCTTATTCATAAAAGAAATGTTTGACTCACCCTTGACTCTTGAAGAACTGAAGTAACATCATGTCCGTGTCTAGATGCTGGGCCACCGCCTTGGCGAACTGGAAGTAGTTCATCTTGTTGGAGAGGACCAGCGTGAAGCCCGGGTCACGAGGGTTTGACTTGTCACAGAAGGTCACCTCCTCCCGGCAGAAGAGGTCGCGGAAGTAGTCTCGGGCCGTCGGCAGGTCATATTGCATCTTATCGGGATCGTCCCTGAAATACAGCAGTAGAAACGATTAATTACCAGTACCACATACTTATAGATTTCTTTGCTATAGAGGCAATCAACTCTGCAATTAGAGTCTGAGAGGCTCAAGTAATTAACTACTTATGCATCAACTGAGGAATCCAGCAGCCAGGCATGTGTTCACATACCCATATCTCCAGATTCCAGGACCACTGTCCCATGATCGATTCAAAACAAAATTTGACTGAAAATTAATTTTTGACTTTTCTACTCCTCCTAGCATAAGAGAGTCTCTTGATATCTGAATTTATTCTGTAAAACCAGAAACTTTTGAGACATGAAAATTTCATAAATTGTGAAGGGGAAAGCCATTATCATGGCAAGATTATTTCATGAACTGCAAATATTTTGATTTAGTGTTGTGTAAATTGTGACTCAATTATGTCAAACATGAAACTTTCGTGAATCTAAGGTGCAAGCGAAATATGCAAACATGTTTGGTCTAACAATAACAATAATAACAATAATAGTGTAAACTTATAGAGCGCACACGCCCTCCAGGGGCGCTCATCTCGCTAGCTCAGCAACAGTTCTCTTTAATACGAGTAAAGTAAATGTTTATTTAATAACAGATTTAATTATACCATCAGAAACTCATCAGCAACATTTTCATCACTCATTTTAATCCTCAGCTAAAACCATTTCGTCCCCACCCTCCCTGTTGGCCTTGAAGAGATAGCAGAATATCTCCTTACTTTTGGAATACAAGAATATCACCATCCATGAGCTCATCTAGACCCTTGTCCATCTGTTGACTCAGGTCTTCTATCTTCTCTGTCAGGTTAGGCTTCACCTCCTGGGTAGGAAAGACAAACCAACGATCAGAATGAGAAATTTCTTTTGGGTAAATTGCAATAATCATTTGAATTCAAGACATATTTTATTTGTTTTTTTGTATGTATGTTTGTTGTCTTGATTTGTGTATTGTATAATGTTTAGTAATGAATATATTTCATATTTTCTATTATAAACAAGGGAAACGCTCTCGGCGGTCTCGCCTGCATAACGCAATTCAATATGATAAACCAGAACGTCAATGACGTAGCGCTCATCCGCATCTCACAACAACAAATATCGTAAATTTTATGTGGTACACTTTTGAACTGGTCAAAAAATAGAAATTTGATGCCCTGGAAGGGACATAATTTCATTTCATTTGCATAAAGTACCATAAATAATCAACAGAGCAAAATCTCACAATTCTGTGTAGAAGTTTATTGTTCCAAATTTAGCTCTACCAGATAAGGCAAAATTGGTCAAGAAATGAGGGAAAAGAAGCAATTTTTGTTATTTTTGGAATAAATTTGCATAAATTACCATAATTAATTAATGGAGAACAATTTCAAAATTCTGTGTAGAAGTTTAGTGTACCAAAGTTAGCTCTACGATATAAAGCAAAGCAAATCAAAATCGGTCGAGAAATGAAGGAGAAGAAGCCTTTTTTGTGATTTCGAATAAATTTGCACTAATTAGCATAGAGAATGAATTTCACGATTTTGTGTAGAAATTTTAAATCCCCTCCTAGCCCTATCATATGAAACAATCGGAAACAAAATCGGTTGAAAAATAACGAAGAAGAAGCATTTTGAAAATCTTAATGTTGATGCCACAACAAAGTCTAAGTTTGTTGACCTTAAATGGCCTTTGACCTTAACTTAGTGACCTGAAATTCTACTCACATGATTGGGGAGACTTGATAACCCTATAGTCCAAGTTTTATTGACTAAGAATTTATACTTTCAAAATTATATCAAAAATTCAAAAACTTAACCTTAGGTTAAGTTTTCGATGATGATGCTACAACATAGTCCAAGTCTGTTGACCTGAAATGACCTTTGACCTTGACTTTGTGATCTGAAATTCTACTCACATGATTGGGGATACTTGATTACCCTATAGTCAAAGTTTCATTGACTAAGAACTTATACTTTAAAAATTATACCAAAAATTCAAAAACTTAACCTTAGGTTAAGTTTTTGATGTTGACGCCGTCGCCGTCGCCGTCGCCGTCGCCGTCGCCGCCGCCGTCACCAGAAAAGCGGCGCCTATGTCTCGCTTTTTGCTACGCAGGCGAGACAAAAAGGGACAACCTTTATGTAAGGATTATGTTTCCTTTCAGGTTGCAATTTATTCAGTTTATTTCATGTCCTTGTCCAATATGTTCTTAATATGTAATTTATGTCTTTTTAACTGAATGAAATAAAAATTAAATTGAATTGAATGCCTACAGTAAGGCTTGAGAATGGTTGTTAAAATAGTTTACCTTAAAAAAAAAAAAAACATTAGCATGAAGAGGTTTACCCTAACCTTAATACATTTTGGAAATATCCTATCAGAGATGGATTTAAAATTTGCTGAATGATTTATGCATCACAGCCATTATACAAATGTAAAAAAGCAGAATCACTGATTATATACAGTTAATCTCGTCTTAGAGATCCCCTTTCTATAATGGTTACCTATGTTGTCTCCCTCTAAGAGGAAATCTGTGCAGTACAACCTGTCTTGTAGAAACTGTCTGGTAAGGCCACCTGTCTACAGTGGCTAGTTTTCCTGTTTCCCTAATAGGCAGGTTTGACTGTATGATGTTCACTATCAAGCATAATCAACAGATGAAAAGAGTTCCTCATTGCAAGTCACACCATCCCATCACAACATTTAGTTTTATCGCCATTTCTCCCTGATATTCCTTACCTCATATAAAATGAGTTCTGTTGTCTCCGGAAAGCCTGCCCTCTCATTCATCAGTGGAACAAGTGCCTCTGTTCAAGATGAAAAGAATACAATGTTAAAGATAAAGTTGAGTTCTGGTCATGCGATTGCATTGTGAAAGAAAAGATGTGGAATGGATCAGAAAAAGTTGATCATGTAGCATGTAAGTATTGGTGTGTACTGCATGGTTCTGGAGTCATCAAAACCATAATAAATATGGCCCAGTCTTGGTAAAGTAACAAGCACTGTACACAGAAAGTTGTATATGGGACTACACAAATGGTGTCGGGCCTACTTACCTTGATTTCCTTATCTTTCTACGCTCATTACTCAGCCAGTATACATTTTCTACCAAAATTATTTGCCAAAAGACATTTATTTGTAATTCAGTATAAGTTTTGTTAGATTCTGTGAGAATTCATTTTCTTTTTTTTACCAGAACTTAGTTTATCTTTAATGTATAGACACAGGGTCATGAAGTACACCAATGCAAATATTATGAAAACTTAAGTATTATCACAAACTAAAAAGAAGAAACTTACGTATTTTGGTAGTGATAGGAACGTAGACATGCCCACAGTAGGAAAGACTCTTTGTCTTAGGGTCGTAGAGCTTCAGAAACAAAAGAACATCACCTAAACAAAATGAAAGTAATCATAAATGTCACCGATACACAAGCTTTGAGAGAATATTAGGACACTTGGGACTTGTAATGACGAACATACAAACTATATCCCTTCAGGGCAGTAAAATGGCTTTAAGTCTCCTTTTTTATGCCCTTTTTGTAGTATCATTACTGTAAAGGTTACAAAATTTATCATTTTCAAATCGCCAAGATGACAAACATTCTCACTGAAAATCACAAAGATTAAAATGAAGAGTACGTAAACATGGTTATATGGGACTAAACACACACACATGGCATCAAAAGTTGGACCAGGCTTTTAGCCTTTTATTAGACATACATGTTCTTAAATTATGAGGGAATATCAAGAGCGACCTTTTTCAAATGACGTATGACAAACTGACTTCGGGATCTTGCGTCTTAGGGAATAATGTCCACACACTTTCCCCACCCGTTACTGCATTTATGTAAAATTAACACTTAAAGGCCCACTGTACTATTTGCTCCCTCTATATAGAAAACAATGCCTAATCGGTGACCATTGGTCCCCCATGATCCTCTTTTTCTCGTGTTAATCGAGAGCTGAGGTGATGAGATAGCCACCTGTCAGTGACCTTCCTGAGTGGTCTAATCCCTCCTAGCCAAACTAGTACAGGTGGTCTTTAACACAACCACCAACATCAAACAGAACAGCAATAAATGTCAAGTGTACACTCACTCTCTCTGTCGAATGATGGCAGACAGACTTGCGGTGCTTCAGGATCTTGCGTTTCAAGGAACACTGTCCATACACTGTCTCCGTCTGCTACTTCATTCATCTAGGATCAAAAGAAAAGTAAAGAAGTAATAATGATGATGATGATAATGGTGATGATTAGGAGGAGGAAAGAGAGGAGGAGAGAGAGGAGGAGGAGGAGGGTGAAGGAGGAGGGAAAGGGAGAAGGTTGGAGGAGGAAGAAGAAAAGTAGGAGGCTGGAGGAGATAGGAGAGGGAGAGAAGGAAAAGGGAGGTGGAAAAGAGGAAGTAGGGGAGGATGGAGGTAGGAGGAGGGAGTACAGGGAGGGTGGAGGAGGGAGGAGGAAGAAGAGGGAGAGGAAAAAGAGGGTGAGGAGGAAAAAGGAGGAAAGAGGATGGAGGGAGGAGGGAGGGGAGGAGGGAGAAGGAGGAAGAAGAGTAGGAGAAGGGAGAGGAGGAAAAGGGTGGAGGATGGAGGGAGGAGGAAAACAGGTGATGACCATAACCACAATGATGATGATTAGTCCTTTTTGAAATGCACATCATGACTGACTATCACCTCAATTGTTTATTTCTCAATAAAAACTACTGAAAGTCAAGTATATTCATGTCAATTCAATCTCACTAAGATCCTCATTTTTCTTGAATGAAACGAGCAGGGCAACACTATACCGGTTTGACCGGGTCATCATTCTCTAGTAACGTGGGTCTGTACGTGTGATTGGTCCATTTTGAGAAGGGCCAGATCCTGATCCAATCAGGAGGGTAGGTTTAGGGTTAAGATTAGGACTAGATTAATTTATGTGGTTGGGTATTCTGGGGATCAAATCCTGCGACATTATACCTGTTTGACCGGGTCATCATTCTCTAGTAACGTTGGCCTGTAGGTGTGATTGGTCCGCTGTGAGAAGGGCCAGATCCTGATCTGATCGATACGGTAGCCCATTGACTGAGACAACACATCTAGCCCGTCCCCAAGGCTGGCTGACTTCATTATCTTGAACTCTCTGTAAATAGAAAGCATGGGATGGAAAATAGTTTTAAAGTTTAGACTTGTTCAAAATATTTTTTTTGTGACACACTTGGTTTGAATTTTGCTCTGAATAATATGATTCGATACAGATGCACTACATTCATAATTTAAGCTTTAAATATTACTCTTTTAGATACTCTTTAAATGTTGGTAAAAGTATCTTTTGAGTAGACCACACCGATTTGGAATGCACATGCAGAGAATGCCTAAAATAAAAAGATGTTGTATTGCCCTTTGGGACCGACCCAAAAATCTTGAAATCTACGGTCGTCATTAAAAAAAAAATGTAACGTTTAATTTTTTATTTTTTTTTAATGAATAACAACAATGAGTATTAAAGCATTCAAAACTGAGAAATTTCAGCCCAAAGAGGGAGAAAAAAAAAAGATTTCTGACCGACTGACCCATGTTATGGGACCTAAAGGGCAATACAACATCTTTTTTTTGTAGGCCTAATCATTGATGTTATCCATACTCATGTAAAATTTCATGGACACCATACAACACTCTTCATCAGGGGTTCTTAATTAAATAGGCCAGTTCACAGTTGCAGTCTGAGCATGAGCAGATAAAGGTCATTGCAGAACAAATTTTGAAATACATGGAGACGAAATACTGGATACTGCTCATGAGAGTTATGTAACATTATTCATTCATGCACATCCAGCGCACTCCATGATACACAGGTGAAAGTATTCTTTGAAAAGGGGAAACAAAGGCTATTTATATAGCACCTCCATCGCTGCAGGAGTGACTATTTCTAAATGTAAAAGGTGGGACCTCTTCATGTTTTTAAGATTTGTGGATATTTGGGGTCATTGCAGTAATGTGCTAACCGTGAACTGGTCTATTACCTCAAACTACAAGGTTCAGGATTTTTACACCGATTGATTAATTCACCAAAGGCATGCAGATCGTGGACGCCAGACTTACTTGAATCGTATTCTGTCGAAGTCAAAGAGGTCGTTGCCTTGGTGACCGTAGAACTGGTCTTCTGCGACCACTTGAATGGTCATGTACAGGTGCGCCTCTGTCCTCTCTTTTCTCCTTTGTGCTTCTAATTTCCTGTAAAATGAAAGACGAACAACGTTACAAAAAAATGAAATCAAGGAGGAAAAAAGTGAAAATATATATCAGTTTAAAGGAGAGATATGGAAAGAAAGAGGATAAGAAAGAGGACGAGAAATAGAGATGGATAGAGAAAGAGAGTAAGAGAGACAGAGAGAGAGAGATAGAGAAAGGGGAAGATGGAGAGGGTAAGAAAAGAAACATTGAAAGGGAGTTTTTTTTATTATTTTACAAAATCTCTTCAATGAATTGATTTGAATGAATTGAATTGAATTGAATAATCCATAGATGAAAGTGGGTGGTTTATTTCAAGAATTACACAAGTATATTCCTATTGTTTAAACATATTTCTGGCTTACACCCAGTAAATAAGACAGATTGATCGAGCGGTAAGTATATTCCTGTCACTTACTTTTCTTCTTGTAACCTCCTCTTGAGCGTCTCTGGAATATGATCTTCCTGGACGTCCTTCATGACAACTTCATCTAAAATATCCCGACCTAAAGAGGTAAGAAAATACATTTTCAAAGTTATAAATGGTTCTTTCAAAACTGACCTAGCTTGTGGTATTGATCAGGTAACCTTAGAAGTTCTGCTTTTGTTGCCGAAGTGGCATCTAAAAAAACGAGATGGAACTTTGACTGCGCGCAGTCGAAAATGATCAATCCGCCAGAAAGCAATTTTACAAACCAAAACAGAAATAATTTTTAAAACTCAAGTTTGATTGCAATCCATCTGTCGGTTTTAAGGATAATGCATTCACAAGCTATTTATAGGCATACATAATGAGCCACCCTAAAATCTAATCAGTTCATTGGCTCTGCGAGATACATATACATGTCTTGAGTTTGATAGTATTCTGTCGATTGGTTCTCATGATAATGCGATCACAAGCTATTTGTGCATACATAATAAGCCCTGTGAACTTTGACCTTGTTACCCCCAAATCTAATCAGTTCATTGGCTCAGCAAGATACATACATGACCTCAGTTATGACAGGAATCCATCAATCAGTTCTTGAGATAATGCGATCACAAGCTATATTTGCATACATGATGAGCCCTGTGACCTTTGACCTTCGACCTCGTGACCCCAAAATCTAATCCGCTTATTAGCTCTCCAAGTTACATACATGACCTAAGTTTGGCGGTAATCCATCAATTGGTTCTTGAGATAACGCGATCACGAGCTATTTTTGCATGAGACCTTTGACTTTTGACCTTGAGACCCCCCAATCTAATCAGTCCATTGGCTCTGTAAGGTACATACATGACCCAAGTTTGGCGGGAATCAATCAATCGGTTCTTGAGATAACGCGATCACGAGAACGGGACGTACATACGGACGGACAACCCGAAAACATAATGCGTACAAATCTCACTCTGATTGATAATGTAAGTTGATAAGAATTGTGTGCACTTCACTGTAAATGACAATGAAACCTATTCTTTAAAGGCACGTTCAGATATGGTGCGTTAAACCCCACCACCCACCCCCCCCCCCCAAAAAAAAAAAGAAGCTGCCTCATTTTTTTTGTTACATTTAATTGAATGGCAACTGCGTGCAACAAAGGACTTATGCACGTTCACTGAGCTCAGTGTTTAAGGATACAGAAATGTGAAGCGTCATCTTCACGTCATCTAAACAAAAAACAACACCACAGTTTTGACAAGTCGTATCTGAACGTGATTTTAGTGGTCTTTCAATACTAAAGGATATTATAAGATGATGAAGCAGATCCTAAAATGATTGGTTGAGAGCGTCCACATGACCAGGCATTTATTTGTCTAACGAGCAATTTTACTAATGACCGGACTAATGACCGGTCATTAGTAAATACATATGACCGGTCTTTAGTAAAATCATGTTATAAAACATCATTTTATAAAACAAATAATACTCGTCATTTTGTTCGGGCATTACAAAAATTACTGACACTCCGTACCTTTGAAACAGTCCTAACACCCTGGACTATCGCCTCGGGCATGTTAGACTGTTCCAAAGGTACATTCTGTGGGAAATTCTTACTAATGCCCTCACTGCTGTGTATTATTTGTATACTTACTCATACAGCTATCCCGTATGTAGACCAACATGTATGCATTTGTACAGTTCCTGACTGAGATGTCCTCGTCGTGACCACCAAAGTTGTTGTCTATTGCTTCCATTTTGGTACACCGGGAGACGACGTCATCATCAAATTTACACCACTGCAGACAGGGAAGACAGAAAATGTCATCATGTTATCAGTTTTTCTAAAGGTGCTGAGATGATACATTACATGCTTCAGTGTATAATAATAATAATAATATGGTGTATTTAATATCTTTAGCGCAGTACCACGATGACTGATCAATATTGTTCAGTCATCCAGGAACTTCAATTATCGATATCGATATCACACAAATACAGAGCCATATTTACAGAGGTCAATCAAATTTTGTTATTTCGCTAGTCAGCCTGATACAGACAATAATATTATATGGCTTTGTTTTTATGTGATACAAGAATACATTGTTCTTGCTATGACAATGTATTTTTGTATCACACTCAAAGCCATCCAATATTATTTAAAGACAAAGTTGAGTTCTGGTCATGCGATAGCATTGTTAAATAAACAGTGTGGAGTCGATCAGAAAAGGTTGATCATCTAGCATATAAGTACTGTAAGGTTCTGGAATCATCAAAATTATGAAATATGGCCCAGTCTTGGTAAAGTTACAAGCCCTGTACACAAAAAGATGTATGGGACTACACAAACAAAATCGAGACAGATTGTAATGCTGTTACATGCCATATTTAGAATATGAACGCATTTGAAAAGCCATGCTTTTCAGGGAACATTTTTTATCTGATGTTCTACCACACTTGCATAATACAATAATAACACTCACAATTATTTTTATATCTCTTCCCAGAACTCAACCTTCTCTTTAAGTATTTTTCTCTTTTCTACTGACCTTGCCGTCTCCTTTGGGGTTGATGAAGCCCACATAATGCCCGCCATGGTTATCCCCACTGTGAACCAGCACAGAATGCAGCGTGTAGTCGGCAGAAGTCTCCTCCTCCTCCTTCATGAAGGTGTCCAGGTTCAACTTGAAAGGAAACTCGTATCTAAACAGTGGCAAACCCATTACAGAAGATTATTTTGTATACCTTTAGAGATGCTTCATCTGTATAGAAGGGCATTAACTCTTTATTAAAGTATATATAATTATAATAAATCTGGATTTATATAGCCCTCAATACAGAATCGCCTCTCTAAGCGTGTTACAGATATCATCACATCCCTGGTCATCAGATTCATTCATCCATCCTTTTTTAGATAGTAAATTTCAGCTGCAAGTCATAAACATCCAATGTAAATTCCCAAATACACAAATAAAAGTCACACGCAAAAGGATAATAACACACACAAATACTTAATGCCCTCCTTACTTGATACTAGGATACAATATGCTCTTTCATGCACCGATGATTTTAAATTCATCTATAGAAGAGATCTAATTTCCCTGGAGGCAATAGTATAAAAGATTTATTCTCTAGAGCATGTTTTTTTTATTTTGTTGTATAGCTCTGCTGAGTTAAAAATCACTCTTTCTGCAGTCTCTGTGTAACTCTTTCTTTTGCTGCTCTTTTACCTGTCGTTGATTTTGACATTGGAGTCTGTTTGTGGATCGTACTGAAACCTCA
This sequence comes from Strongylocentrotus purpuratus, assembly GCF_000002235.5. Classification (NCBI taxonomy): domain Eukaryota; kingdom Metazoa; phylum Echinodermata; class Echinoidea; order Camarodonta; family Strongylocentrotidae; genus Strongylocentrotus; species Strongylocentrotus purpuratus. Next base: position 631,806 of record NW_022145570.1, on the reverse strand, counting down.
TCAGCTGCAAGTGTAAGACCGGTGGAAACTTGGTGAAGATCACTCCTTTCTCTGCCTCCTATTATGTGAAGAAACACGGGACAGGATTAGACAATGTGAATGGTCTCATACCTTAATACATGGTTCCATTCACATATAATTAAAACATTCCACTCACTGTTAAAATCCTCCACTTAATGTTAAGGAAAAGAGGACAGGATTAGACAATGTGAATTGTCCTCATCATTAATACATGGTACCGTTCACATATTTAAACAATTTTCAATTCAATGTTTTTTTTCTTTAGATCAATACATGGTTTCATTCATATTCAAATCTAAAGGAATGATATTAATCCACTGCTTTATTCACACTAATAAAAAAAAAAGAAGAGGGTTACAGATATGAAGCAAACTGGATTACAAATCAATAAAGAGTTTGATTCATATTAAAGCACTAACAGTTGAAATAAACTTGGCCTTTAGATTATAAGCTATTCCTGGTACCATTTCATACAACTTGATATCAATAACAAGTGCTAGAATTCTAAGACGAATTCGCTCTCAGCCAATCAAATGCAATGATTTCAGTAGCTTATAACGGTTAGTGTTACTTGTTTTTTTATGGTAGAAACATTCCTAGAAAATAATTCAGATTTGAGGAGTGGAATGATTTTTTTGTTCTTACCTGCATGCCGTGTTCCCCTGCATCGTACTTGTTCTCCCCATCCATCGTTTCCGTGGCAATGTAGTCTTTGAAGGATTCATGTACTAAAAAGATGAATTACATGAGACATATAGAAAATTAAGTGAAATAAAATTCATTTGTACAAGAGCAATCATATTTTAGCCATAAGTTCATCATCATCCTTAAGCGGCTGTTTTTTCCCGCGCCGTGGGGTCGGACGTTTCATTTCCATGACCTGTCTCTAGGTCTAAGCCTTCCAGTCTTTGGCATCCACTTGGGAGGGGGGAGGGGGGAGGGGGGGGGACAGATGCTCTCAAATCTTCTTCTAGTGTCACCTTCCAAGTTTAGTGAGGTTTATGATTGTATAATGATGAAAAGCTTATGTGACAAGGTAGTCTTGTCTGACAAGGAGAATTAGATTTTTGATCTACATTTGACATCAATCATTATGAAAGACTAATGACAAGAAGACCAAAATAGAGAGACTCTATTGTTGTTATAGGGCAGACATTCATCAAATATGCTTTCAAAGGGATAGATTTGCACAAGTTGCTTATGAGTTTGGAAGAGACAAAGAATATAGACATACTGCTTCATAATTAGTTTCTATCCACTATTTTTCAACACAACACCAGGGCCCCATTTCACAAAACTTGTTATCCGTGGAAAATGACAGTTGTTGTTATAAGCTAGGGAAATCCTTGCTTCTGATTGGTTATCAGCAGATTTGCCACTAATTTTTGTCATTTGTCATTGAAAAATGGCTTGGTGAAACAGGTCCCGGATGCCTACTTGCTGCTAACATCATTACAGCATCCAGGTAAAGAGTCTTACTTACCATTTTTCTTGCCTTTGATATTGAGCTGTATGTCATAGAATGGCTCAGTTCTCCCTGACTCGTATGTGATGTACTTACACTTGATGTATGACTGCAAGAAGACAGAAGAAGAAATGATAGCAAATGTAATAAAGCCAGTGCAAAACCTTGCTAAATGTATATAATTTACATATAGAATAATTAGAATTACACAGCTAAATGTTGATGAAGTGATTACAATTTTAATGGTGCGGGAAAAAGAAAAAAAGAAAAACACACACACACTTAGCCAGTGTTTGGAATGATTATTTTTCCTCCTCTCTTTTATCATCAATTAGTCATGATTTCTTATTGGCATATTTCCACATGAAGTTGAAAAGTCTAATAGACCAGTTCACGGTTAGCACATCTCCCAAATGACCCTGAATATCCACAGATCTTCAAAACATGAAGAGGTCCCACTTTGAACATTTTTAAATAATCACTTCTACAGCGATGGAGGTGCTACATATAGCCTTTGTGTCCTCTTTTCAAAGAATATTTCCACCTGTGTATCATGGAGTGCACAGCTTGTGCATAAATGAATAATGATTACATAACTTTCATGAGCATGTATCCAGTATTTTGTCTCTGTGTATTTCACTTTGGTCTGCAATGACCTTTATTTGCTCATGCTCAGACTGCAACTATGAACTGGCTTCTTCATGCATTCACCTCCTTGCTGAAGAGCGTGCTAATCACAATTTTAGGAGAAATTAAAATCAAGAGGGCACTTGAAATGAATACTTACAATCATTTTGCCTTCAAAGAGTTTTGGAATGATTCCTTCGACGACTGTACTCTTCATTTTGCTCTCGATGTTATCCAGGAGCTATGCAACAAATGAGAACAAACATTTAATAATCGATGTATAACTGACGAAGGCAATGTAGTTTGATCTCAAATGTGTGATGTTAATTGTAAACTAGTTTTTAAAGAAACAGCAGAATAAAGCATTGCACTCTGAGCACCTCTTTAAAGGTTATGTAATATCTAAACATTCAAATACACAATCCAAAAACTTCTATGGTCTAGTTTACTCTTGTTAGCTTTTTTTTGGTGTCATTCTCTTTCTCAATTTCCCCATTTTCACGACTCTTCAGCTCCTTTGCTCTCCCTTTCGACCACCACCCCCCCCCCCCCTAGCTCTTCATCTCCTTCTCTTTCTCTCTCTCTCTGACACATCATGTTGTCATTGCAATGACTTGTGTGAAGATTTAATGTGTCTAAAAATTCATTTCCTCTTGCCATCAATGCAACTACAATTATCTCTCTATGTCCATTCTTTAAAACACCCTATCTTGCACGTAAGCATTCCCTCATTCCCCTAACGTTAATGTACCTGGTATCGCAACCATCAACCACACAATATCACAGGACTCTAGTGACAAGTTACACTCCAAGGCCCCATTTCACAAAACTTGTCATCAGTTACAAATGACGGTTTCTGTTATAAGCTAGTGAAATCCTTGCTTCTGATTGGTTATCAGCAGATTCGTCACTGATTTTTGTCGTTTGTTATTGAAAAAAGGCTTTGTGAAACGGGTCCCAGAGCTACTTCTGATTTTGACACAACCACAGAAACCATGAACAAAGTATAGAAGCAAGGATTACCCAAACCAATTACTCACCACTCTGCAGAGTTCCTGTACATCATGCTGCATGAAGGAGTCTAGCGTCTCCCACCTTGAAATGGAAAAGAAAGGAAAGAAGCTTATTTCGACCGATTTATACCACTTTCATGGGTATGGAGTGACTCTCATTGTTATGCGTCCAAAATAATAATAATAATGACTGGATTTATATAGCATCTTTTTCCAGAGCATACAAAGAGCTGTACCTTTATAGTCTAAAGACAAATTCTGAATTGTAAAAGTATGTTTTTCGTTTTTAATTTTTTAAAAGTGAAATCAACTTATTCCATAGGCATGAGGCAATGGATTGAAAGGATTTGAAGCCAGCCCTTTTTCAGGATTAGGGAATGAGAAAGCAATAAACATTTAAATAAATCAAAATTGTTGCTGTATTAATGTTTAAAGTTATTTTTGTTAATAAAATGTGTTATAGTTAACAAATTTAATATCCGTTAATCATTGCTCTTTCACACATGAGCTAAATCACATAAAAGTTATGAAAGAATACAACTTATTACGGTAATACGACCATGCTAACACTACAAAATTAAGATCCATTGTTGTCAAAGCTATGGACAGTAAAATCCTTTGCTGCTAGGAAGCAGCGAGTTAATGTTACAGCTGGTGCGAGAGGGGGTTTTGCAGGAATGCTTCTAGTACAGTATGGCTTACCCGAATGACTTTGTGAGTTTCTTGGTACTGACAGGTTTATCGCTGTGCTGCAGCTCGTAGAACACCCTCTGTAACGCAAGTGGCACACTTTTTGAAGAGTCGTCACTTTCCGTTGGCATAAGGTACACAGCCTGCCATGATAAAAGAAAACATTGAAACTGCCTGCTAGATTTCTCACAACAAATTTAAAAACACTGTACAGTAAACACATGCTAGGTTATGCATCCTTTCAGATGAGTAAGTAGTATAAAGACTATCATTAGAGTCCCTTTAAAGGAAGAAATAATTTTTTTCTTTTTTGTTTACATCAAAGTTGTGTGCTCTAATTCTTTCTATTGAGGAAAAAAAGGAAAAAAAAAGATTCTCATCACATTTGAAAAGATAAGTGTATTGAAAGTGTAATCTGGAACAAATCCCCAATTTCCTACGAAAGGCCAGATCCCTTCCCCGATCAAACACAACCAAATCAAACTCGATCATATCAATGTGTAATCTGTTGATAATCAAAGGGCGATAACTCTGTGGATTTATATGAAGTAACACCTTTCTGGCTCCCAGCAGCCAATATTGAGTGTCACACAAAATAAAGATTAAAGAGAAGGTTGAGTTCTGGGAAGAGGTGAAAAATTATTTGTGAGCGTAATAATTCTTATTATGCAAGTGTGGAAGATCATCAGATAAGACATGTTCCCTGAAAAGCATGGCTCTTCAAGTGCCTTTATATTCTAAATATGTCAGTAACATCGTAAAACTCGGGGGGGGGGGGGTAGGATTTTTACGCCACGTGTTCGTGTAGTCCCATATACATCTTTCTGTGTACAGTGTTTGTAACTTTACCAAGACTTGGCCAAATTTCTTATCATTTTGATGATTCTAGAACCTTGCAATACATACAAATTCTTATATGCTAGATGATCAACCTTTTTTGGTCGATTCCACACCGTTTCTTTCACAATGCAATCGCATAACCAGAACTCAACTTCATCTTTAATACAGTGAGAACAGTCAAGAACTCTAAAATCTTCTTCCAAAATAGACCCATTCCCATCAAACTCTTGTAGAAGCCATGTTGATTTGTTTTGTATGAGTCATCGACTAGGGAATTCCCCTGATGTCAAATCACAGGGGGCTACTTCATCAGGTTGATAATCAAGTCTTTCCTGATGAAGCCCAGGATCGGAACTCATTTGTTTCTAGTACACAGATTCACTTTCTCTTTCAGCCAGATTTTTGTGCCATGCAAGTTCAAAATTATTCATCGTCATTGTTATTACTGTACTGTAGTGGATTGCTACGACGGGTAGGGTATCTAACACACACACCCCTAAAACCTCATTCTTTAGGCAAAGTTCATAAAATTCTTTCTTTTTAAATCTAGAAGAGGTGCTGACATAGAATAAGTACAACCCTAAGAGCAGACTAAGGTAGAACTTCTGTACATCTACTGACAACTTTCTTCCATATTCTTTCTCATCCAAATTTCTTATGTTATGAATAATTCATAGATTTCCAAATATCTCTGAGAGACAGAAGTTCTGAGTTTCACATGGCACAACTAGTTTGCATTTTCCTGGATGTACCTCATGATATAAAATAACAATTAGCAACATTGGCCATTGTGCAAAACAGAGGAGAGGATAAGCTTCTTTTCTTTTAAATCCAAGCAATACAATTATTGTTGGAGCTTCAAGGGCTAATAGATGATGCAGATTTTCAGAAAATCAGGTATTATTCGTTCATAGACCAATGAATTAGACTAGAATGCATTGTGAGAAAGAAACAAACAAAGAAAGAAACAATGCAAAAATAAAGAAAGACTGAAAGAAAGAATGAAAGAATGTATGAATTAAAGAGAGAGAATGAAAGAAGACAGAAATGAATAAGGAAATAGAATGAATTAAAGAATGAGAGAGAGAAAGAAATAAAGCAAGCAAGCAAGAAAGAATCAATGAAAGAAAGAAAGAAAGACAGAATGAAAGAAGACTGAAGAAACAAAATCTAGGAAGGAATGACTAGTAATGCCTACCTTTCTGAGTTCATTGGTGAAGAATAGACACTGCAGCAAAGAGTTCATGTAGCACGTCGCTCCTTGATTCTTCAGACCAACATACCCAGTTAGCTTCTTGGAGTCCCAGCTATAGGAATGGAGAATGGAGAAGACTTCATCCACAGCTCATGCACAAGGTAGAATTATTTTTATTTTTTCCCTTCAAATAAAGTCTTTATTGTTATCAAAGCATAAAACAATATAAGCAAATGTGCAAAAATGATTGATACTTACATTTCACAAAGAAAGGTACAACGAAAAACTACATTATAGTATTGAGATAAGTGGGACATGCCTCAATCTATCATGAAATAAAATAAACCTATCTTGTTGCGCATACAGTGTACATTGTTCGTTCAACTTCATAATGATATTTCAATTGCTTTTGAAAACATGGAAATGATAAAGATCCCTTCAAACATCTACTTAAAAATATATAATATTTTGCATACAAAATAACAACATTGAAAGAGGAATAATTTCCACCTGGGATGCCAAAGATGAATCCCTGTAATACCATTTAAAGTAAACAAACTGTTTTTAAAAGTTAATGGCAGTGAAAAGGGGCGGAGCTAGAAGACATGTGACCTACCTAACACCATGAGGGGCGTCGGCCACAACGTGAACCTCCAACGTAATGGCGTCATCCTTCACATACCCCTTCTCTGGATCTAACAAGTCCTGGAGATTAATCACAGAAATATTTAAAAAATTAATATCTGAATATAATTATCATTTAAAGCCACACTGTCCTACTTGTAGCTACTTGCTCCCTCTAATAGAAAACAATGCCTAATCGATGACCATTGGTCCCCCATGATCCTCTTTTTCTTATGTTAACTGAGAGCTGATTTGATGAGTGACCTTGCAGGGTGGTCTAATCCCTCCTATAAACTAGTACAGAAAAGCTTTAAATTCACTGCTATTTATGTGACTGAGGTGAAATATTAATGACTAAGAAGTTGCCTGTTTCAAATAACAAAATAACAATTGTCATGCCATATACACAAGATTAGGTAATACTCACTGTGTAGCATCCCTCAGACTATAACAAATAACAAATTCTTTTTGCATGCTTGTTCTGTCATGTAAAGTATATACAGTTAACAACTAAATTATTCATACCCTTACCAAGTTTTGTAATTTTGCAAGTATGTGAACAATTTACTTTTGTGTTTGATTTATGTTTCTTGAGAAAGTCACATATTAAAGCCGAGTACTCAACGAAGGCTCTAATTCAACTTGCCGCCTTTCATTCTCAAATTACAAAAAACATGACCAACAAAAAAAACTACCAAATTCACAATGAATAAGTTAGTTGTTAAATGTATATATATATATATATATGTATATTACTCTGTGATAGTTTTTTCACTTTCCTTTGACAGTATTTTAATAAAAAGTTCTAAATACATTTTTATCAAACTTTCATACATCTGGGTTTCTATCTATTTTGAAATGTATCCATTCTCTAGTTTATCATTGGCAGGACAATCCTACAACATAGTACATCTTGCTTCTGGCAAAACCTTTTGCGGAAATGAAAAAAACAATAACGACCTTTACCAAGCACACCTGCGAGGAAGTTCCGAACCCAAATATACATGAACCTAACCTTTTATAAATGTTAATTATCATTTCAAAATGGAATAAATAGACAAGTAAACAGTGACTACTTACACTCCATGCCATGAAATGACTGAAACCCCAGTCATTTTCCTTGCTGTAGAACAGATGAGAGATTTCTGTTTAAAAACAAGCAGAGAAAAGAAATTGGGAGTTAGGATTACAAATAGAATTCATTATAAATGCACTAGCTCAGTTACCAAGGGCTAGTAGACTGGTCATCAGAACAGCTTTCAGTATCTTTAGCAAAAGATTGGGTGAACAAGATGTATACAAATGTTCAGAATTCAATTATTTTTCAAACGCTGCATTTTTCATGGAAATAAAATCATGTCCGAAATGTAGAGTGAAGCAACAGATCAAATGGTTAGAATAACACTGGTGAAGTAAGGGAAATAAGTGAAGAGGAGACCACTTGTGAGACAAGCACTTTAAAAAATGTGCATTGTTATGGGACTTCGTCTGCTTATACTAATTTGATCCCTTGCATGACATCACAAATCCCGGCAGTGTTTCAGAGAGCTCTTCAAGTGCGAAACTGGGGCTGTATATTACTGTTTTAAAATTGATAATAATCGTTACTTTGAATGTTTCCAAACAGGAAATTTAAATAACCTTGTTTGTGTTAACCTTCTCTTAAATATGTAAATGATACAAATTAAATCAATACTTAAAATCAATGAATGTCTACTTTAGGTGTGCTTCTGGTTTGGTTTGTACAAATCCTTTTAGTACAGCTTAGTGCAAGCCAAGCCATGTCCTCTTTGTCTATTGTCTAAGTTCTATTAATTCAATAATACATTAAGTGGCACCTTTGAAAGGTGTCTGCAAATACTTTCTCACCAGTTCATTCCAAAAATTCACTAATTGAGTGAGGTTTGATTAAAATGCGAGGGGCATGCAGATAATGTACTATTGGGGAAATTTAACCACCTTATTTCATTCTCACTTAGTACTGTATGTTCTATACATGTAATTCCTGCACACAATATTGTTGGATGTATACATTTCTCTCTCATCACTCCTTCTCTCTGTCTATTTATTTTTTGTTTCTCATGTGTATCTGTCTCTCTGTACTCCCCTTCTTTCTTCCTTTCTTTCTTTCTTTCGTTCTCTCCCTCTCTCTCTGCTCCAACCATCTTTTCCTGCTTTCTCTCTTAATTTGTTATTTTAGTTTTTGTATTAAAAAAAACAACTTCTATACACTGAAAGAAATTATTGACAAACGTTCACCGCACTCTACAAAATATCATTTTTACACAAAGTAATCACAAACATTGAACTATTTGACATGGTACGGATGAACTTTGACCCCATGAAGAGGTCAGCGTACTTACTTTTCACATGGGATTGTCCTCCTGTTTGATTCAGAAGCCGAAGTTCAGCCGTGGCCTGACACGACCATGTTCTGCAAAGCCAGGAGGGAAAAAGAAAAAGAATCCATGATACGTTGAACTTGCATGTTACATGAGAATGCCTAAAATTATACATGTAAACACTCGCATTTGGATGTACATGTATTCAGACCAATTCACATTTTATATGTAACTTCCCTTTTTAACTTACAGACATTTCCATGTATCGGAAATTGAGAGACCTTATTATGCATTCAGACCATATCACACTTAAAACTGAACATCAATTGGGGAATGCATGTATTAAAATACCACAATTCCTACATGCCCATACCTACATTTTTGAATGAATCTCCCTTCAACAAACTGCAAGCTAACATTTTTAGATGAAAAGTAGACAAGGGTGTATATTACATGTACGCATACTAAAAACTGAAAACCTAACCTCTCTGTTTAACTTACTAAGATAACCATACTAGATATTTACAGATGATGACGATTCACAGCTCTTGTATTGCGCCATTTATCTGTTTCAAACATTCAAAGACGCCCGCTCCTCCAATAGTAATGGAATACACATTTGCTTGAATTTTTTTTTGGGTTTTTAGGCCTGACTTGTAGCTTTCTAGCTTGTTCATGTAAAGTATCTCACATTTGAAAATCAACCTCACTTTCAATTAACTTCTATCTCAGTACATGTATTCTCCAAATCCAAAATTTACAAAAACCTTTATTTGGGTTTATGCGGATGGATTCATAATGAAAGTCATAGATGTGGATACATGCAGACCAAATAACATTGAAATTAAACCAAATTGTTTAACTTACTGTGAATCGGATTCTGCATTGCACTGTAAGAAGAAGCCCAAACTTCGAGAGCTGCGCTCAGCACTGTTGTGACTCGTCCGGGGCATTGCCATGATTTTCCTGTAAACAAAAATAATAATGAATGAATAAATGAATGAATAGATAAATAAATAAACATAAATAAATGAACAAACAAATAAATAAATAAATAATCAACATACATTAAATTATGATTTATCAGGTTCCAACCATCAAAATATTTTTCGCACACTGGTGAAAAATATTTTACCTTCAACAGACAAACATAAAGTGATGTACATTTTGCATTTATTACTGTAATGTTTTATTGTTTTTCTTTATTCAATAGAGCATAAAGAATGCCGGCAGAAACTGAGCTCCTATGTTCTTTACACACTCCATTTCATTTGCCAGCTGGTGGATATGAGTCTTGTTTCCATTGACAGAGGACATTGACTTTATGTACAATTTGATATTTCAAAGGTCTGCATCTACTGGGACACTGAGAAAGACCTCGTAAAATTATAAATTTCTTTCCATCTGGGGGCAATGTACATGTATGTACACTTCCAAGATTAATGTGAGTGGAATAATTTCTCCAGGGTAAAGCAGGAAAATAAAAAGCCTGCACAGAAACTTGCATGTACATGTCACACAAATATTATAGCGCAACATTTTATGTACATGTATGTAAATGTACATGTGCATTATGTACATGTAAACATGTATACAAGTGAAAATATACATGTTCTTTTGGCAGACTACGGACCAATTATGCAACAAACATTTTTATTATTAATGAGAGTGATGGAGTAATTGCTCCCGGGAAAATGAGGAAATAAAAATTCACATGCATGTACATTTTTAGTACATGTCATACAATTGTAACAACATTGGGTACAAAGGTGTAAATATCTATTTATAATTTTTATATGTAAACTATATTTTTAAATAATAATTTTAAAATGATGAATACCTTGGCTTGCATTTAACATACATTTGTATGTACATTTCGGGAAATTCCATTCACTTGAAGAAAAAAATCCTTGACCTTTTGCTTAATAGTTTCATCATATGTGATACCAAATGTAGTACAAGTGCATGTATCTTGTCATATCAATGATCAATTGCATACATTATGTACATGTACATTTGCCCCGCCCCCTTCACAACCACCCCTTCTTGCACCATGAGATCAAGCCAGGGAGAGAAAGCATAATGACAGTCTGGCAAGAGTTAATCTACATGGACAGTATGTCTGACATATACATGTAGTATCTATCAGACCATGAATTTGACTTGCAGCAAGTGCAGTGTATCGTGAAAAAGCTCATTAGCCAAAGTACACACTTCAGGCTGGATAGATCACCCCTCCCCAAACTAACTCGCTCTCTCTCCCCCTTCCTGTCTCTCTCTCCCTTTCTCTTGTTTTCCTTCTCTCTCTCTCTCTCTCTCTCTCTCTCCCTCTTTCTCATTTCCTTTCTCTTTGTCACTTTGTGTAATAAACTTCAGAGGGATTTTAACAGACTTGTCAGATATAATAGTTGGATAGACTGGCTGGCTTTCTTTCCCCTCCTCTCTTTCTCTCTATCTCGGTCTCTTTTCCTCACTCTCTCTCTCTCCCCCTCTCCCTGTCACTTTGTGTGCATTTCAGAGGGATTTTCACAGACATGTCAGTTATATTTAACATAGATCTAACAGGTCCATGGTTATAATAGCCGGCCGGAGTGGCTGACTTTCTCCTCTCTCTAGCTCCCCCCCCCCCCTCTCTCTCTCTCTCTCTCTGCCTAAATGCGCAATTACATCACACTGCAGACACATCAGTCATAAAATTATCATCATAAAGCACAGCTTAAAAGACAGACTGACCTAGATGGATGGGTTGGTTTGTAACAGCCTAGATGAATGAATACAATTAAGTGACTATACATGTAGGTATCATCAGTACAGAAATAATGACCACTGGGTATCTATCTGTCATATCTGATTCTGTAACAACATTTTACAAAAAAATAAAAATATAATATTTGTCTACAGGAGTTGATTTCTTGCATGGATTTGTACGGTTTTTATTCATGTATTCATCTTGAATTTTTAGTTGAATCTCTTTTCAGTTTCCCAAAGCTCTTTTGAAGCTTTCCAAAGCTAAATTGCTTACTCCTGTGAGGCTGTGTATTTGTAGCTTTTTTCACACTGATCTGTGATTTTGAATTGTCTCAAATTGGCAACTAAGTCACTATTAAGGAGAAATGCAAAGGGAACAATCAAGGGTCGTTAACAGAGGATGAGAAAGGAGAAAAGAGACGTCAAAAGAGGGGTGTAGGAAAGGAGGAATAGAGAGTGGAGGAGAGGGCAATGAAAGATAATACAAACATGGAAGAGAATATAAAGTGAACAGAAACAGGGAGGAGGAGAAGAAGATAAAACGGAGAAAGACACAGCTGTCCCCCAAGCAGGCAGCCATGTCAGACAGATGCAGTGATGAAGAGCGCAATGCGTCCAGCAGACCTACATATATACATGTACTACACACCATGCAGAGAGTCTCACGTCCTCGTCGATAGAAACAGATTCATATTAATGACTCTGGATTGGGGGTGTCTACATGTATGTACAGTATGTCCATTAACCTCAGGAGGTAGAGAGAGCCTGTCATAGATCAAGTGTAGGGCACAGGTTTCTCTCAAATTAAGGGGAATGTCATTTTATGCTGCTTCGGGTGCATCGCAAAGTATAAAATGCACAAATTCTTTCCCTTTTCTCTTCTTGTTACATCATGTAACTACAATGTGGCCTTTGATTTTGATGAAATATGATGCATGGTAAATGCTGTGACGAATCAGCTTCAATTATCATCACTACAATCTAATCTTGTGACTACTCACTTTTATTTAATGTTTTATTGATAATTGAGGCCTAATTACTGTAGGCCTAATAATTGTTAAATCTCGGTACTATGTGTAGTGGTAATGAAAATCCAAAGAAAAATCAACTATTGCCTGTCTAACAATTTCACAAGTCCTACTTTTCTGGAAATCATAGTGACGAAAGTATACAAGTTCCAATTTGAACAAGTTTCCATTACAATGAGCCAAACTAACAAATATATGAGCAAATATTAATAACCAGGCAAAAGAAAAAAGCATTCATTATAATAACCCGACAGACATTTAACATATTAGTATAGGGAGATGAAAACACAACCCCATGTTACAATAAATTTCCCTCGAAAATTGCCAACACACACTTTAAAATGAAAGGACTTTGTACATAAACATTCAGTTTACAATACAGTGTACATGACAAGCAATTAAACCACACAAATCATTTGTAGGGAGCTTATTCAATATACTGTACATGTAAATATGTTTATAAATATGTTCTTTCTTCTTCTTTTTAAGCCCAAATGAATATTCACATGTAGGTATCATTGACTTCACACTGTCACAGCAATTTTAAAATGCTTTGAGAACCAAAAGGTCTTATACATGCACAACGTACGCATCAATTAATATTACACGTGAGTCCTACTGCCTCTCAAGCGACCGAAACGCTACATATCACAGCGATAGCTTGAGGTTTCCTGCACACACACTTAGAGTACCTTCCTCCCCCCTTGGGCGTCCACTTATAGCTAGCTGACCAACGACCGAGTGAGCAAATTGATATTACAGAGTATAGCCTCATGCCAAGGAGTTTTACCACTATTTCAAAACGAGCTAAATCAAGGAAGCCACATGCACATGTATGGGTTAATGTGAATATATATCTTTCTTTTAATAGTATGTTGAATAAATCTAGTCATCTGATTGGTCAAAATTTGAGTCGTGATTTCAGCTTATAGCTAGCTGACCAACGCAGAGTGAGCAAATTGATATTACAGAGTAGCCTGATGCCAAGGCAGAGTGAGTTTTACCATTTGCAATTTCAAAATTGAGTTCAGCAAGGAAGCTACGGGTATGGGTAAATGTAAGTCACTATTACATCATTAAAGAATAATTCACTCTAAAACTTTAATCAGGGATTGCTATTTAGAATAGATCAGAGGGCCTGAAAATCACCTAGAATGAGCTATTTTGTACAGCCTAAACTATGGTTTGAAAATAACTCACCAGGGTCTGAATTCAGGCTATTGCCTGAACACTGGCATCCCTGTTTAATCACTTTAATGATTTGAACATTTTGATGTGTTTGATGATTACATGAATGACTTCTAGCTTTCAAAGACATGTTTTTCTTCTACTCTTTATGTTTGGGATCCTACCGACACTACTTCAGATTTTCATATGCTTCCGTCTGCTGCTCACAACGTCTCGATGTGTCCACAGCAATGTCCCACAATGCACCACCAAATGCATGAGTGATGATGCTTGGGTAATGGGAACATGAAATCACTTGATGTACACCTTCACCGAATGAGGGCACAATTGTAATACTTTACATTATTACATTACAGCAAGGAAGCTACGGGTATGGGTAAATGTAAGTCACTATTACATCATTAAAGAATAATTCACTCTAAAACTTTAATCAGGGATTGCTATTTAGAATAGATCAGAGGGCCTGAAAATCACCTAGAATGAGCTATTTTGTACAGCCTAAACTATGGTTTGAAAATAACTCACCAGGGTCTGAATTCAGGCTATTGCCTGAACACTGGCATCCCTGTTTAATCACTTTAATGATTTGAACATTTTGATGTGTTTGATGATTACATGAATGACTTCTAGCTTTCAAAGACATGTTTTTCTTCTACTCTTTATGTTTGGGATCCTACCGACACTACTTCAGATTTTCATATGCTTCCGTCTGCTGCTCACAACGTCTCGATGTGTCCACAGCAATGTCCCACAATGCACCACCAAATGCATGAGTGATGATGCTTGGGTAATGGGAACATGAAATCACTTGATGTACACCTTCACCGAATGAGGGCACAATTGTAATACTTTACATTATTACATTACAGCAGTGGTAGCGATGTCTGTAATACACTACTCTGCTTTTAAAAGCTCTTTATTGTAAATACTGAAATAGCACTCCAAAAAGCAACTTAGCAAACTGAGTTGACTAATCATTGCACTCACTTAAAATTCATGAACAGTTCACATCTGGCTTTGACACAAAGTCATTTTTTTTCATCTGTATTGTTATCCATTGAAATGCCTCACATTTTGGGATGATAATTCAATGTCTCATGATAACAAACACCTTATCATAATTCATGATTCTTCCCCTTTAAAAGTGGCCAGTTGAAAGTGATACCTCATCTCTAATGCAGACACCATCATACTTGGATGGAAAACTAATTTACAATTTGGCTTGAAAGCCAAGATACTACATCAGGGGGGTGTTTCACAAAGACTAAGATCGACTTTAAGTTGGACTTAACTATGGCAGGCCATTCATGCCACTGGTTGCTGTCACCATTGGTCTCTCAATTATGATCTTATTATTTTTGCCTCCCATAATGAACTATAAAAATCAGGTAAATTCTGTAGATTTGTGACCACAATTTGTACGGCCCTTCAGAGACCAACACCAGTATTATGGTTAGAGAAAATAGTCGCATGAGCGGCCTGCCATAGGTAAGTCCAACTTAAAGTCGATATTAGTCTTTGGGAAACACTCCACTGGAGGGCATTTCACAAAGCCTTTTTTCAATGACAAATGACAAAAATTAATGACAAATCTGCTGATAGCCAATCAGAAGCAAGGATTTCAGTAGCTTATAACAAAAATTGTCATTTGTCACTGATGACAAGTTTTGTGAAATGCCCCCCCTGGACAAGTTGCTACCATAATTAACGTTGTATAAACTGCCCTCGAGTATTAACCGCACCCCTCTTTTTCGCCCTTAAGATCATTAATGTAAATTAAAAAACAGTAAGGGACCTAGGATAGAACCTTGTGGTACACCATGTAATAGAAGAAAAATTGGAGGAATTATTATTATAAACTACATACATGTATTGAGATCTATCAGAAAGATTACTTTCAAACCAAAATGACAGACAAATTTGAGTGTTGTTCTAGTTTCTGAGTGGTGAGTCAACACACCGATTACCGAGCTGGGAGACATTGCCAGGCGTAGCGCCAGGTGGAGGGGCATAAATCGAAACTTTTAAAAAAAATTAATTTTTTTTTTTTTTTGGTGTACCGTGTATAAGCCGCACCCCCCGACTTTGAATTTTTTTCGGCGGCAAAAAGGTGCGGTTAATACACCGTTAATTACGGTACTCACCATGGCAAGTTCCTGACGGTGATAGACGTACTGAGTGAAGTCTCCTTCAGCTTGCTGATGTTGTTGACTGTATGGCAGAAGGTGGCTTCCGAACGACTGCCATCTGAGAGAGAGAGAGAGAGAGAGAGAGAGAGAGAGAGAGAGAGAGAGGAAGAGTATCAATAAATGACATCTCATAGGTTGGTAAATTTGTACGGTGTTCAAGTGCTTATCTTCATGGCATGGGAAACACAAATCAATAGCAATCCTTTACGGAACCACAATAAATGAAATAATTTATAAAGCGTTTGAATGAATGGCATGTACATGTATGTCTTCAATCTTTTACGGTTTCCAATTTATAAATATGATCACAAAATTCAAATACCACATTTTGTATAGAGTCAGTAAATTTTGGGTTGGTCATTTCATCTCCTTATCTCTTGGTCAAAGGCATCTTCCTCAGTATGAGATTGAAATCAGCCGAATTAGAAAGTGAGAAAGACAGTTTCCTCCGACACACTTCTACATGTACATGTACATTTAGATGTACTTTGGAGACATAAATGGCTCATATTGAAAATAGTTTCAGTGTACCGTAGTGTACCATAGTGTACATGTATGCAAAGGCTTTGCAGTTTTCTTTGTTTCTCCCCTCCTCCCCCTCCCCTACCCCCTTTTATGTCTCATTTTTTTTAAGGGGAGGGGGGGGGGGGGTCACCCTGTAAGTTGGGGCTTGGGGTACTGCATTTTTTTTTCAGAAAGAAAATAATTAGAAAAGATACATATTTTATGTACATTGTAAATGGCTTCATAATGAAAATAGCTTCATTGTATCAATTTACATGTACCTGTATTACGGTTGTGTTTGCACTTTTGGGGTGTTAAATCTTTTCCACAAGAGTAAATAATTAAAGGAAAGATAGACCTTTCCCATGCACAAATACAGCTACTCCATAACAATAGCATTATCACTATCATGGTAAAAAATTACAATTGTATTTTTATAAGGTCAAACTAGATATAGCTTTGGCTACGATCTTAGAAAGGAAGTCCACTATTCTCTGGTTGGTTTCAATATGCAGTGCTCAGTGAAAGATTGAGGGAAATTTGAGAATATACTGCACATATGTATGCAGGACATTGATAATTCAAAGAGACTACATATTGTAAATAATCAAAAATAAACTGGCAAGACTTGATACCAGGGACTTCCCTTTAGTAATTTAGTTAATTCTTCTTTTTGAATTTCAAACAAAGTTTATAGAAACTAAAGGTGTCATGTCATGGTTTAAGCACTTGACTAGAAATGCAAAGGTCATGGGTTTGATCCCTGACATGGCACTAATGTCCTTGGGCAAGGCATTTATCCACATGTTTATTTGCCACTCCATATCTAGGAGAGAAATGGGGACTTGATAGGATGACAAAAGCCTACATGTAATAGTAATTGCCATATGCCCTCACAGTGATCATATACATGTATGGTGGGAATGCTCCCCAGGGAGTGGAGATGGTGCACAGAGTGGAGACGGTGCACATTGTACACAAATGAATCTGATGAGTGAGGTAATATTTTCTGTAAAACGCTTAGCGACAGTATTTTTTACTATTAAAGCGCTTTATAAATAAAGATTATTATCAAACTGTTCAAAATAGAACTCACCTTGGAAGGGCTCATATTAGATTTTCTTAGGCAAATTTTCCTTAACCTCATCAAATTTTTCACTGATCAAATGACATCATTTATTTTAGCATATACCTGTATACTGTACATTACATGTACAAACAAATTCTAATTGATCATTGATCAGCAAAATATAAATCAATTATTAATGATCTTTGCCATGGTATATGAGACGGCATGAAAGATTAAGGTACTGGGAAGCACAGCATTACATGTACACTGTACATGTAGCTTTTAAAATGCTGACAAACATAAGATCCATGTACAGTCAGGCGCGTACGCAGGGGGGGTGTTTGGGGGGTTAAACCCCCCCCCCCCCTTTGGTATTTTTATGTGTGTAAACCCCCCTAAAAAAAACCTAAACCCCCCCCCCCCCCCCCTTTGGATTTTTTTTTTTTTTTTTTTTTAAATTTAAAAAAAAAAAAAAAAAAATTGTTATCCCCATGGCTGACCTAAGAAAGGTGACCTTACCCCCCCCCCCCAACGGAGCAAAATGTCAAATTTTCAAATTTCGAGACCAAAAAAAAAAAAAAAGTGTCCGCTTACCCCCCCCCCCCCCCCACTGAGAGCAACTTTTTGGCCGGCGCGATTTTCAAATTTTCCTGAGTCGTTGCGAAATTTTGGACCCGATTTTAAAACCCCCCCCCCCCTTCAAAAAATCCTGCGTACGCCACTGTGTACAGTGTACATGTATCTTCAACAATAAGATTGATGAACAACAAATCTAACAGAACCATACGATAGCCATGATTAGAAAGTCATCAACTAGACAGTAATAGCTGAAATACATGTACACAGTCAGTGTACAATAAAGTCAGTCATTCATTGGAAGATAAAATACTGACCTCAAATTAATATCAAATTATTATCTTAATAATTATATCATTCAATCAACTGATGGGAGACATCATTAATAATTCTGTTGTACTACCAGTGCATTTATTAATATACATGTAAAACAACAAGTCTAATAGATACATACGCATGTAGAAAGGATAAAAATATAATCTTGAGCTCTGGCCTCTGGTATGGGTTAATGGGTATCCTATTTTGAGAGAAAATTGCTATAATCTATTCTGGATTGTTTATCCTGCAGTAGAATGGTTGTTTGTACCAGTGAAATAAAAACAAATGCACAAGAAACTTACTGGACATCATCTTTGATAAAAACCACAACTCCCATTTGCACGTACTGTAGTGAACTATGTTAAAGGTAAAGACCAGTATTGGAAATGCCCCAATTTCAAAAAATGAAATGGAAGCTCCTATTACAAATCATGTGAAAGAATATGTTTTAACTAATACATGATGATAAACATTTTGCCGGGAAAACACCTACTAATTGATATATTTGGTAAATTAGTTTATCTACGGTTATGTGAGAGATAAACGCACGTGTTGCGCACGTGTGCGTAGTCCCATATACATCTTTCTGTGTAAAGTGCATGTAACTTTACGAAGACTGGGCCAAATTTCTTATCATTTTGATCATTCCAGAACCTTGCAGTACACACCAATACTTACATGTACAGTATATGCTAGATGATCAACCTTTTTTGGTCGATTCCACAAAGTTTCTTTCACAATGCAATCGCATGACCAGAACTGGTCTTTATCTTTAAGTATTAAATGGTGTCGGGCAGGTCCGAACCCGGATTTCCTTATATTTCTATGCTCATTACTCAGCCACTATACATTTTCTACAAAAATTGTTTGGCACAAGTCATTTATTTGTTATTTTTAACATCCAGTGTAAGTTTCGTTAGATTCTGCAAGAATTTATTTTCTATATTTACCAGAACTCAAGTTTATCTTGAAGTATATTTATTCTGAATATCGGTAGTCTGATAAACGTGACAAAAGATTTTATATCAAGATGTACTTTAATATCTAGTGGTCTTTTACCAAAGGGCAATATACAGTCTTGATATTGTTAAATATACATGCGCCAACATAAATGTATATTTCAGATTACAAACATGTAGACCAGCTAGTACATTTCTTGAAGATGCCATTACTCTGTGCAAGTTTTGATGATAAATGCCTACATTACACGGACGTATTCCCACTGGGCACTTAGTCTGGCTCTTCCAACATAAATTGGTGCTTCCATTTCCCCCATGTAAGCTAATTGGTAAACACAAATTTATGAGATGCTTTCAGTGACATAGGCCTACATGTGATGTGAATCACATTATGTACAAACTCAAATTCTCTTGCAAGACTATCTACAGTGTACATGTACCGGTACCTAAAATACAGAGCATGAGCGTCATGTACACATGAAATCAACATAAACACATGAAGACCTGAACAATTGTGCATGGCAGAAATGAACATCCGTGCATAGCAAACTATGAAGTTCTACCTCCTCCTAAACTCGCATACTACATGTAATGAGATAAGTACATTTTGATGAAATAAACTTACATTTACAGATGTAACTACCTGACAGGCTGTTACAAAGTATACTTTTAAATAAAAATTGAGACTGATAACATTCATGTACATACATACATACAGACCAACATGTAAATTAATATAGGCCTTCACATAATGTTCAAGTACATGCACCTGCTTTATTCATCTTCAACTCACATTCTCTACATCTATGTATGTACAGTATGTACAGTGCCCCCAAATTGCACAATATTCCAAGTGCTTCTAAAGAAAAAAAGTAAATAAAATGAAATTTCTTTCTTGCCTAATCAGACAAGCCTACATGTGCATGCATTATACAGTGTGCTATTCTCCAGGGATCAATATATTCACAGCAATTACATTTGTATATGTGTAGCACTTTACACCGTAATTACACTGCCTACGGTATATTGTAGGTAAATCGCAAACAAGTATTTTTCATATTATGTTGTTACTTGGCAATACAAGAAATTTCAATTCAAATCATGAATTAAATACAAATTATAAGCCTTTGTTTAAATAGCATTAGAGTATTGAAGTCAATGTAGTCCTAAATTTGTTCACTGTATTGAGCCAATTTCAGATAAAAAATAATGGCTTCTTAAATAGTGCTTGTTTCTCTAATGTTGTGAAGCTCATAGGGCTTGGACAATATTACCTATTTAAGCCGAGCTGCTCGGGTTGTGTGAGTGGCAAATCTAGATTAACATCTTGCCGAAGGATATCAAAGCTGGGCTAGAAATGTGGAACTCAAACCATATACACTGTAGTACTTTGCGATCATCAACCCGGTGATTTAACCACTAGACCTCGTGATATTTGACAAGATATATTTCATATGTCCATTGGAATTAAACACAACAAGATATAACACTTTCTATACTTGTGTAATTAGTGTAATGGTAAATAGGCACCATTATGTGTCAATGAAAAATAAAACTGTCATTGACCTATTCAAAGCGAGATACATGTACATGTACAGGTAATGTACATGTAGTGTTGGTGTGTTCTTTTCAGTCATTCATAAACAGGTCCTGTGAGCTGAGTGACCTTTGAAACTACTTGGAAATGAATGGACGTTTTTTTTTGTAGAGTAGGTGAACTTTGAACACTGTAGAATGGGCATGTTCTGACAAGTGCATGCTATTATCAAAACGTTAAAGTACATTTACTTGTAAACAAAGCTAAAATCATATCAGCAAATCATTCACCATCCAAAAACATCCTTCAAAGGCTGCCGTATATGTGTAATTATAAGTCTATGTAGTAAGTAATAATTGGCACAACACGTGCTTCTTCTCCTTCTCTTCTTCTCTTCCTTTTCTTCTTCTCCATTTCTTTTTCTTCTCCATTTCTTTTTCTTCTCCTTTTCTTCTTGTTTACCTCCTTCCTTTCCTCTTCTCAGGAAAATTGAAATTAAGCCCCAATTTTGCATAATGATTAAATTGACATTAAAATCAGTAGGAAAAATATTAACAACAATAATAACAGCAACAGCAAAAATAGTGATGATGATAATGAAGAATTTAGAAAAAGAAAAAAGGGGGAAAAAAGGGGAGAAAAGAGAGACAAAAAGAGAAAGAAAGAAAAAGTGGGACTTCATTCAGTTGATACATTCCCCAAAAATATTTTGCCTTTTACCCTATAAAAGACGGAACACAGGGGCAGCATCACCCAAAATTATAGGTGTGTAGATTAAACCAAGATACACCTCCATACAAAATTTTAAAGAAATCCGTCAAGGAAGGTGGCAGTTATCTAGCATACACAAGAGTGTACACAGGACATCTATCGAAATATGACCTTTGACCCTATAAAAGAGGGAACACTGGATGCAGCATCACCAAAATACATAGGCTTGTACATTATACAAAAAAACACCTTCTTTCAAAGATTTGAACAAAATCCAGTGAGAAATGTGGCCTAAACTAAAGAGCGCACAAAAACCATCCACAAAAATATGGCCTTTTACCCTAGAAGAAGGAACCCTGGGGGCAGCATATTATTGCTGTGGCAGGACTTGAACTGCCGACCTTGTGATCCAGTCCTGTGACATATCCACTCAACCATGACACCATAATAGTAAAGTATCAGTTTACCAATTTTTTCCTCTCTTTGGGGTATTTCATCCAAAAAATGACATGAGAATTGAGAAATGACTTCTCTATCTAGAAAAACAACCGAGATAGATGTTGCACATGAAGATTACAAAGTTCATTCCCTGTACTCAAAGCACTCAAAAGTAGGCTAAATGTACTTGATCAAAATCTATAGTACCAAATAATTACCAACTCTTCTTAAGATTTAGTTTCAGTCTTTGTAGTCCACAAACATGTTCATGTAAATGTACGCGCCTCATTTTCTCTTGCATTCTATCTGTCCCTCCCCCTTTTTTTTAATTCTTCATATCTTGTGACTAAGTTGCTCCCCTATGAGTTACTTTCTTCTAATTGCATGTACAGCTAAGAGATTTATATTAACAAACAAATAATCTGTTTACTATGTCACTTATTGCAGATGCCAATAATTTGAGGCAAATATTAAAATTACTTGTAACTTACTAATTAAACAAAGTCCTACAGTTTCCAGGAAGAAATCCTTCGTAGATTCTTCATGTGTAGTAAGTATCAAGATGTACAGTCATTACCTGCTTTAGTGACCACCTGTCTACAAAGACCACATTTTATGTTTTTCCTTGGGCAGTTGCTGTAGACAGGTTTGACTGGAGGTAATTGTACAAAGTCTACAACATGTAAGTACATGTAACCCATATTTTTCCCAGACCAAGGATAGAATGGGCACAAACTTCAGACAAGACCCTTCCAATTTATTACATGAACAGGTACAGTATGCTATAAAAATCAATTACTTTTTAAAGTAAAGCAATGCTTCCTGCAGCCTTTCCCATATAGTGAGTGAACGGAGGAAAGTAATTTACATTGACAATTCAATCTACATGATGCAGGAGGTGGGGATCTATTGGTTGCCAGTTGACAAAAGGATTATCTTTAAAATTCTGTTACTTGTACATGTCATTCAGTTTACTCTCTTATTTCCCCTACATACCGAAGCAACTCTGTCTCCAAATACAATCCCACACGAAGTCTTCGCTCGTCATCAGACACGCTATTGCTTCATACTACACCTAGTATAAAACATACTTGGGGCGATCAGGCTTTCTCAGCCATGGGTCTGAAACTCTGGAATGAACTCCCTCTAAAAAATACGTAAACTGTCGTCAACAGAAAAATTCAAATCACAAATGAAAAAGTTTTTTTTGTTTTTTTTGTTGTAACTATTGCAATATTCTAATTTACTATGTCTAGGACAATTTTGTTTTTGTTTTTTCTTTCTTATGTTTGTTACATGTATTTTTCTCTCAGCGCCATGAGCACCGAAAGGTGAACCTGTGCCCTATACAAGTAGCCACTACAGTGTATTATTATTATTTTTATTATTATTATTATTATCATTTGATTCAAGATCTAGTAGGATAATCAGTTTGATTAAGTTACAGGATGTACTGAAATCTTACATGTGGTCGGTAACATGGGGGATAAAATAACTTGGACTTGTCCTCATGCAAGAAAAAAACTTTTTTTAAAGAGTCTGGTAGAAATGCGTAACCATCTACAATACTACAACAAGACCTACCTTCTTCCATCTTCTCTCCCTGTTCTGGATCGTCCGGCCCCGGTTCAGTGGTCAGGTCCCCATTCATGACCACAGGGTTCTCGTCCCTCCCACCACCACCCCCTCCTGTATCCACGTCATCCCCCAGGGGCTGGGTGGGGGACGTCTCCTCTTTGGTGGGGATGTTTTCGTTCGGTGCTGGAAATGAAAAAGAAAAAGATGTTAAGTCAAGATTATCTGGCTAAATTCCCTTTAATGAACTGAGCAAAGGTCTCTCACAGATGCCGAGAGTATTACATAAGAAGAACTTTGCTGTAGCTCACAAGTTTCTGCTGATGCCAGGAGTGTCAAACATGAGCGCTATGAAGAACGCACTATTATTATTATTATTAGTATGTAGAGTGTACAAGGGTAATCAACTTTGGGGTCAAGTCACTTCCGGAAAGGTTCCACAAAAGTGGAAACATTTTCACAGGGGTTCTGCCATTATGTGTGCATGGAACCCCTACGTCAAAGTTTCAAAATAGGGGGGGGGGTTAGGTTTTTAAAGTCAGGGCAGTGAGGGCACCCATGTGTACAAGACAACTGTTGAGCCCTGTCACCAGTGATGCAAAGAGATTACATGTATCTGCATCACAACCATGCAGGTTTCTGGTCAATGCCTAAATCTTATAAAGACAAAAGCATAAAGACAAAAGTATGAAGTTCCCAGCATTGATTAGACTATTGGCAAGGCAATTCCTACTCATTTAGCCTAGTTTTAGGGGTACAATTCAGTTAAATGCAATCCTGGGTCAAACTTTGACCACCAAAGTTCACATTTAACAAATGAAAATATGACCTCCTAGTCAGACTATTAAAACTTCTTTTGTTAAACCTTCATATTTTTAAAGCCTAAAATCAGCATCTGGTTTCAATTTCAATAGAACACAAGCCCATATACATGTAAGTCCATATAAGTCCATATACTTGTATGTGTAGGTAGGGTCTACCCAGTTGGTAGGGTCTACCCAGTTGGACTGTTAAGCTGATATTCCACAACCTAAATCAAAGGACTGGCCTCAGGCCTCACTTAAAGTAAACAGACATCCAAACCCCTGTCCCTAACTAAAAGTAAAAATGAAAGCATTCAATTGATATAAGAAAATTAAGAAAACACACTTCAGTTCTAGATAAGTAGATATCGACAGTTACATTTGAACAAGTTAAAAAATAAATGAAACAGTCAGTCAGCTCAGACAGTGACAGTGAGGAATTACATTTAGGTCTACAGCGAAGTTACACAGCATAGACCCGGCTCTACAGCCTCTAGATCTAGTGTTAATAATTATTAATATTTACAGAAATCAAAACATATTTTTGAAACCCTCTTTCAATTAAATTTCATATTTCATTATCAGAGAAAAACATAATGGCAAACAACTTAATGAAGCAATACAATAAATTTTGACAAAGGTCATGCAGGTCACCATAATCAATGATTGGGTCGAGTATGACATGTTCATTGATGTTGTTGACATCTTTTCCACCCACGCAAAAACACCTTCTCATTCAACAACATGTTCAAACTTTGAACCCTGGACAAAAATATAAAATATGATTTTAGACCCACCCTCCTGTGTATCCATCTCCTCCGTCTCACTCTGAGGTCGTTCGTTGCTGGGGTAGTGGTTCATTGTGCCTGAGGGACTCTTGTTCGTCTTCTTCGATTTTTTCTTATCGGACTCTCTCAATTCCACGACCGACGTCGCCGAATCTGACCCCTTGTCACTGCCTTGCGACGAGGGTGCTTTTCGGGACGTTGGAGGCACCTTCACGTGCTTACTTGCGATCCGCCCAATCTCGGCTGATTTCCCCTGCTGGCAGGGGCCTTCTTCCGACACGACAAGCCTAAATATCAGATTTTGGGGAGTCAATCGGTATCGGAAAATGAAAAATACAACCTCATCACAATGGTTTCGCAAGGTGTATGCAGCCGCATTAACTCCATTCAATACATGGTGAATGATTATTGTCTATGCAAAAGTGCATAGGGAATCTGTGTGTGTATTATCGATAGGGAGTGATGAGATAGCGCGCGACATATAGTCGCAAAATGGCGATTCGTGATGGATTATGGGATAGTACCTATTTGCTTCATAATAATGTTTCGTTCGAAGTTCCTCTCTTCTCCTCGAATTCTAAAAAAAAGAAATCGCCATTGCTCTTGTCATCGACAAAAGATCAAGTTTATTTGCAATAATATTGATTCCACTAAATTTTCATAATTTATTTGTAAAAAAAACACACAATATCGCATATTTATAAAGAAAGTCCAGCGCCCATGACCCTCTAAAATAAAAAATAAAAATTACCCCCTAGGACATAACCACCCCCGGTCCACGTACCCTGATAATAAATGGTTTCATTAAAAGCTTCTTTTTTTCGGGGGGTAAATGTCCTCGGGGGTGGGTGATTGTCCGACAAGGAGGCAATTTTCTGGGGGGGGGGGGGATTTTCGGGAGTAAATGTCCTCAGGGTGGTTATCCGTGGTGGGGGGATTCTTCTTCTTCCTCCAGTGTAAGTGCTGCTTCAAGGTGATGAAGATAAACGCACTGGTTGTGTGTGTATATGTGGAGACTTTCACATATCCTGTTATTCCACATTTTAACTTGTTGTTCTTGTTGTGCAGGTGCATACAGTCATGTGTAAGCAGGGATATTCCCTGGTGTAAGTAAAAACATCCGTCTTGTAGACATTACATCTGCATCCCACTCAAGAAGACCCTGAAGGCATCAAGAGAGGGGCGGCTGGGTCATGTGGGAGGTTGTTCCAGTCCTTGCAGGTTCTTGAGAAGAAGGAAGAAGCATAGGGGAAGAAGAAGCATGGGAGAAGGAACAAGCAATTGCCTGATCTTTTGATAGCAGCAAATCTCTTAATCATGATTAACATTTTATAATAATAATGTAAAAACAAACAAATACATACAAAAATAGTAGATCACAGTAACAAGTCACAAACCTGGCTTTCATTGTGTTCACCATTTTCCAGTTATTTATGTTTTTATGTCTGTCAATACTGAATTATGACTTGTAATATACGGCAGGCGCGGATCCAGGGTTTCTTAGGGGGCCTAAATCAAAATGTGAAATTATGCGAGCCAAATATTGGTACATAATGGTGACAAGCAGTGGCGTAATGAGCGAAAACATTTCGGGGCCGGGGGGGGGGGGACAAAAAAAAATCCCAATCACCCCCACTTTTACATGCAGGCCACACTGCTCTTTTCTTTTTAAGTGGGTTATGGGCATTTCATCATGGTCAGATGAGCATATTTTGATACCTTATTTATGACACTGACAGGTCAATCATTGGCGTGGGGTCCAGGGGACTGAGCCCCCTGAAACTCAGGGATTTGAGGCATTTTATAACGGTCAGATAAGCATTCAAGGGCCCGCCTTATAGGGCCCTAAATTAGTGGGGTCCAGGGGGCAGAGCATTTAATTTTTTAGGCATTTAATTACGGTCAGATGAGCATATTTGAATACCTTATTTGTGACACTGGCAGGTCACTAATTTGCGTGGGCTCCAGGGGCGGAGCCCCCGGAAGCTCAGGGGTTTTAGGCAATAACTTACGTTCGGATGAGCATCCAGGGGGCCTTTCTATTTATCTTTAATGTACTTTTTTTTAAGTGGGGGTGGAGCTCGAGGCCCGCCGTTCAGCGGGCCTTGACATGTATGCCTCTTTATAAGCATATTTCTTGCCTGACTGTAAATTTAAGAATTTGTCATATTCCAACAAACGCATAAAAGAGTATAATAATTTACTAAAAAGTGTGTAAAAATCTCGGACAATTATCAGCCAATTGAATCAATTTCAGCAACGTTTGTTAATCACCGGTATATCGAATTAGAAAATAAACCCAGGCTCCCCATCAGTACGCAAGTGCCCCCGGCCCCCGTAACTGATCTCCCCTACCTTTCTTCTTTCTCTTTTTTTTCTTTTCTTTCCCTTTCTCTCCTCTTTCCCTTTTCCTTCCCGTCCTTCTCTCTCATTTTGCCCCCCCCCCCCTCCGATCTACACGTTGTTAGCGGGATTAATCGCAACTGATCTCCCCTTCTTTTTACTCTTTTCTTTTCTTCTTTCTCGTTTTGGTTTCCTTTTAGCTCTCCACTTTCCCTTTCCCTTCCTTCTCCTTTTTTTTTGGCGGGGGCGGGGGCGAGAGGTAACGGCCTTTTGCTCCCCCCTCCCCGAACCACAACTTGTTGGTGGGAATACTGCAATTGATATCCCCCTTCTTTTCTCTTCTTCTTCCTCTTTTTCTCCTCTTTTATCTTCTCTTCTTCTTCTTTTCCCCCTTTTTTCTTCTCGCTCTCTCTCTCTCTCTCTCTTTTGGGGGGGGGGGGGGGAGACACATTCGCCCCCCCCCCCTCTGGATCGGCGCCTGTGTACGGTCTACTTTTCCTCTTTCATCACCTTGTTTCTCATTATATGCTATACTTGTTTTGTTTTTATTTTCTTAATCGTCATAGTTTTATAATGTTTTAATTGACAATTTACTGTTTTTTGTTTGTTTACATATTGTTATTATTATTGATGTGATTTGATTTGATTTGATGTTGTCCCACCGTTCCGTGCTTTCTTAGCGGGCACTGCTGCAAAACTCTTTATGTACATTCTTAAATTTTTATTTTTATTGGCGGCTCAATCATTCTTCCTTTAAAATGTAATCCGATAACGCGTACTTACATAATTATCGTGTATATTTGGATTTGGTGGGGGAAAGATTTTTTTTGGGGGGGGGGATGGGGAGGGGGCTCCGGTTTGCGCTTTCGTGAGCAAGAGCAGAAATTTATTGCCCGAACGGGGGACGACATTCGGAAAAGTACCGGCTGCCGCTACTGGGAAAATTTCAAGCCCCCCCCCCCCCGCCCCCTGAATGTACTTTGATAAAATTGCCGAGTGAGCGCATGCAGAGAACAAGAAAAATACTCCCCTCACCCCCTTCATTTTCTTTGCTATTGTTGGCGGTATAGATGTGTTTCATACAGGGGTTATTATATATATGGTGAATGTATGATTGAAATTTTTCTGAAATTATTTAAACATTTTTGTGGCTTATATAAATATAAATTGTTGAAATTTTTGAGTAGGGCAGGCTACAGGGCAAAAAAAAAGATAATTATGCAGTCTATTTTTTAAATTTTCAACAGATTAAAGGATTTTTTTTCCACTTTTTGTTTGAATTAGATTCTGGATGTAATGTGAGATACGAAAGTTTTAAAAAGCGTAGGGATAACTCTGTCGCGATAAAGGAAAAGGATGCAACCCGCGGGGAAACGATGGGAGTTTCCGAGTGTCGTATTCAAAACTGCTGTGGCTCAGGGGGGGGGGGGGGGTACTCAGATTCGGTTTTGACGGGGGTGCGCCACTCAAGCCTCCTGAGTGTGTGTATTGGACTTTTTACAGACGTGTATCAAAGAGATGGGGACCGACCTTTAACCGAAAGACGTGACTCAGTTTCGAACCTGCGTCCTCAGCTGAATCAGTTTGTAACTTGTGTTAGCTGGATTACAGGCGCACGCACGCCACAACGCCCTCAAAACCTCTACACATTTTTAAGGAGCATTTTGGCAGAAAAGGGTACCCATTTTAGGGGTTTTCTCGAAATATATGCCTTTTTGTCATAATCTTCAGGTGTTCGTCATGCAAACACCCGAAAATTTTGGAAAATTAGGAAAAATGGACCCATGTAATCAGTGATATCTTTGGAAAAAAATGGGACCCATGTCATGTTATGCATTTCTTTTTGTGAAAAGCGACCCATTAGAGCGGCACATCCCCGTATGTCTTTATTATGAGAGTAACCCCTCCCCGGGGAAATATCTGAGCCAACCGCCAATCACCTTTTCTTGCGGGGGGGGGGGGGGGAGAGAAGGAGACAGAGGGAGGGAGAGGGGGGGGGGGAATAGGGCAACGCAAACCAACCTTTATCCCATCTCTTCTTTATTTGTATAAGTTCTGATAAAATTCAAGGGTGATAATAATTTCCAGAAAATGGACATATACCGGGACCGGGAGGGATCCCTCAGAACATCAGCGGGGCTACAGCAAACGCTGTATAGAGAAAATGGTCTTTTGAGGACACCCCCCCCCCCCTCCTCCCCCTCCACACACCCTTTACTGATAGAAAGAACAAAACAATCTGCCCCGCGCTTATTTGACGCCTATACATAGCCCTGAACACAGTGTTGAGAAACAGTGCGTCTGTTTTTGGTTTTGTAAGAGGGTTCTTGGGAGAATTGATTTTGTCCCCGCTACTCAACTTTTTGGGGGCCTTTGTCCCCTCTGCCCCCCCCCCCCCCATTCCCGATTTTTGTTCGTTTTTCCAGCCCCGGGCCGCGGCCCTGCTCCCGTCGCAACAAAAAACAAAAAATGCATAACAATAACACTCAGGCTTCTGAAAGTTCAGTGACTCAGGCTCGTCTCCCCCACTTTACTAAATTTAATCTCAACAACATTATCTACAAGAGGCCGGTGAATCTTAGATAACAGGCAAGCGCGTAGCCAGGATTTCATTTTAGGGGGAGGGGGGGGGGGGGGGGGGGGGCGGGCGGTAGTGAGCACTTGAAGCGTGCGAATCACTTACAGAGCGCGCTCCCTATTATATAGGGTTTGGTGCAGGGAGGGGGGAGTTTCCCTTGACGTTTAATTAAATTATTAGGGAAAGAAGACGATTCGTTGAACCGTTCTCGACTCTTAATCCTTGTCTAAATTCAGTTTCTTTTGACGTTTTATTAAATTATTAGAGAAAGAAGACGATTCGTTGTACCGTCCTCGGCTCTTAATCCTTGTTTGAATCAAGTTCCCCTTCCTCCGCGCGAAGCGCGGAAGCTCCGACGTTTCATTAGATTATTAAAGAAAGAAGACGATTCGTTGTACCATTCTCGACTCTTAATCCTTGTCTGAATTCAGTTTCCCCGCTCTCGCGCGAAGCGCGGAAGCTTTGACGTTTCATAAATTATTAGAGAAAGAAGACGACTCGTTGTACCGTTCTCGACTCCTAATCCTATTCTGAATTCAGTTTCCCCCCTCCCGCTCGAAGCGCGAAAGCTTTGACGTTTCATAAATTATTAGAGAAAGAAAAAGATTCGTCGTACCGTTCTCGGCTTTTAATCCTTATCTGAATTCAGTTCCCCCCTCCCGCGCGAAGCGCGGAAGCTTTAACGTTTTATTAAATTATAAGGGAAAGAACACGAAGTTGTACCGTTCTCGACTCTTAATCCCTTTTCTTCCTACGTCCCTTCCTTTCTCTTTCTCTTTTTTTTTTGGGGGGGGGGGGGAGGGGGCGACCGCCCCCGCCCCCTGGCTACACGCCTGATAACAGGCAGAAAAGCAACCCAGTTTATAACCCACATTCGGATAGAAAGTACAAGATCCTGAAGCACATCATGCAAGGGGAGCGAATTAGCGACGAGATTTGGAAGATTTTCGCATACTGAAAATAATGAAAATAATTAAAAAATGAACGTAGGTTGCCCGGCGGATTCAATGCTCAGTTAATTCTGAATATACTTACAGTTTGCCTTCCCTTTTGTTTTCGTTTTAAAACTTTTAATTGTTTCAATCTCATCTAGTTTCGGTTGCACCCAATGGCAAGTTCAGCATTGGGGGCACCCTTTGCCCCCCCCCCCCCCCATTACGCGCCCCCTGGAGTCTATACACCAAAGCATAATTTTATATGGCTCTAATTAAGGCGCATTTTAAATAATAATTCCTTGTGGAGAAGTTGTTACCCAATTAGCTACGTTCACATAAAAATGGTATTTATTTTGTAAATACAAGTAGAAAAATTGCTCCTATCTTGACAAAACATTTATATCCTAATCTTGATGAATCATTTATCCCATATTTACGATATGCGTTAGTAAAAGTTTTATTTTCATAAATGTTACAAAACTGACTTGGACATATACATCGCTGGATCTGGAGAGAGTGACACCCCTTTTTCTTCACTCTGACAATCCTCCTAGACATGCAAATTATCTGAAGTTACCCAAAAATTTGCGGTTGTATACAATATTGAATTTGGTAATAAATATACTGATTTCTTCTTTTAAAATATTTTATTCCCTAAATTTTTACATTATTGAATATTAAAAAAATATTTTTAGCATTTAT